>NC_066626.1:29848512-30151542 GCF_025201925.1 Gopherus flavomarginatus
TCCCAAGGGAAACATAAGCAAGTGAGCTACAAAAATGGTTTGCAGCAATGTGCAAAAAAATATGAAATTAAAATTCATTGTGTTTTTTATTTCCAGAGACAGTTGCCTAAGCAACTGATGGTAAACCTGAGCAAAATTATTATTAATTTCCACTATTATAATTTGTATTACAGTAACAGCCCTATTGTGCTAGGCTCTGTGGAGATATAGGAAGACAGTCTCTGTGTCCAAAAACTAACTGCAGATATTTTAAGTGGATCTCATTTGACATACTTGTATCACTTTTTATTATTTGACTCACTAGCCTGTACTTTACTGGAGAACATAGTATAAAAATGTACAGCATACTTCCTTGCAAATAATATGTATTTCAGAGATTGTTTTTTCCTTTTTGCAAGGGGCATGTGCTGTCTACTAAACCCATAGGAAAAACAAGGTTTTCTCAGTTCAAGCACATACATCCATAACAGCTTTATGGAAGGGCTAAAACCTCCCATCAGATCTGCAGGACAGATCTCAGATAAGCAGCTGAAATGAAGGATTATCTTGACTCTGACATGGAAATGTTTACTTTGATAATTTAAATGTCTGCGTTGGCTTCACATTATTTGTCATTGTGCACACAACTCTCCAGAAGGGTACTAAGGATGTGATACAAAAACCTTACTCCCAGGAGAAATCCCTATTCACTCAAGTAATTCTATTGACTCCAGTAGCACTATTTGCACAAGTAAGATTTACTCACGTGAGTTAAGGTTGGAGAATCAGAAACGTAGTGTTACCCAAAAGGACTGTTTTTAGGCCAACACGCTACAAATTGGATTATATTCTGACATTGATTAAAACAAAAAGCCAATGACATTCCCCTCTTTAGGTGGAATATGTGATACACAATAGATTCCTCTGTGGATAGAAATATAAGCAGTAAATAAAGTGTGATTTAACCTAGAATAATGCAGGTTAAAATATTTGAACATAGTAGTCTGAAAGCCCAGGAGGAAGGAGTTCTTGGAAAGCACTAATTCAGAGAAAGAGAGAGAGAGAGAGAGAGTGAGAGACCTCAAATAATAGCAAATTAGAGATTATTTTATAGTGGCAGAAAGGTAATGGCAAAAAATGCCAATGCCACATTATGATTCATATGCAGGGATTATCTGCACTTTTCCCCCCAACTATAATAAAACATTTGGTGCTAATTTTGGAACAGGTTAGAAATGTCATTAATTGTCAAACCTATTTGCCACCAGCTCTGTGCAGTATGTTCTTTGCTTGTCAGCCTCTGAGTATCCTTTAGTGAGGCAGTACGCTCACTCTTCATGCAGAGTACTACCTATAAAACTTGGAATATTATTCTTGTTACCCATAATTGGGCCAGTTAGTAAGTAATTTTGCTCGAAATTGGGCCAGCTAGTAAGCTTAGGGAGGACTAATGACCCACCAGAGTTTGGCAGAAAGCAGCACGTTTATTATACTGATAACTAAGCTCAAAGGGACGGGAGGGGAGGGGCACACTCACACTTACGCTTCCAGGACAAACATGGCACTGGAGATGTCAGGATCCTTCAAGGTAAGTGTCCCACAGTGTAGCAATAGAGGGTGCGATAAAGGTAAGTCTTCCCGATGCACAATGGAATGCAATGCGGCGAACTACTGGCCAGGTGGACCGGGCGAAGGGCCTTTACGGGAGGGATGGGCCCCCGGTGGGCAGTGCGGCTCGGGGGCGTGCGCATGGAATACACGTGATGGAGAGGGGCTGCGGGGGCAAGACTTGTCCCAGGTGAGGTGTGAGGAGCCTTATGTGTCAGAACCCTCTTCTCATGAAGTAACTAACCCACCTGATCAGAAGGCTTTCCTGATGCACCAAACACCATCCACATTATCTTCCTCTAAAATATATTTCAAAAATGTAGTATTACAAACACCACAAATATTTTCTGTGTCAAATATCAAATATAGCCTTTTAGAAGCCCATTCAGCATACTTTTAAAAAATCAGCATCTGTTCATACTATGGTTTTGCTTTACGTTAGAAAACACTTATTGCTATCTTATCACATTGTACTAGGTATCATACAAACACAGAATAAAGTATGACACCCAGAATTGCTTACATTCTATTTAAGACAAGATGCATTAAACACGTAAAAGGTCCATTTTGTTGAGGAGGAGACATATCCAGACTGACACAGTGATCAACCACTTAACACTGGGTAGGCCTCATCCTGAGTAGATCATCCCTAGGCCTGACAGATACATGAGGGTTCTGTGGTTTTAACACTTTGGCAGCACTTGTATGGTTTGTCATGACAATCAGGCCTCAGGCTTGGAGACAGCAGCACTACTCCTGCAGAGACCTTTACTAAGGTCCTCTTGATCACCCACACCAGGGTCAGACATAATTCAATCCTACATCTTTATTGTTTTCAAATATTTGAAAAAAATCATTCCTCCTTTTTTCATCTTTCCACGGATACAGGATGACCCAGCCTAATGATCTGGCCCCAAGCAAGTCTGGTGAAATCCAGGTTTAGGAGCAGGAAGTGGCTGGGCTGTCTCTCCATTAGGGGGGCTAGGGGTGGGAACACTTTTAAGGGTAGCCTCTAAACAGGGTAAACCATAAATCCCTTTAGCTAGAATGCCAGCAGCCTGCACAAGGACATTCAAGTCTGGGGTTTCATACAGGAAGAATTGTTGGAGTGCAGAGGATAGCACCAGTACCAATATATTTTTTTTCCCTAAATGGCAGACTAACGTGACTTGGTGAAACTTGGAAATTCTTTTTATGCCGTTATTTTTGGAAGCTGTAGCTCTGATGAAGGATAAATTAATGACAGTTGTTCTAGCAAAGATTTGAACTGTGTTTCATCCTCCATATATTTTTATGTTGTGTTGCTGAAGGAGGAAGAAAAGACGGTTACTCACCTTTGTAACTGTTGTTCTTTGAGATGTGTTGCTCATATCCATTCCAGTTAGTTGTGCGCGCCGCGTGTGCACATTCGTTGGAAGTTTTTTACCCTAGCAACTCCGGTGGGCCGGCAGGTCGCCCCCTAGAGTGGTGCCGGCATGGCGCCTGATATATACCCCTGCCGGCCCGCCCGCTCCTCAGTTCCTTCTTGCCGGCTACTCTGACAGTGGGGAAGGAGGGCGGGTGTGGAATGGATATGAGCAACACATCTCGAAGAACAACAGTTACAAAGGTGAGTAACCATCTTTTCTTCTTCGAGTGATTGCTCATATCCATTCCAGTTAGGTGAATCCCAAGCCTTACCTAGGCAGTGGGGTCGGAGTGAGAAGTCGCGGCATGGAGCACTATGGAGCCGAAGGCCGTGTCATCTCTGGACTGCTGGACCAGGGCATAATGGGAAGCGAAGGTATGAACGGAGGACCAGGTCGCTGCCCTGCAGATCTCCTGGATGGGCACATGGGCGAGGAAAGCCGTCGATGACGCTTGAGCCCTGGTAGAGTGCGCAGTCACGTGACCCGGAGGAGTACGAGCCAAGTCATAACAGGCTCGGATACAGGACGTCACCCACGAGGAGATTCTTTGAGAGGAAACAGGTAACCCCTTGGCCCGTTCCGCTACCGCCACAAAGAGTTGGGGGGTTTTGCGGAACGGCTTGGTTCTCTCTATATAAAATGCAAGCGCTCGATGGACGTCCAGCGAGTGAAGCTGCTGTTCCCTGCGGGACGAGTGGGGTTTTGGGAAAAAGACAGGGAGAAAGATGTCCTGGTTGACATGAAAGTCTGAGACCACCTTGGGGAGAAAGGCTGGGTGCGGTCTCAGCTGGACCTTGTCCCTGTGGAACACCGTATAGGGGGGATCTACGGTGAGAGTCCGGAGCTCCGACACCCGTCTGGCTGAGGTGATGGCCACCAGGAAGGCAGTCTTCCAGGAGAGATAGAGCAGGGAGCAAGTCGCTAATGGCTCAAACGGAGGGGACATGAGCCGGGTGAGAACTAGGTTCAGGTCCCAGGTAGGGGTAGGGCGTCGAACCTGGGGGTATAGACGCTCCAATCCTTTAAGGAATCTCATCACCATAGGGTGAGAGAACACCGATCGGCCATCCTCCCCTGAGTGAAAAGTGGAGATGACCGCCAGATGAACCCGAAGAGATGATATCGCCAGGCCCTGCTCCTTAAGGGACCAGATGTAGTCCAAGATAATGGCAATAGAGAGCTCCGCGGGAAGAAAACTGTGTTCCGCACACCAGCAGGTCAAGCGCTTCCATTTCGCTGAATAAGTTGCTCTGGTGGAAGGCTTCCTGCTGCCCAGGAGCACCTGCCGCACTGGGGTAGAGCAACGAAGCTCGGACTGGGTCAGCCACTCAGGAGCCACGCCGTGAGGTGCAGGGATTGTAGGTCTGGGTGACATAGCCTGCCGTGGTCCTGAGTGATCAGGTCCAGGTGAAGGGGCAGGGGGACAGGGTCGGCCAGAGACAGGTCCAGCAACATGAAGTACCAATGTTGCCTAGGCCACGCTGGAGCTATCATGATCAAGCGGGCCCTGTCCCTGTGCACCTTCAGAAGGACCTTGTGGACGAGCGGGAACGGAGGGAATGCGTAGAACAGATGCGTCGTCCAGGGGATAAGGAAGGCATCTGCTACCGAACCTGGTTCCCAGCCTTGAAAGGAGCAGAACATCTGGCATTTCCTGTTCCCTCGGGACGCGAAGAGGTCCATCCGGGGACATCCCCACCTCTGGAAGAGCGAAAGGCCAACTCCGGGCGAAGGGACCACTAGTGGGAAAGGAAGGATCTGCTCAGATGATCCACCAGCGTGTTCCGAACCCCGGGAAGGTAGGATGCGATGAGGTGAATGGAGTGGGCTATGCAGAAGTCCCAGAGCCTCACGGTCTCCTGACACAGGGCCGAAGACCTCGTGCCGCCCTGCTTGTTGATGTAATACATGGTTGTTGTGTTGTCAGTGAATACCGAGACACAGCGACCTTGAAGTTGAAGATGGAATGTTTGACAAGCAAGGCGGACTGCCCTCAGTTCCCGTATGTTGATGTGGAAGGCTAATTCGTGAGGTGACCACCGACCTTGTGTCCGTAGGGTTCCGAGATGGGCCCCCCAACCTAGATCTGAGGCGTCTGTTGTTAGGGACACCGAAGGCTGGAGTGGATGGAACGGCAACCCCGCACATACCACGGACTGGTCCAGCCACCACCTCAGGGAACCTAATATGTCCTGGGGAACGGTAACAACCGCGTCCAGAAGGTGCTGGGCCGGACGGTACTAACTGATGAGCCAGGACTGGAGGGGCCTCATGCGAAGCCACGCATACCACGTGACAAACGTGCAAGCCGCCATGTGGCCCAATAGAGTTAGGCACATGCATATGGTGGTCAAGGGAGCTGACTGCAGTCGTCGTATAATGGCCGTCAAGGTCTGGAACCTTGATAGAGGAAGAATGGCTCTGGCCAGAGTCGAGTCCAGAAGTGCTCTGATAAACTCTATCCTCTGAGTAGGGATTAGCATTGACTTTTCTATATTGAGGATGAGACCCAAGTTCTCGAAGAGATTGCTGACCAAGCGGACATGGCTGAGGATGTGTGCCTCTGATGACCCCCGAATCAGCCAGTCGTCGAGGTATGGAAATACATGTATGCGGTTGCGACGGAGGTGGGCGACAACTACAGCCATATATTTGGTGAACACCTTTGGGGCCGTGGAGAGGCCGAACGGGAGGATCGCGAACTGATAGTGGCAGCGGTTGATCACGAACTGAAGGAACTGTCTGTGCTGCGGGAAGATGGCTATATGAAAGTATGCATCTTGCATGTCGAGGGCGACGTACCAGTCTCCAGGATCCAAGGATGGGATAATGGTCCCCAAGGATATCATACGGAACTTCAACTTCACGACGTATCTGTTGAGTTCGCGCAGGTCGAGGATAGGCCTGAGGTCTCCCTTGGCTTTGGGGATCAGAAAGTAACGGGAGTAAAACCCCTTGCCCCGCTCGGCTTCTGGAACCTCCTCTACGGCTCCTTTGTCGAGGAGCATCCGCACCTCCTGAAGGAGGAGTTGCTCGTGAGAGGAGTCCCTGAAGAGGGACGAAGGAGGGGGGTGGGAGGGAGGACGCGAAACAAACTGCAGATGGTATCCAGCTTGTAATGTCCATAGGACCCAACGGTCTGATGTCAGTCGGGACCACACCGGGAGGAAAAACGAAAGACAGTTGGAGAAGGGCGGGGATGGATCCAGGAGGGAAACTGGTGCAGCGCCCTCGGGCGCACCTTCAAAATTAAGGCTTTGGGCCAGAGGGAGCCTTGGAGGAGCTCTGGTTTTGCCCCCCTTGGTTGCCCAATTGTCTACGCCGGCCGTTCCTACTTCGGCGTCTGGCGAAGTCTTGCCTCTGGCGAGGTTGAGGGTAGGGCCGGCGCTGCTGTTGAGGCTGGAAGGGTCTGCACTGGGTGACTGGTGTATGCATCCCCAAGGAGCGCATAATGACCCTATCGTCTTTAAGGCTTTGCAGCCTGGGGTCGGTCTTGTCCGAAAACAGGCCCTGACCTTCAAATGGGAGGTCCTGTATGGTGTATTGGAGCTCCGGAGGAAGACCAGAGACCTGAAGCCAGGAAATCTGGCGCATGGTCACACCAGAAGCCAGGGTCCTGGCGGCCGAAACTGCGGCGGCAAGGGATGCTTGCAGGGAAGTTCGTGCCACCTTCTTGCCCTCATCAAGGATCGCCGCAAATTCCTGCGGTGCATCTTGTGGAAGCAACTCCTTGAATTTGTCCGCTGCCGCCCAGGTGTTGTAAGTGTAGCAGCTAAGGAGAGCTTGTGGATTGGACACCCGAAGTTGGAAAGCGCCCGCAGAATAGACCTTTCGGCCAAGCAGGTCCATGCGCCTCGCTTCTTTAGACTTCGGTGCCGGGGCCTCTTGTCCGTGATGCTCCCTCTCGTTCACAGATTGTACGACGAGGGAGCACGGGGGTGGGTGGACATAGAGATACTCGTACTCTTTCGAGGGCACCATGTATTTGCGCTCCACGCTGCGTGCCGCGGGGGGAACTGATGCCTGCGACTGCCAGATGGTAGTGGCATTGGCCTGAATGGTCCGTATAAAGGGAAGGGCGACACGAGTGGGAGCATCTGCAGACAATATGCTCACCACCGGATCCTCAATTTCTGAGACCTCCTTGGTCGGTAAATTCATGTTTTGCGCCACGCGCCGGGGGAGATCTTGATGCGCTCTGAGGTTGAGCGGAGGAGGGCTGGTGAATGTTGTTCCAGCCACTGTCTCATCCGGGGAGGATGATGAGGAGACTCCCGGCAGGAGTGGATCTGCAGGATGCTCCGTCTGGAGCAATGCTTCTGGCTCTGGAGGGAGGTCAGGGTCCCGCTGGTGAGACAATCCCTCCTCTGCAGGGGACAGGGGAGGACGAGACAGTGTGGCCTCCGGAGCCCTGTGCTCTGATGTTGTTGGATGCGGGGGAACCTGCTGCTGCCCTTGGGCTTGATGATATGTCCAGAGGGTCCAGAAGCCCCACTGCTGTGGTCCATGCTCCTGAGGAGGGGGATCCTGGAAGAGAGCAGCAGGCCTGTCCGCGTCCATAGTGTACGCGCTGTCTGTCTGAGAGGAGGCAGACAGCTGTCGGGATGGCCAAGGTGGAGCCGAATGGGACTGATATGGGTCCCTCAGTCTAGACGACGGTGACCTTCTCAGTGCCGGGGATCGGTGCCGGGAGTCATACCGGTGCCGGATCAAGACCGGAACCTACCACCAGCGCGGTGCCGGGAGGTCGACCGGGATGTCGAACGCCGACGATGGGAGCGGCTTTTGGAATCTCGGTGCCGGTAGCAGTGGCTCGAACCAGAACGGTGCCGGGAGTATCGGGACTTCAGTGAAGAGGACCGGCGCCGTGAGTACGACCGGTACCGCCGCGGATAGCGGTGCCGGGACTGCGAGCAACGTCCCGACCAATAACATCCACGGTGCCGGGATCTTGATGGGAACCGGTGCCGGCTCGGTGAACCCAGAGATGGAGCTTGCAAGGCCGTAGGCTTGCCCTTTGACTGCAGAACCCGCACCGGAGGCACCGGGGGTTGAGGTAGTGTAGGCTCAGTCAAGGCAATCAGGTCCCCGAAGCAAATGTCTCCGGCGTCGAGGGAACCACTAGCTCGACCTCAGATCTTATGGGGGAGCTGTGAGGGACCGGACTCGATGGACCTCCCGGGCCCGGAGTCGACGGAATCCCTTGCATCGGTGCCGCGGCAGTAGATGGTGCCGGACGGTCCATCCACGTCTGCTTGGCTGGAGTGGCAGACATCGAAGGCCTTGCTTCAGGGCCCGGTGCCGGGGAAGGCCGGTGCCACGGCGTTTTCCTGGTGCCGGAGCGGAGCCGGCGCTCGGCGTGGAGGCTGGAGGGTTAAGCGCTGCTTCCATTAAGAGGGTCTTTAAGCGCTGATCCCTCTCCTTCTTTGTTCTTGGCTTAAATGCCTTACAAATGCGGCACTTTTCAGAGATATGCGATTCCCCAAGGCATTTCAGGCAGGCATCGTGGGGATCGCTCGTTGGCATTGGCTTCTTGCAGGCCGAGCACTGTTTAAACCCTGGCGAACCTGGCATGGGCCCGGCGCCGGGCGCGGGGGAGGGCTAGAGCTCAAGCCCACTAACTATTTACAACAAGTACTACAACTAACAACTAATACTAAAAACTCTAATTACAACTATAACTATATACAACTATTAGAACAACGAGACAATGGAGAGCTAGGGACATGGAGGACAGCTATGCCGTGCTCCACAGTTCCAACGACCGACACAACGGTAAGAAGGAACTGAAGAGCGGGCGGGCCGGCAGGGGTATATATCGGGCGCCATGCCGGCGCCACTCTAGGGGGCGACCTGCCGGTCCACCAGAGTTGCTAGGGTAAAAATCTTCCGACGAACGTGCACACGCGGCGCGCACACCTAACTGGAATGGATATGAGCAATCACTCGAAGAAGAATTGATGGTTGTTAGCTAATTGAGGGTTCCACCCTCCCATTGCAAGAACTGAAATTGGTGAAACTCAATTGCTCAACCTCAGAGCGCATCAATGAGACAGTGGCTGGAACAACATTCACCAGCCCTCCTCCGCTCAACCTCAGAGCGCATCAAGACCTCCCCCGGCGCGTGGCGCAAAACATGAATTTACTGACCAAGGAGGTCTCAGAAATTGAGGATACGGTGGTGAGCATATTGTCTGCAGATTTGACTTCAAAAGGAGCAAGCCCAAAAAGACTAAACAGAAAAATGTATTTTTAATAGAACTGTGCTGTAATCCTGAGTAGGGGAAAAATTGTGTTCTCTTTATCTACTTCTCTCTCTTAAGAATATCTATATCTTTTTAGAGAGATAACATAAAATAAATCTGAAAAACTAACAAAAACAGACATGAAGAACCCATGGGAGCATTTAACCTTATGTTTCTGATGACTGAGGACAGGCTACCAGTATCATCAACTATAGTGGCATGCAATGTTCCATTATAACCCAAGGTTACTTACTATTTGAACAAGATTATCATCTTTGAACACTTCCAAAGCATTGATCTTTTCTAATGGAGATTAAACATTTATGACACTGAGTTAAGATGCAAGAAGAAGAAATAATCAGGGTGGCAATCCAGCACTGATTGTTGACAAGAACTCATGACTATTTTATTGATAATGATGTAAATATGTCAAGCCCAGCATGCACTCGAAGCGTGTCTATATACCTAACTGTATGCTCATAATTTATGATTGCACAAGTATGACTCTGGTCTAAAGGGAACTGCTAGCATAGAACTATGTATTCTCAGTTAGCCCTCGTCCAGACTAACCCGCGGCATCGGCGGGTTAAAATCGATTGCTCGGGGATCGATATATCGCGTCTAGTCTGGACGCGGTGTATCGATCCCCGAGCGCGCTTACATCGATTCCGGAACTCCATCAATCCGAACGGAGTTCCGGAATCGACGCGGAGAGCCGCGGACATCGATGCCGCCCCGTCCAGACTGGTGAGTACCTCGATTTTAGAAATTCGACTTCAGCTACGTTATTCTCGTAGCTGAAGTTGCGTATCTAAAATCGATTTTAATTCCTAGTCTGGACGTGGCCTTAGGGAGGTGTGTTTAATTACACTGCCTTTTCAAACACTTACTGTAGTGAAGCAACTTGCATTGGAATCAATGGATTTGAGCGCTTCAGATTTTATGCAAACAAGACAGAGTACCAACCTTTTAATTTAACATTACTCTGGCTCTTGCTCATGTTGATGTTTCCTCTCCCAATAATATAATATGGTTTCCAGTTATATGGGTTAGTAACTTGCTTGATTTCAGATTTTGTTACCAACTTGAAACTCAGCCCATATTGGCAAACCTTTCTGAAAGCTGTGACTACTTTGGGGAGAAAAAGGCTCAGGTTCCATGTTTAATCCACCTCTGCAGAGGATCTTGCACCCTCTCAATAGACCCCCAATCCATTTTCCTACTTTGGGGCTGGCTTCTGGGCACAGTTACCATGCCTTCTCACATCTGGTGTCTACAGGGGCAGACAGCTGATCCTGTCTCACCTTAGAAGATCTTCAAACAGTGTCAAGCTCCCCTATCTTTTGCATATTTTAAAAGGGTTGCCTGCCTCCTAACCCCCATTCAGCAGCACTGGGACCCGAAAGGCTCTATTGGTTTCTGCTGTTCTTGCTGCAATAGCTATTTGCTGCATGCTAGGGCCTGACATATCCCAGATTGCACCACTCTATGGACTCCCCAAAACAGCTGTTTCTGCCACTGTACTTTTTAAAAACATTTCATATAGTAGAATTAAAATGAAAGTGGTCATCCAGTTAATATTAATTATTCTTTTCCCAGAGGAAGGATGTATTGTATGCAAGATGACTTTAAATTGTAGAGGTATATAGGATGGTTCAGAGCGACAATAGGAACGAGGATTCTCAATAAGTTTGTTTCTATTTGTGAACTTGGTACTGTACCAGAGGGAGGGAAGATTACGAAGTCTGATCTCTTGCACTTTTCACCAATAACCTTAAAATGATGGGCAAAAGCGGTAGGGAATTTTGAATTTTTGGATATAGTTTCACTTAGTAGCTCTATCAAGTCACTTCAAAACCATTGCTTTAGGCAATTAAGTCTCTTGTGACACAATTAGAAGCCTTTCTGTGTGGATAAAATCATTTACAAGATTAACCTTATGGAGAAATATAAACAATTTCTGAAATTACTAGAACTTTCTTCTGTCACTGAAAGAAAAAGCTTACCGCACACCACAGTCACCCTCTTAGACATGATGGGCTGACTATAGCAGCAAGTTTAGTGAAGTCTATCAGGAGTCTAATTGCTGTAACTTACACCTTCCAGACTGCTCAACATACAGGCTACTGTAACTTCAACTCTCTGTTGACACACTGAGCTTTGATTAACATTGAAGTCAGTAGAGTTATTCTGCAGTTACGCCTGAGTAACTGAGATCAGAATCAGGGCCCTTTATGGAGGATATTTTGCTCTGATTTTAGTGGGTTAAGAGAAAACATATATGCAAAATGAATTGTGGACCATATTTTGGAACAAGAGGTGTATAAATAAGAGGTACCTGCATATCACTATGCATCCTTATTTTGATCATCATCCATCCATCCTCCAAATTTCTCATCTATTGTTTTTAGCTCTTACTTGTTTCATCATGTCTGCCATTAGATTATAAACAGACTAGGACAGGGTAGTTTTCAAAAGAGGCTATTAACACTCTGCGAGGGCTAGAGATAATGGATGGAAAACCTGGTCAGAGAAGAATCACACCCTATTTATTTATTTATTTTCAACTCCTTAAGAAGATCAGAACATTTTTACAAATTGCATACATCTCCAAAAATTCTAGGGCCTCGTTCTAACCTCAGTTACACAAGGTATAAATCAGGACATAAATCCAGTAAATTCAATGGAGTTATCCTGGTGTAAGTGAAATCAGAATCAGGTTCCTATAGAATATCATCATTCATTAAAGTTTGACAGAGAGACTATTAGGAATCTTTTTAGGATATAATATTTTTTGAATCTATATTGGATGCTACATTTGAAATTCTGGTGACAATTAACAAGTACTTTGGGATCCCAAATAAGGTTAAAAAACTTTCAGATACATTTTTGGTTGAATCTGAAGTATCTGCAAGGGGCATTTAGCTTAGTTTAGCTGTTGTATGGAGGCAAGACTATAAACAGAAAGCCCAATTCTTAACTAAGAACTGCGCACATGGAATGTCACTGGCAGATTCCCACCAAAGTCAACAGAACTTCATTTATGAGCAAGAGTCTGTGCTTGCTAATCAAGTTGCAAGACTGGGCCCTTAGTTTATAGGAAGCATCTACTTTTCTACCAACAGAGGAAAAACAATATAGTTTTGGACTTAACACACGTAACTCTACATTGTAGATAAAAGTCATCTGATGTTCTTTTTTATACAAATCCTATTTTGTTGGCAATGACAGTTGGCGTAATACAAAGATATCACAGCATTTGTAATATTTATTAAGCTAGGCTGTGGTATTGTATTAAAAGACAACAATATTTGGTCTTATGAAGCTAAAGATTCTAGATAATTATAAACACAGTTAAAGAAAAAGGATTATGTTTGGAAAAATACTGAGGATGAAGATGACAGAAAAAATCGGCTATAATTGAATTCTTAAGCAATTGTTTTGTTTAATAATCAAGAAAAGTTGTTTCCCTGACCTTTGTCTGGTGTGCATATATGTACTCATTTGTGTGTCACTTGTCCTTTTAGGACCTAGTACCTTAACTTTTATATATCTGCATGTTTAACCTTTGATCATCTGTCTTCTAATTTTTATTACAGCTTCAAGGTCTTCTGATTGATAGTCTATATTGGGGAAAATCTTAAATGGATCACCATTTGTGATAGTGATTCATTTTTTTCAACTTTAGATGTCACTTATTTTGATTGGTATATTAACATTTTCCAGTGTGGGAAAAGCATGAGCAATTTAATATACTACTCTCATATACAGTAATATCTTATCTCTTGCAAAAGCAGTTTCAGTAGTCATTACCTTTAACTTACCTTGAAGTAAAGCCAGCTAAGCTCCACTCTCGAAAATAAAAATATAATAAAAACAACAAGCAGTAATATAAGCACAGCTAGAACTGGAAACAATCAGTAGAAAACACATGTGCTACTGATTATCAGTCTTACACTCAAACTTTGAGCTAATTCTACAAACATACTGAGGACAGAGATAATGCCCTTTATTTTGACAACTAATTGAGAAATATTTATTTACATATCAATATTTACATAACAAGCAATTAGTTTCTAAAGTTAATGAACTGATATATCCTCAGGATCAATCCATCTACTGAGAGTATTTCAGCAAAAACAGAAGAGTGATATGTGTTACAGAAATTACTGAATTTCTGCTGAAATTCAGTTGAATTGAAATGAAATGAAATTGTTGCTGAAAACAATCTTGCCATTTAGGGCTCAGTTTTGCATTATTTATGAACCCCAAACTCTCATTGGATTAAATTCTGCTGTCAGTTACACCAAATCAAATTTTGTAGTTCATTTTTGAATGACAAAATAACCAAGAGTAGGTTCACCTGTCTATCAGAAGTCCTTATTAGGAGAAATTGTACAGTATCATTTAAAACCCTCCACTCAAACTGAGCACTTAAATATTCATAGGAGGAAAGAAATAACATATCCTTTAGTGTTGATTTGTTATAGAAGAGAGAGATTTATTTTGTTGTACTTCTCTTCTCTGTGCATTTTTATTGTTTTTGACATTGTTTATGGGCATAATAAGACTTAAAAAAAACCCAACACAGGCGCTGAACACATCAGATCAAGTAGTCCCATTGTACCTAACAGATGACTGTAACCGCCCAAGCAGTCATGAACTGAATTCCGAGTTCACTGCTAGACCTTAGTAACAATCAGTCTTCTTAATTTTATGAAGCCAGGCACAGATCCAAAATGAAATATATTTCTTTGGATGGGCTGGAGCTTGACTCTAGCAGGACTAAGCTAGTTTCTCTGTACCTTTGTTGCCTCATGTTTTTTTCTGTTCAAGGACATGGGTAATGTACAGCTGTGCCAAAGGAGCTGAAGATGTAACCTTGGAGTGCATACTTTAGAGTTAATTTATAAAGTCAGCCTGCCTATGACAGCTGGGGCAGTTTAACTTTCAACTATTAGAGTGTTTCAGTTCTGATCTGCAAATAAAGGTTGTCGATAGATTCTTTTTAAGCGATTTAGCAGCTTGTTCTATATTATCTCTTTGGAGTGGGCAGATGGATAGTAAGAAGCTCTGTCCTCTAAATTACATAACAACTGATATTCCAGAAAACAGCAGTGATGTTGCTTATGTGCAAAGGTTGGTGCAAATCTTTCAAAGGGGAAAAGTGATGCATGAAGAGGGATGCGGCTTACCTAAGGGCCTGATCCTGTGAAAGAGGCTGAGCACCCTCAACTCTCATTAAAGTCAGTAAGATTTCAAGATGAGCAATACTTTTCAGGATTAGGCCCTACAAGAGCAAGTTGTATTTATACTTCTGTATCTTTCACTCTCTCATCACCCTCCAAATGTTAGATAGTAGGTAGATGTCACCCCCACCACATAATGGTATGACGACCACGGGAATAATTTAGAGATGCAGACAGCTGGTCATGATAGCCACAGAGTATGTAACATTTATTAATACCATTAACTAGACTTGTTATTATTCACTGAAAACAGTACTCTTAGTCCGTGTTGATTACAAATTATGCTTTGTTTTAATTCTTACACAGGTGAATGGTGTCTTTTTCCTAAAGAGCAGTCTCCAAAGTCTAAGTGTGGTTTTACTTAAAGGAGTGACTATTTTAAAATGACGTCTTCTTATTCAACAGATTTGCCCTGGCTGTATTCAGAATCATGACTCTGCTTATTGTAGATGACAAAAATAATGTTTTTAGTACTTTTTAGTCCTAATAGTATAGCAGATCCTCCACAGTCATGCAGTCATGATTTTACACATCCTTATGCATCTTTAACAGAATTGTTAGTAAGCAGATAAATTCCCATTGTATTGCCCATCTGCTGTGCCATCCTCTCACATGTCAAAAGTGTAACCCAGGGGTCAGCAACCTTTCAGAAGTGGTATGCCAAGTCTTCATTTATTCACTCTAATTTAAGGTTTTGTGTGCCAGTAATACATTTTAATGTTTTTAGAAGGTCTCTTTCTATAAGTCTATAATATATAACTAAACTATTGTATATAAAGTAAATAAGGGTTTTTAAATGTTTAAGAAGCTTCTTTTAAAAATAAATTAAAATGCAGAGCCCCTCAGACTGGTGGCCAGGACTTGGGCAGTGTGAGTGCCACTGAAAATCAGCTCGCGTGCCGCCTTCGGCACGCATGCCATAGGTTGCCTACCCCTGATGTAACCAAAGGTATAATATGAAGACAATGAGTGTGGCACAGGTATGACAGAGAAGAGATTTTCCAGGCTCAGTTCTACTACTGGTGATTGTGTGGGAAAAGGAAATAACCCAGCTTGACTTTCATAGCTTAGGATGAGTTTGCAAGGCAAACAATTAGGAAAATATCCCTTTACTTGTATACTGAGAAAATTGGATTTAGAGTTCATTGAGACAACAAACCTGGAAACTAAATATGCCATTTTTACAATCACCTTTCAGAGCTAACCCAATTTGAAGCAACTGTTCTGATGTTCAGAACAATCAGAGCCTTATATTGAAGGAAACCCATCTATCATGAAACCTGGAGGAGCAGGTTTCACTGGAATTTCTCTCTTTGGATTGGTTCTAAAACTTCACTGACTCAAAAACTGACTGTGACCCCAGTCAAATCAATCCTTGAAAGAAATGGCCACCAGTGTCCAGGAGCTGAAAACTGTTGAAGGCAGCTGTTTGCTAACCCCCGCTGGATTTCTCTGGTCCCCAGATTTATCTGTTATGTCTGTTTGCTCTCTAGTTTTTCTCCAAATTCACTTGATACTCTGAATGTACAGCCATACTAAAACTGACTGCCAGCCTCTTTCACAACCCTCCTGCACATCTCCAGTGGCTAGCAGGAATGACCCTGGGCAGGGCCGTCCTTAGGATTTATGGGGCCCTACGCAGTATTATTAAACTGGTGCCCCTATGCCGGATGGCAGCCCAAGCTCACAGCCTGGTGAGGTAAGGGGAGGAGGGACTTGACAGCAAAGGATAATGAGATGCCCGGCCTGCCTCATGGTGGCGGAGAGTCACAGTTTCCCGCAGAGACTTCCATGCCCTCTCCCTCATGCAGAATGGACATGAAGAAAGTATCTAATTAAAAGCACTAAAATTTCGGAATAAAAAATCTCAGTCACAGGTTTTTTGATATGCCCTGAAGTTTGTCAGAGATTTATTTGCAAAAACTTCATAGTAAGGGTGAGTCAGCTGTCCTGCTGAATACAACATTACATATAATGGAATACATGATGCAGCTCTTCTCTGTTTTACATTTTCTTAATCAGTATTTCTAAACTGAATTTATATTTTAAATGTACTCAAATCTTATGCCAGCGTTCCAGATTACTACATATTTAACTCACTGAAACAAAGACATTCTTTTAAATTAATCAGAGAGGTTTAGTGTGTTCATTACAATGTTCATTGCTTTTAGAAAAAGGGAACAGTAATTTACTTTGTGTGATCTCCATAACAAGAGACATGGTTATGAAATTTCACCAACTTTAAAAAATATGTTTCCAAAGATTTTAGGTATAACAAGGATTTTGTCTTACTAAGGTGCTGATTTTGCTGGAGGGTTCTTTTAAAACTAGTTCGTCGGATAGTCAGAAGTAAAGAAAGGGAAACTCTTTGTCCAGCTATCTGGAAGGGAAGGACTGTTGTCCCTTTAAGGGCTTTCTTCAGTGGGGAATGGGGGGAGAGGTGGTGAAGGGATGGACAGAAAGGACACAGGAAGACTTGGAAGCACTTTTTTTTTTTAACTATAGTAATTAAAATGTGTATTTTAGATAAGGGAGGTCTTTTGAAGGATTTATTTAAAAAACTATATGTCTGAAGATCCACACATTTAAGGCTAAAGATGATTGTGCATCTAAAACTCTATGCAAGCATTTTTTAGAAATGTGATTTTATAATCTTCACCAGCTCACTAAGGAAATATTTTTAAAGCAAATTTTAAACTAAGGTCCTGTAGACTGACATGTTCTGTGTAAATATTACATTAATGCACAACTGTTTTTGTCAGTAAAGTCAGAAACTGACAGTATAAAAATTTATTTGGGCATAAGCTTTTGTGGACATCTGATGAAATGGGTTCAAGTCCACAAAAGCTTATGCCCAAATAATTTGTTAGTCTTTGAGGTGACACAAGGACTCGTCCTTGTTTTTGCTGATACAGACTAACAGGACTACTACTCTGAAACCTGTCAGTATATACCTTGGGGTTGGCAAATGCCTGTTAAATGGCTTTATTACCCCTTGAATGTCTCTTTAACAGTTTCAATGTTGTGCTAATAGGTCTGGCAGGCTGGAGGTTTTTTCACTTTTAACTACTAGATTCCCTCCCAAGGAAGACTCAACAGGCTAGAGCAGCCATCTGTGGGAGCCTGCAGGAAGGGTCAGAACAGGGATAGGAAAACAAGAGGGTGGACACTAAGACCCAGTGGTGCCCCAAATTTTCAGGTGCCCTACGCAGCTGCCTATGTTGCCTATGCCTAAGGACGGCCCTGACCCTGGGAGACATCCAGCAGTTTAAATCCCACTTGGAAATATGAAAGCAGTAGTTATGGTGCATTTGGATTATCATGCAGCAGGGTCCATTCAATCACAGAGCAAAGGAAAGGATTTCTGAGCTCATCCCCTGACAGCATTGCATGTAGTAGCACACACTGAGGATATAGCAATAAATAGAAATGCAGCAGCTTGGCTGGTTGTACAACAAAACTGTCTTATTGCTGCTCATGCAACAACTATTGGTGACCTCTTCCCAACCTACTGAGCAGTCTGTCTCATAAGTAACTTAACAGGAACAGTCTCTCTGAAGGCATGCATGACATCTGATGTGATGCAGAAAAGCTCACAGCTAGCTGGTGTGATGCTTCTCCCCAGTCCACTGGTTGGTGCACTCCGATCAATATCTATTCACTTAGTCTATGCACATCATAAAAAGGTGCAGGATACACCCAGTTCTTACAACATTCTTGTCACACTGCCTGGTATGGGACACAGCTAAGAGCGCCAATCTTAGATCAGACTGCCAGAACACAGGGCATATACCCCAAACTGGAGCTATATTCTATTATAAGACTTTACCAAGCCACTAATAAAAGGGTGCTTCCAAAATACTATAATATTTATTATGAAGCCACAGACAAGCCCCTTCAGGCACTCTAGACCCTTATGTACCACCCAGACAAACCAGACTTCTGTGATAAATGATTATTAAAACCAAGAGTCAGACATATTAGTTTCTTCCAGTTCCAAAGAACCAGACACATGCCCCAGGTCAAATACAATTCAGATCTTACCCAAAAATCATGCTGATAGCCAAAAGGTTTATTAAAATGAGAAAAAAATTAAAGAGTTATTAGGAAGTTAAAATGAATCATATACTTCACAGCTGATTTCAGAATTTGTAGATCAGGATAATAGCAGTGATATTAAATCTACCAGTTTCTAATAAGTCTCCCTGGACCACCCAAAAAGATTGGACGTCATCAGTCCTTTATTCAAAGCTTCCCTTTGCTAGAAATCATAGTCCAGAAATGTGGAGCAGGATGAAGACCAAGAATGATGTCACAGTCCACAATTTATAGCTCTTATTCCAGATACCTGGAAAGTTACTGACACAAGCATAGAGTCCTGGATCACATGTGCCTTGCTGAGTCACAAGGTATTCATTGCCTTCCTACTGCCTGAAGAGACCTTGGAGTCCCTGGAAGAACTGATTGTCCTTAATGGGCCATCAAACAAGCTGGCAAGCCTTGATGTAAATCTGTCTTGGGAGCATTACCCAGAACACAACAGGTTTGAGACACAAACACACAGTTTCATAACTTAATATACAAGGATGATACATTAAACAGGATAATCATATTAGCACACTATAACTTTTCCAGTGACACCTTACACAACGTATTTTGTCCAAGATTTATCATAATTGTGCAACAGTGGCGATACATCAGTGATGATACATTTGTGTAAACTTGGTCACCTTTCTTTTAGATAATGTCACAATTGTTATGTCCCCACTTACTCAGCAGGCAACTGCTATGCCCCGGCCATTGGCTGACTGCCATCTTCACTCTCACGGCATTAAAGATCAACAGTCCTGGGAGAGTCCAGAAAGCATGCTAGAAAATTTGCAATAAGATGACTGGTGTCACTAACCCCCTGCATATTTAGGATGTGACAGTATTTTCTATTACAGTATATCTTCTTTCTCTCCAAGGTGGGAGGGATAGCTATATGAGTGCAATAAGTCACTCTCAAGATATTCAGAGAGCCAGCAAAGGGAAAGAACTTTTCCTTTGTGCACACTATATGTATTTGGGGGTAGGGGGGAGACAACATAGCAGTCATAGTGTTTGAGCATTACTGATATAGGTGGCTGACAATTTCTGGCATGGGGTGGGGTCACATCAGCAATAATCCACTAAGAGGGGCTCTATGGCAGTAACAGAGAGGGCAGCTGTTCTCTTTTGTTCTCTAGGACATAGCTCAATAGATCTTATAGCTCACACATTGCCCTGGGATTCAGGAAGACCTACTGCAAATGCTCAACATGATTCTCTCCCTTGCTCCTCCACTGAACAACATACAAAGTCAACATGGTAAACTAATTGAAAGACTGTATTAGGGCTTGGTACGCACCACTCTCTAGGATAGCAACATGAACATACACTTTGCAAAGGTATCTGAGAGGAGACGCCCAGGGCCGGCTCTGGCTTTTTTGCCACCCCCAAGCAGAAAAAAAAAAAAAGAAGAAAAAAAAAAAAGAGAACTCCAACCAGGGTGCAGGGAGGCCGGAGCGGCAAACCAAGGAAAAAAAAACAAAAACACCTAGGGTGCAAACTTTCGGTGTCACTTACTTGGGGGCTCACGGCTGCCTCCCCTGGCCACACTGGTGAGCCTCTGGGTGGGTGGCAGCTGCACTCTGGCTAGCAGGACTCTCTGCGCTGCAGACATGCCCTGGGCAGTGGAGTGAGTGCCCTGGCCAACTGAGGTGGGGAAGAGAGAAAAGGGGGGCGGCCAGGGCTTCCTTCAGCCTGGGCGCTCGCCACTCGGCCCCTCCCGCCACGCCGCCTGCTGGGAGGGCTATGTGCCACTCCCGCCTGCAGGTGAATTGAAAGTCGTCAGTCAGCAAGGAGGGAAGGACACGGGCTGCCAGGCTTGCTGCAGACCTGGCACCAGCTGGGGCAGACGGAGAGCGCAGCTTGCTCCCAGCAGAGCGCTCCTCTCTTCCGCGCCGCCGCACCCTACAGTAGTGCACAGAAAGTCGTCAGTGAAACAAAAGAAAAATAAACTAACTAAAAAAAGAATAAAAAAAAGGCGGCTGTGGCACCCTAGGAATGGACGGAATGGTGCCTGGAGCCAGCCCTGGAGATACCTATGGTAGAACACAGCCTAAAGCTGCCCAGAAAAGTCACATCAATAACCACATCAGCTAATAGATCCCATTGTGTATATATAAAAGTTAGAGACTGAGAGACTGTTTGAACATTGACTCAAACTAAAGCTACAGTAATGTGCATAGAATATTATAGGCTCAACCTCATAGGGCAACATGGTGTGTATTCCATGGCAATGGCCTATTATAATATATCCCCTGTATCAGGTTCCTTTATTTAAGCACAGGAGACCTGATTTACATGGTTATGGCATTAGCATGTCACTAAGCCCCAGTATCAAGTGGATGTTCAATCAGAATAATTACAATTATACAGTGACAGTTCCACTCTATGAGTCTGAGTTCCATTACTGCTTGAGTTGTGTTTGAGGTCATGGCCAGCAGCAGCAACCATAGGCCAACTGAAGCCAACAGGGAATTCCATCACTGGAGTGTAGTACCTAAAGATGATGTACCTAAAGACCACATAAATCATAGATAGATATAGACAGAAATCTCAGGGCAGTAGTTCTGGTGGCTGGAGACAGAGCAGAAATGTTCCTGGACAAGAAAATACAGGTGAAACGTCCAACAAAGAAACTGAAATTGCCCAGGTAGAGGTGGAGATCATAGCAGACAGACAAAAATCAGTGCTGCGGGTCCAGAAAAACTGATCATATTCTAAAAATGACTGTGAAAGAAAGATAAATCTCAGTGCTAATACACTGTGTCTGTAAATAAAACATGGGCGAGATGGACAAAACAAAAAAATTAAAAATCAAGGAATAGGATGCTGGTCATAGTAGGAAAGTGGGAGAGTATCACCAGAAGTGAATCCTTCCTCATCCAACCTGCTGGTGCTGATTACCCTGGGGGGAAAATTGGCCTCACTGACAGAAGGAAAGATGTCTCAATGGAGACCAATGATTGCATCATTTGTAAGTGTAAACACTACATAAAATTTATGTTGATAAATGGCAAACAGCCCACTGTAAACAGAAGGCCATCAATAATATGCAATGACTCCTCTCTCTCAGCTAGCCAGGTGAAGTCACATTACATTTAAACAGCCTGGAAACCAATGTAGTACACTATATATTCTTAAGATAGTCTTGAGACCCCTACTCCAAACACTTGTGAGTAAAAAGCAGAACAACTTCTTCATTCTGCTACTCTGTCTGCTTTGCCCATTAGTGAAGGTATATCTACACCCCAAAACTACATGCTCCAAAACGCGCAGTCTCCAGTTGTCTGGCCCTTGTATGATACCAAACCTAGCGTATGCGTGGATGTGAGTGTGAGTGTGTCATCCTATGCACTCATTCTAGGGTCAAGAGACATTACTTGTCTCCTTCAATGAGTACTGGCACAGTATTATCAGTACTTGAATTTGCAAATAAAAGTGCTGGTACACCTGTCACCAACACCTGTGATATGATCACTCTGAAGACTTTTTTGTTTTGTTTTCTACAACCCCAGACCATGGTCAGCCTGAAGATTCACCACCAACATGGGCTTAAAAAGTTCTCTTTTTCCAACCAGGGTAATGCAATGTGATATATTGTCAATGAATACATATAATTTTCTAACTGTAAGAGCTTAATCTTGGATGATGAACTGCAAAATGAGCAAGGTTGTTACACTCCAGCACAATGCACATGTAGTTTTGGATGGTACAAGTAAGATTAGTACTAGGCATGGTCCTTGCCACTGAGTGAATGTAAGTCTCAAGCACTCTACATGCCTGCTCCCTTATGCTTGAGAGTTTAAAAGGGCATGTGATTGCTGTAATAGGGGCATGCCTGAGAAGATACAAACTCCTGCAGGATCATTATGATGCTAATGAGACATTTAGCTTTAAACTCCCTTCTCAGGCCATTCTCTTGATTCTCGGCAGGAGTAACTTGGCAGGCATATAGTGTCAGGCAGGGCCACCCAGAGGATTCAGGGGTCCTGGAGCAAAGCAGGGGAGCTGCGGCGCTTCTACTCACCAGGCGGTCCAGGTCTTTGGCAGCATTTCGGTGGTGGGGGGCCCTTCAGTCGCTCAGCATCTTCGGCAGCACTGAAGGGTGCCCCGCCACCGAAATGCCGCCGAAGACCTGGACTGCCACCAGGCCAGGGCTCATGGGGGCCCTGTGGGGCCCAGGGCAAATTGCCCCACTTGCCTCCCCCCCTGGGTAGCCCTGGTGTCAGGCATCAGATGAGGATCCACTGCTAAAAGGAAGAGGGCGTGATGTCAAAGGTCTGTGATGCCCACTTGAATAAATGTCAGTATGCCACTTTCCATTATTAATCATCTATTATTTATTTCCAGTTGTGTCTACAATGTGTTTAGCACTGTACAAAACGCAGAAGGACACATAGCCACTGTCTCAAAGAACCTACACTCCAAAACGACTAAGTAAGCTTAGATGAAGGGGAGCAATATACAAGTGATTGGCCATATCCTTATGATGATGGTCTATAATAATAAGTATAATAATAAAAATAAACCTCCAGCTACCCTCCAACCTCTCCATAATCAATTTCATACAATTGTCATATTAGTGGTGAATCTTTAGAAGGAACTTGAATCTGGAAAGCACTGTAGCCTTGCATTCCAGCCCAGGAAGGGTGTTCCATGTAGGACATAGCATGACATGTTTACCCTATTGAAGCTGCCATGTGTCAAAGCACATAAGGGGTGTGCTACCAAACATACAGCAGGGAAGCCCACCTAAAAGGCAGTGTGTCATACTATTGGTGACCTTAGGTCTTTGTGATCTACGTAGTCACTTAGCACCTTGCTGTTCCAGGAACTCTGTGCACATCTGACACCATCCAGCTCACTTTTAAACCTGTCAGTATGTGGCTGAAGCAATCAAAATGTGTGACAAGTGACCAGAACATGGAATACCTATATTTTGTTACATGTAATATCATCGATGATAGATTATAATGGCCTTTAATGATAACACCTACTTTAAGTATTTTACTCAGTGTGTGAATTAAATTAACCACTAAAAAAGAAAAACTGGATACTAATTCCATCATGCAACTGTAAGAAACTCTCCCATGGATCAAACCTGGGACCTCAAGATCTTGATGCAGACCACCAACATTTGAGCTAAAGGAGCAGTGTTATTTCCTAGGGAGAACCAACCATGAAAGGGGTTTGCAACATATTTTACCAGTGGGATATGTAACAATTTGCTAGACAGCAGCAGGCTGTTGTGGATCAAGGCTCCTAAGTGTTGTTTCTGACTCTGGGAACGGAAGCGGTTGCGTGGTTAGAACAGTGGCCAGACATAGATTTGGCACCATGCAGTCTGAAAGAAGTTGAGGATGAGACAAATTCTATTCCCAGCTCTGCCTCATGAGACAGTCTGCAAGGTCTCACTTTACTTTTTAGTAAAATGGGAGTGAACGGTATTTTACTGTCTTCCATCTGAACAGTCTGAGACCTTGCTCAATAATGAGGGCTATGGAGTACACAGAAACAAACTGGAGTCAAAGTTGGGACCAGAACTCATGGTTTCCTGGCTCCCAGCAAAGTCTACTCTCCCCTGTGCTAAAAGGTCTCTTTCCCTGCCTTTTCCCCCTTCCCTCGTGTGTATCTGCAGAACACCGCCTGACTTGGTGGAGCAAAGATTGAAATAGCTGAAACACAAGTCCTGCAAAATCCACTACACCTGAAAGCTATCCTTGATTGCTTGTCCAACTCTGGCATCAAAAAGGCTGGCACAGCCATTACATTCCTTACTGCCTGCCAAAATGCTTTCCCCTGCTCATCACGTGGCAAATGCATTGTGGTTCTGCCTCTTGGTTTGCCTTCCAGCCAGCGTGTTTATCCAGCAGCCTTTTCACATATTCCTATCGAGTGCAGGCATCATACAAAGCTCCTGGGGCAAGCTGATCAGCTGGCATAGCAGGAGCTTCTCTGTCATGCCAGGGCACTACACAAGGGGTGTAATCTTCTGGCACTCCAGGACACAGTACTTCTGCCAGACAAAGGAAGTGAGCCAACTACAGTAGATGGCAGAGTAATGCTGTCAGAGAGAGGTCCGGCAAGTTAATTTCTTCATCACCATGTTGAAGTCAGACAAACATCAGAATCCAGCTGCCTTGCCTGCCTGCTTTTCTCCCCACTGACTCTCTCCTAATCACCACCCATGAACAGCTAAGATAACAGTCACTGTCCCCCTTCCTCCCCGTAACAAAAACATTTTTGATACAGCCTCATTGCCAAGAGACTAGGTTGTTGCTACCTGAATTGTAGGTTGTAAACCAGGGGTCTCAAACACGCAGCCCACAGACTTATTTTTTGAGGACCTGCCAAGCTCCCCGCACCCCCTTGAGTTATTTCCTGCGGCCTCGAAGCTCCCCTCACCTGCCGCCCCTCTCTCCGTCCACCTCAGTGCACTGCATCTCCACTCCTCTGCCTACCTCCAGGTGCTTCCTCCTGCCAAACAGCTATTTGGTGGTGCTTAGTGCTTTCCAGGAGGGTGGGGGGAGGAGCGGGGAGCCATGTACTCAGGGGAGGAGGCGGAGAAGAGGCGGGACCAGGGCGGGGATTTGGGAAAGAGGTTGGAATAGGGGCAGGGAGGGGGTGGAGTTGGGGCAAGGACTTTGAGGAAGGGGCTGGAATGGGTGCAGGGAAGGGGTGAGAAGAGGCAGGGCAGGGAGCATAAATTGGACTGAATGTGTTGGATAATAGTATGTGGACTGATCATGCAGGGTTCATTTAACAGTGTTGCCAACTAGTGTTCAGCACACTCACTGAGCTAGGACATTGGCTGCATGCCCGGGCTTAGGGAGAGGTTTAGAAATATGGTGCTGACTGCTTGCATGTTTGCAGGGAGTGTTTTAAGGGATGGAGCGGGGGCGGGGGTAAAGGAGGGGGGCTTTTGTATCTTTATATGAAAAGGTGTCAGTGATGCAGTCCTCGGGCCAATTACTAGTCCTCATGTGGCTCTCGTGATGGTTTGAGTTTGAGATCCCTGTTGCAAACCTTCACCACACACAGTCTCTGATGTCAGTTGTCTTACCTGAGAGACGCCATGCCTATTCTGAAAAATAAATGGAGATTTTCCTGCCAGTGTAGCCTTGCCAACAGGCTGGAAGAGGTCAGGGAAGAGCCACTGCCTGGGCAGCCAGCCTTGGGAGTGGGGTTCATGTAGAGGTGGACGGACCCATTCTCAAGAGAGGAGAGCATGAGATGTGGCCCCGTGCTTTTCACTTCACGTAAGACCCTATTGGCAGTTTGCATGGTATCCATGAGTAATTCCACATGAGATGTGGGATAGATGCTGCGACAAAGTAGGAATGTTCTTAATGTTTTCTTTGAATATTCAGTGGGGAGTATGGACCTGGGAAGGTTGCAGGGGAGTTTTCCTGGGACTGTCTGCATTGGGGATGGGAGACTTTCCTTGAGGGAGGATACCTGAGCACGTAACATGAGAACCCAGGACGGGGGTTGGAGCCAGGTGACACCTTTGCCTGGAAACTGGACAAAGGGTGGGGGAGGAGCCGGGGGGAAGGCTGCGTAAGACAGCTGGAGGGAGTCTCAGTTTGGAGCTGGCTGGGAAAATGGAGGGCAGCGGGGCTCTGGCCCCCTAAGATGGACCTAACTGAGGGGGTCCTGTTGTCTGTACCTGCAAGACCTATCTTGGACTGTGTTCCTGTCGTCTAATAAACCTTCTGCTTTACTGGCTGGCTGAGAGTCACGGTGAATCACAGGAAGCCGGGGGTGCAGGGCCTTATCTCCCCCAAACTCCATGATAGATACCAGCCAAGACAACACACATATGCAGTATTGCCAACTCCAATAATTAAAAAAAAAATAATTAGATTGGCCCCAAAAAAGGATTAAATGTTCTTGAGCTGTCATCTGTTTTTTTTAAATTCCCCTGCTCCCCATGTGTGAGAAAATTAGCATTACAAAATTTAGAGGGGGGAAATATAGCTTACTGGTTTGAGCCCTGGCCTGCTAAATCCAGGGTTGTAAATTCAGTCCTTGAGGGGGGCCATTTAGGGATCTGGGGCAAAAATCTGTCTGGGGATTGGTCCTGCTTTGAGCAGGGAGATTGTACTAGAACACCTCCTGAGGTCCCTTCCAACCCTGACATTCTATGATTGAATAACCTTAGGCCAAGCCCCAAATCAATTAACTTTGTGCCCTCCAGCCCTCACATTTGCACAAGCAAACTGAATTCTTTTGGGTGCTTGACTCTGCTGCCTTAATTTTCTTTTAACATAGATTTGTTTAAAAATATAATATACACACAGAGAGCTTGCTATCACCTTCCAGCTTCACTTGTTGTCATCTAACAGCAGCCAGATCTATCAGACAACCCTGCACAGCATTCCCTGCTTATTCTCTTCATGGATACATGATAAACTCGTGTTCAGTCAGTAACTGTGGTCCAAGGGGAAGGGGAGAAAAATAGGGAGCATAAATTGGACTGATTGTGTTGGATAATAGTATGTGGACTGATCATGCAGGGTTCATTTAACAGTGTTGCCAACTAGTGTTCAGCACACTCACTGAGCTAGGACATTGGCTGCATGCCCGGGCTTAGGGAGAGGTTTAGAAATATGGTGCAGACTGCTTGCATGTTTGCAGGGAGTGTTTTAAGTATAATCTTGTGAAATAAAATATGGCAACAAATGGCATTTTCAATGGAGGTACAATGACGATTGTACATTATGTATTCTGGCATGTGAATATCTCATGTCTACTGAGAAGAACTTGTGCAGGAAAGGGCAAATGATGGATTTTTTGGTTCACTGGCAATGCCTTATTAAAAAAAAATTGGTACCTGTTGAACCAAAAATGAAGTTTTTTGAAATTTTCAGTGAAAAAGTTGAAAAAGATATTAGTTTCAGGTCAAACAAAACCTTTTCTTTCAACAAAATTAAAACCTCTTAGTCTAAATCTGCCTTTTTTAATGTGTAATTTTATTTTTAAAATCCCAATAAAAAGAAGCTTTGCCATTAAGTCTTTTCAAACCAAGAAAGTCAAAACTTTTAAGTCTAGAAAATGTCAAAACAAAAAATTTGGACTTCTTTGGCATTTCTTCCCCCCCTCAACAGAAAAAAAAATTGGCAAAAATTGACATGAATTTGCAAAACATTTAGGTGCTGCCGAATGTGCTTTTTTCATCAAAAAAGTTTTGTGCAAAAAATTTCATCCAGCTCTACTCCTGGAATGTTGGGAAGAGTATCATCCATCCTGTGAAGCATAATCCCACCACAAGATTCCACACAAGTTCGTGTGATGGAAGAAGACGTTTTAGATACACAGGGCATGTATGGAGATTTGCAGACTATCACATGGATTACACACACATAACAAACCCTCATGCTATGGAGCTGCAGTCATACCAGATACAGTACCCTTGCAAGCGATGGAGAAATAGGTGCTACCTATTCCTAATTTATGTCATATATTGATTGTCACTATCGGGGGGCGGGGAGAGGATTGTGGAAATGTAACCTTAGTTAAAACTTCTTTGCAACTGCTGTTGCTAAAATCACTATTACTCTACACCTGTAATCCCATTGCTTAGTTAGTGTGAATGAGGAAATGCAGGCCATATGCCTTGCTTGCTTTTGATGCTAGATAAATAATTTATACATGATACCTGTCGCAATGGTGCTGTTATAACAAAGATCTTAGTTATAGCTCCTGGCCTCTCTCTGATGTAAAGATAGTACCAGATCCATGACTGTCCAATAACTACAGCTGGGTTTTTTATGTCTTATTTATTTGCAGTAGCACCCACTATGTGTTAGGGGCTTTCTAAATGGATAAGGACAGTCCCTCCTCCAATCTAATGGATATGTTCCTGTTGTGGCAAACAAGTTTGTGTGATCCAGATACAGTCACATGGGCTATTGCTGGCACACCTTACTGTGATCAGCATCTAGGCCAGGCATAGGCAACCTATGGCACGTGTGCCGAAGGTGGCACGCGAGCTGATTTTCAGTGGCACTCACACTGCCCAGGTCCTGGCCACCAGTCCGGAGGGCTCTGCATTTTAATTTAATTTTAAAATAAAGCTTCTTAAACATTTTAAAACCCTTATTTACTTTACATACAACAATAGTTTAGTTATATATTATAGACTATTAGAAGGTCTCTTTCTATAAATGTTAAAATGTATTACTGGCACGGAAAACCTTAAATTAGAGTGAATAAATTAAGACTTGGCACACAACTTCTGAAAGGTTGCCAAGCCCTGATCTAGGCATTGCAATCAATTTGTACTAGAGCCATGAGATGGCTAAGTTGGTGATTGCTTATGAAAATAATTAGTGTCCTTGATGGTATGTTATCACTTACATGGGGGCTGTAGTCATGCTGATCTCACACACAGCAGGAGCAATGGGAACAGCGTACAACTGACATGCCAGTACCTGTTTTTTAAAATGGGTAGCAGATAACAGTCTACATAATAATACTATAACACTTCAGAGAATACCATAGCTTTCCTGGTATCTAACACAGCTTGGGGCTTGAATAAGTGCTAGTCCACTGAGAGTGAGCCCAGACAAAACTGTAAATCAATAGTTTGTCCCATACTTGCAGTTTAATTTCAAAGCACTTTACAAACTACATTATACAATATAGATACAATTTCTGGGGGAATAATGGTGAAAATTAAATGGCATATATAGGGTGGAAACATTTTGCTCAAGTATACTGGGATAAACCTCTATTCTTTTTTAAAGAATCACGGGATCTTGAAATGGCCACAGTGAACAGGTTAATGTCTTAAGCAAAAGGAAATGAATACACGTCCTGCCTAGTTTATGTTCTAATCTCACCTGTTTGTCAAATCCATATTTTAGACTTATTTAAGACTTAATCTCTTCTGAGCAGGGATTCATTTTAGATATTTTCACTGAAGTGCATAGCATACTGGCAAGGGATACAAATGATTAACTTCAGCCAAAAGTTGCAGGGTGCAAATTAAATCCTTTTGGGGGATACTTTTCATCTTTCTAGATTTGAAGGGTCCTATTTTGGGGCAGTTGTACTAATTTAATTGGAATAAAGAGGTCCCAAAAGTCAAAGGTGTTAACAAGACCCTATCACTGTCCAACATTCAAAAATTTAAGCAAGGTTCAGGTTTTGGTATGCAGAGATGTCAGCCTGCTTAGTACCATGGCAAACACACCATTAATAATCCTTTTAACCTTTTAATAAAGATGCAGGAAAAAAAAGAAAAAACAGTTAATACTTTACATTTGAAATGTTTAAGTATGGCTGTCATTTTAACAACATCTTATGTTTCCTTTCCCTTTATCTGGAGGGAGTTTTTGAAGGAAAATCCCTTGTTTGTCTTTTAGATGGCACCAATGACACCAGTCTTTTTAGGGGAAAAAGAAGTTAGCTGAGATGGGCTGGAGCTGCTGTTATTCCCACTGTTGTTAAAGACTGATCCCGTTTCCTAAGACGACAAGCCAAGATACACACACACAAAAAAGAACAACAAAGACAGAAAATGACTCTTCCGTCTCTGGTGTTGCCTCTTGAAATCTCACTGCTGGAAAAAAACACAAGCACATCACAAGATTTTATCAGTCGCTTTGAGCCCTGACAAACTTGTAACACTGTCAGGCTGTTTAGAGGATTGCAGGAAAGGGATAGGAAAGAAGACGTAAGGCTGGGAATAAGAAGAACACAAAAAAAGGGACGGGGAGGAATGTGTGTGAGACAAGGCCTCAGATCACAGGTGGTATTTGGGATTTAGGTGTCATCATTTGGTTCTCTCTTTCTAACCCATTCTGGTCAGGACATTTTTCAGGATCAGGAGATGGTGGGGGTGGCAGCCATGGTGGTGAAGCTCACTCCAGTAGCTAATATTTCTCCCTAAAGTCTTTTTCTTTAAGGACCCCAAAAGGGAGTGGTGGATGGAATGGCCCATCCCTCTTTTGTCCACCAATTAAGTTTAATTTCTGACACAGCAATTTTGGTTCATTGATTTTTTTGGTCTTACACGGTCTTGTTTACCAAGCATGATGTTAACACAGTCCTTGAGTTACATCACTAGGCTTCTTTGTTTGGACTAATTCAGTCTCTCTGTCTCCCTCTCTTGCAACTTTTCCCATCAACATTTGCTGTTATAGGTTATTGTGACACTTTGTGAGCTCAACTGTGAAAACTGAGTAAAATTGTAGGCTTAGTTATTACAACAGGCCCTATTCAAATAGGGGTGGTTGATGTTCTGAAATAACAAAGCCAATCAGAAGACAGGACACAGAATTAAATGTTAAGGAAAAAGATAATTAATAATGGTAGATTTTGCACTGAAGGCAGCAAAAATTAAGTTTTATGGAAACTAATGCTATAGAAAAAGGATAACGAAGGGTAGTGATAAGAGAGAAGGTTAAGGTTATGGTAAGATCTCATTTGAAAGAACCCAAGGTGTAATGTTTTATACTCCTGTATAATAGGTAACATTTTAATCGCAAATCCTGCACTTACTTCCATGCTTTAACTTTATACATTAAAGTCAGTGGGACTACTCACAGAGTGTAAAAATAAGCACATCTGAGTCTTCCCAAGATCAGGGTCTCAGTTTGGAAAAGACTTATTTCTGCACAGTTCTGTGATTATCATTGTTCTTTTAGTATTTTATATTGTTTTTAACTGTTATTGTTGATATCTGAAGATGAGTGTTTCACAGCTGAAATGAAAAGACAGGATTCTGGATTATTTTTTTTTTGTAGAGCTTACCTACACAATACTGTGTCATTATGTGGCTCAGTAAAGGATTTTTTGGATTTATAACATAACATATTTGTCATTTCAAGATCATCCCATATCCATTCTATTTTGCTGAGAGCAAATGATGATGTCATCTGCCATTGTTAAACAACGTCTCATTTTGGATGTGGTCACAGGAAGAATTAATGTATAAATTGTACTTAGCTTGAAAAACAGTGCATTCTCTGAGGGGAGTGAGGTGCTTTTAATAACGACAGCAACTTGATATAATTTTGCCTCCTTAAAAAAATTAACTGTTCTACTGCCTATAGATGTATGACAAACGGCTAGTGCCTATATATGCTCCTATGGACATACTCTGACCTGAACCTGTTCCTTCTGAAATGAGGAGCAAAGTTCCAAGTCACAAAATGGGAGATAACTTTACACTGCATGACAAATCAGAGGCAAATGTATTAGGAAGGATACCATCTGAAACAAAATCTAGGTTTTACCTCCCAAACAGTGGGACTGACTTGAGTCCATTGTTCAAAAGGACGTTACACAGGGGGAGACATTAGAAATATATATACATTCATACAATAAGGCAAGCAAACAAGTGCTTGTATCAAGAAATAATTAAAATTTGCCACAAACTAACCTCCAAAGAAAGAGTCTAATCTATTTTTATCAATTGTCAGCTAATCTTAAAAGGATGTACTGCAATACTTGCAGGGATAACACATTTTTTGAATATCAGGCATTTTTAAAAAAAAAGCACATGGTCATTTTCTCAACTGAATGGAGGAACTGGCATATGGATGAGTTAATTTGTAAGTCCTTCATCTGTCTGCCAGTAGGTTTTTCTTGGCTTGCAATCACAGTATTTGAGGGTGTATATTAAATCCCTGGTTGGGGACATTGCCATAATTTTGTGCTTTCGAAACACTGCCTTATCCCATACACAGAGGGCCATATTCTCTTATGCTTGAGGGTCAACTTGATTAAATCTTGACTCACTGAATGCTCTAAAAACCACAAATACACAATTGAAACACAGAAGTCCAGCAAAACCTGCATAATGAATATTAACAGATCCATTTATATTAATTTACACTTCAAACAAATTCATTCACATCTATCGTTTAAAACTTTACATGTAATGTATAATTTTTTTTTTTACCAGATTTACCATACAGATCACAATGTGGTGGTGTGTGCAATAAGCTTGGATTTAATTCAATAGAGACCTGGTTAATAACCTGGATGGTTAATAACCTGAGTTCACAACATTGGACTTTAGTCATCTTGATTAGGTGACGCTCCCCTTTCATAATTACTTCCATCTTCAGCTCCAAAACATGTCACATTATTTGCTGAATTTCTCAGCAGCATTACTAAAAGTGTTTACTTTTATGTCATATGCTGACCTTTCACTGACGTCAAGTTCATGAACAGGCTCCAGGAACCTGCAAAGTTGATGAACATGCTGAGTTATGGTTCTTGTGCATTTCCTACTGCAATCAGTTCCTTCTTAGTGGCATGTTTCTAATAAAAGAAATAGTATTGCATCACCACTGTTCATTTTGAAACTTTTCGATCAGTGGAGACAGTTTTTCAGATTGCTTGAACTTGTGCCATTTATCAGAAAGGAGAAACTTAAGTGAGAATGCAAACTTGGTCCTTTTAAACAGGTGCAAATTTAAGAACAAGTGCTAGTCTGAAAATATTTTACTTCTATTTTCACAAATGTGCCTGATTTATCTCATACGCTCCAGAAAGTGGCTTTTGGTCCATTTGCCTCAGCGCTGAATTACCTTACTAGGAAGTTCTCCTCGGTATACTCCTGGATCATACTCATTTCCAACTGTAACCCCCTTACAAAAATCTGAGTGACTAAGTGGACTTAAACTTCTCTTGCAGCAGAGATTAATTTAAAGCTGGTGCAATTAAGACTGTGGCCCAAAGGAGTCTGTGGGCACAATGCACAGCAATTGTACAAATTAATGGTCTCTGCAAATATTCTTTTTTAACTTTAAAAATGTCCTCAGTTACACCTGCTAACAACTGCTTCATCCCAACTCATGCTACTAGAAACAACAAAACCAAACCAGAAACAGTTCAAAAGCAAAACTGTTAGCAATGACTCTAAATTTTTTTCTATGTATAGTATATAGGAATCAGGTAATATACCTTTAAATAGTTTGGGATCCCTCTAGTCAGCCTCTGTCTTTTATTGCCAAAGCCCGCAGATCCTAACAGAACAATATCATATATAGGTAGCTAGGCTTTTGTAGGTTTGGATGTTTATATATAGTTAGCAAACAATTATTTGGAATCCATGTGGTTTCCTCACAGTACTAACACTGTGTATAGACAATAAAGACAGAACTTTATGCTTAATTAGGGTGACCAGACAGCAAGTGTGAAAAATTGGGATGGGGAGTAATAGAAGCCTATATAAGAAAAAGACCCAAAAATCAGGACTGCCCCTATAAAATCGGGACATCTGGTCACCCTGTGCCTAATGAAAACAGTAAGTATCTTTGCCTGCCTTTGTATGGTTGCACATTCCTGCTAGGAAATAGGGCTCCTCAAACAGTCCACTACCAGAAGAACCATCTCTGCTTTGGCTCTCTGTACCTAGTGCATACTGCACTTTTCCACTGCTAGCCATCAAACGCTGTAGGACAGACTCTGGTCTCAGCTACACTAATGCAGCCCATTGATGTTGCCCATTGGCAGCACTGCTGAGCTTACAGATAATTGCTGAGGAAATGCAGGTATTGCTTAGGGGATGACAATTTCTTCAGTTCCCTGCTGACATCCTGCAAGATTCTAGTCACTCACCACCTCCATCTTCTTTTCGTTAAACAAACCATTATTTTACTGTGGCTAACCCAATACTTCAGTTGCAGAAGAGATACTAGATGTAAGTGCACTGTTTGCACATCCTTAGTAGATCTGTTTTTCAGTCTTTCCAAAGTGGCCCACCACGTGCCATTAGCAATAGCTACAGGATGCCTGTAGTGTATTGAAGACTGCATTGGAATTGCAAGCTATCAGTTTAAGAGTGGGAGGGTGGGCTCCCACTTGCTTGCAAGCTAAGGGGCTCTGTAGGGAAGCATGCCATCTGGGAGCAGCAGTCAGTCTAGAACAAGGTGGGGTGATTAGTGCTTCTCTGGTTTATCACTTTCTGGTTTTGGTTATTGCGTATTATCTTCTGGATTATAAGAAAAAGGGCTTGTCCACCGGGTGCATTAGTGTGGACCAGCTGGGCAGTAAATTCTAGCATGCACCAATGTGTGGCAGACTAACCATCCATGTGGACCCTGCCTGTGCTCACTAGAAGCTCCCTAGTGCACATTGATGTAGTATTGTTTGGACAACATCATCACACACTAGAGAAAACTTTTAGTGCCTGCCAGCAGGGTCCACAAGGACTTTTAGTGTGCATCAGCATGCCACACACTAGAAATCACACCAGGCTGGCATGCACTAATGCACCACATAGATGAGCCCTAAAGTAGAGTTACATTGTAACCTTCCAGAAAGAATGTTCTATATTTTAATCTAACTTCTCTGTTGCATGCCATGAACATGCCCTCCAGCATAAATGATCAATAACTGCATGCTAGATATGCCAACAAGTATGAAAACACACACAAAAAAACAGTGTCCCATAGCAAGGCCTCAGAACAATCACTATCCAAGCAGATAAAGCAGCAGTCTCAATTACAGAAGCCACAGCAACTGAAAGAATGTGGGAAACCCATATAACAATGGTCCAGACCAGCACACCACCCAAGAGTCCAGAGCACAACAGCACCAATCTCGTATGGAAAGAATTGGAGTTCATAGATTTTATAGCTGGAAGGGACCATGGGATCATCCAGTCTGCTCTGCCACACAGCACAGGCCTTAGAACCTCACATGGCAGTTCTGACATCAAGTGTACCATCGTTTTGTACCTTCCCTGGGATTAAACCCAAGATCTCTAGCCCCATCTACCAGGAAAAAAACCCTGCACCACTGAGCCATGGCACACTGTGCAACCTCATCCCCATCTCTCCCCTGCCTGCCTCCAGCTCTATGCGAGATAGTATTTTCAAACACATATGTCACTCCCAGTGCTCCTTTTATATCACACTGCAAGTTAGGGCTGCTCAGAGTTAACCCTAACTTGAGGAGCGCTTTGTCCTGTATTTTTCAGTCAGTTTGCATTTATGCAGCACCTTTCCTCCAAGGAACACACAGCACTTTACAAACATTAACAAATTACACCTCACCACACCCCACCCTTAGGAGGGCAGTATTACTATCCCAAACGATGCTCCTCCCCACTGTACCCCACCCCACCCCACAGTTAAGCAGTGTGTTGTTACTGTGTGGCTCTAATTATTATTATACAAGGCTGCCTTTTGGGGTTGAATGCTTGGGGCATTCACATCCTTACTCAAGATTCACTGCTGCCTTTTAGGTTACCTTTAAACATGCTTCTCCTGTCTGCTGTGTACCAGAAGGAAGCACGTGACCTCAGGATAGTTATGTGCAACAGAGATTACAAAGTGAAAGCCCTACAGAGGAATTTGCGAGATTATGTGAGCTGCCAAAAAAATAGAGGTTATAACATAACCTCCTGCATTTTCCTGCAGAAAAGATTCTTACTTAAAAACTGCACTTTTCAGCAGTTACCACATATGGTAAAGCTCTGTGTACAGCATTGCTTAGCAATTCCCACACTTATTCTCTGTTATGAAAATAGACCTACACTACAACATCTCCAGTATCAGAGTCAAAATGGAAACAAGAGAAACGTGTTCTGTTAAATAACCATTTACCTCAACAATCGATGAGAACTAGCATATAAAATAATGACATGGAAAATGCAATGTTACTTTTTTAGGAGTACAGGATGCTTTAATGCTTGTACGATCAATTCTACATAGCAGCAGTATCTTGTAAACTCTTTAGAGCAGGGACTCTCTCTACCACATTTGTTCAGGCCTAGCACAATGGGGCCCTGACCCAGGCCTGTGATCTCTAGGCACTACTACAATAATTTACTCCTGGTGGAATTCTGCACCACTGCGCAATGCAAAATTTTGTAGAAATTAATGTTGGATATGCTCACGGGGAGGTGGGGGCAGAGAAGTGGGAACTGGGCTGTCATAGGGGTTTCTTTAACGCTCTACTCCTGAGGTAATTTGTGTGTGTGTTTTTATTATTACACATACTTGCTGACAGGTATTTTGAAATAAATTACCAAAATAATTGAAACTGGCATGATTATTATTATTTTGACAGATAAAATTCTTAGACTTTTGCAGAATTTTAAAATATTGTATGCAGAATTTTTAATTTTTTGGTGCAGAATTCCCTCAAGAGTATAGAATATAATAAAAATATGGAAAATATTTAAATCCCTGCAAATCAATTCCCTGTAATTTAGTAGCCGCTTTGAAAAGGCATCTAGACTGAAGAAACAAATTGTTTGCGTCAATTCAGCAAACTCCAGTGTCAGCGCTAAAGTAAAGAGAAGTTCACACATGATTCCACAGGGAATTTGAAATGAACAAAAATAAATCCCAAACCAGTGGTTGCACTCAGTATTTCCATTAGACCAGATTATTCTAGGAAATTTGCCATGATCAATGCAAGAAAAGGTAAAGGTCTGTGCAGAGCTTGGGATATGTTACACACCAATCTAAGCACAGTACATGGTATCTTAACGCACACACAGTATACCATCACCAGTATTCAAGGAACAGAGGATGCTGGTGCAGAGGATACTGAAATATTGGGCCTATGTCTTTTCTTTCATCAGCTTTTAAAATGTTATTTCAGATTTACACTCATGGAAGACAGTAGTATTAGGCCAACTCCTTTCTCAACTGCAACTTCAGGGAAACTGTTGGCATCTAGAAATTAATTACAATGATCCAGATGGTGCACAGTATTAATTAAGGAAGAGAAAAACAAGGAAAGGGTTAGTTTTGCACAGTGGTTGTTGATGAGTGTTTAATTCCTTGCTGGTGGAGAGGTTCTAGAAGGCTGTACTAGGAAAGGGGCCCAGGCAGGACTGGTCTTAGGGAAAATGGCACCCTCGGCGAACTTGCATTTTAGTGCTCCTGGCCCCCTGGGCGTGGTGCCCCCCCATTGCACCTGGCCCCCATGGGCTCCCCAGGCTCCCCTCCCTCCCTTTGCCCTAAAAGCCTGCTCCCCCTCCTGCAGCCCTAATCCCTGCACCCCCTTCACTCCTAACCCCTGCATCTCCCTCCTGCACTCATGTGAGGAAACTGACCTGGATGCATGAAGCAGCTGGCATTGCCACTCCCTGCCCCGCACACCCCTCGGGAGCTGGAGGGGAGGGGCATGGGAGCTAGGAGCAACAGCAAGGCTCATTGCACCCAGGCCACTTTCCCACCTGGGCTGCGTAAGGAGAGGGAATGAGAGCAGCAGCTCCTGATGCCTCACAGCACAGCCCAGGTGGGAAAGTGACCGAGATGCAGGGAGCCTGTGTGTGTGTGTGGGTTGGGGGGAGACTGTGTGAGGGAGACTGTGCGTGTGAGTGTATATGTGTGGGTAAAAACAGCTAACAAACGCCAAAGCTGGCCACACCAGCCAGGTGCTGCTCCCACTAAAAGGGAACCATCACACCATCTCATCTGTCACATTTCTCATATGAGCTACCAGGGCTTAAATTAAATTTTTGTATGAAAGTGAGACGAATTTAAGAATTGTTTACATTTAAAAAAAAAACAAAAACAAAAAAACTTTAATACATTTTATTTACAGAGTCATTATTCACACTAGTCTTGCTAGTCCTTCCCCCCAGGCAGAGACTCACAGAGACTAGGATCAGGACCAGCTGTGCCCCCAAAAGACCAGGCCATCCCTCCAAATTGGACCAGACCCACATCCCTCCCCAGACTGAACTGGATCCAACCCACATCCCTCCCCAGTCTGAACCCCCTGAACTTGACCCGACCCACATCCCTCCCGAGACCGAACCGACCCAGACCTGTATCCTTCCCCAGACCGAACAGACCCGCATCCCTCCCCAGACTGAACTGGACCAGGCCATCCCTCCCCAGACCAGGGGTGCTGGTGCGGGGGGTGGGATAGGGGGCACTGGGTCTCCCCTAGGGGTGCTGGTGAGGGGATAGGGGAGGGGGCACTGAGTTTTCCACTGGGGTAGGGGCAAAGGGACTTCAGTTGTTCCATGGGGCCCGAGCCAAGGTGGCTTACTTGGAGCACGGAGCACCCACTGGTCAGGTGTCCATCCACTGGGTGCCAATGCTGCATCCTGCCCAACATGGTCCAGGACCTCCACATCCCTGAGGTCTGCATTCGAATAATGGGGGGCTATGGTGGGCACACAGGGCGGGGAGAGGAGCTGCTTGCTCAGCACCCTTCCACCAGTGCTGCCCCAGGCCCGGGGGGACCCTAAGAGCCCCCCACAGAGGCAGGGGCCATGGCATGGGGGAGCCCAGTTGTCCACAGTGCGCAGCAGCCAGAAACCCCCAGGCCTGCCACTGAGCCTCCACCACCCCTCCACTCACTCCACCAAGTGGTATGAGCCTCTGGGGGGAGGAGGTGGGCCAGAGCAAAGCCTCAGCAGCTGAGGGCTCCTCTCCACCCCCGTCAGGAGCCCTCAGCTGGCGACCGGCTGGCCGAGAGGAGCAAGAGGGCAGGGGAAGGGCCAGGGAGAAGGTAGCCCTGGGCCCACCAGCCAACAGGAGCTGGGGGAAGGATCCAGCACTGCAGCCACTTGGCCACAGCGCACAAGTGGAGCACCGGGTCAGGCCAGTGCACGATGCCCTCTTTAGTGGGCTGCCACCCTAAAGGCCAGCCCCAATTCCTTTCTATAAAGACATCAGAGGAAGAAATATCAGGGCTGAAGAAGAGTTATTTAAGTGAAGCGCCAATGTGGACAACAACAACAAATAGATATAAACTGGCCATCAACAAGTTTAGCCTTGAAATTCGACAAAGATTTCTAACCATCGTAGGAGAGAAATTCCTTCCAAGGGGAGTAGTGGGGGAAAAAAAAAAAACAAAAAAACTTAACTGGCTTCAAGACTGAGCTTAATAAATTTATGATGGGGATGGTATGATGAGATTGGCTACATGCCATTGTAAGCAGTCTGTGAGTGCTAGTAGCTAATACCCACAATGGCTGCTGATGGGATACTAGATGGGGAGGGCTCTGAGTTTCTACAGAGAATTCTTTCCTGGGTGTCTAGCCGGTGGGAATTCTGTGCCATGGGGCAATGCAGAATTTTGTAGGAATTAATGTTGGGTGCAGAATTCCACCCCCCCCGAAATGGGCTGCAGAGGGTGTTGGTCGCCACTTGGGTTGCTGGAACCTGGCAGAGCCCAGCTCGCAGACAGAAGACAAAGCCAGAGGGAGGGGGAAGGAACGGGAATTAGACAGTTCCCAGCAGCTGCAATTCCCAGCATGCCCGGAATGGAGGTAGCCATATGCAGGAAACTCTGTGCAAGCCCAGGACCCAGCATCAGGTTGTTTCTCCCTCTGGATCCCTGGGCTCTAGGAGGGTCTGTGAGTGTTTGGGCTGGGGGGGACCCTGCAGCTGGTCTGTGCAGGGGGAGGGGGTGTGAGTGCGAGTGTCAGGGCCAGGGCCAGGGCCAGAGAAGGCCCCCGCAGCTGGCCTCTGGTGGGAGAAGATGTGAGTGTTTGGCCCCCTCAGCTGGGCTATGTGGGGATAGAGGGAAGAGAAGCTGGAACTGGGTTCTCATGGGGCTTCTTGAACTCTCTACTCCTGGGGGAATTTGTGTGTGTTTATATTGTTACAGACAAACTTGCTGACAGGTATTTTGAAATAAATTACCAAAATAATTGAAACTCTTGTGATTATATAGTTTTATTTTAATAAATAAAATTTACAGAATTTTGCAGATTTTTTAATTTTTTGGTGCAGAATTCCCCCAGGAATACCATATGAGGTTTATGTGTAGGAGGTCAGATTAGATGATCACAATGATCCCTTCTGGCCCTAAAGTCTATTAGTCTATGAGCAACAGCTGGGAGAACAGCAAATAATATCCCTGCCAGCAATCTCCTTCCCCAACCAAAATTAATAGTGAAAGTAATAAATCTAGTGCTTAACATAACAGTTCTATTATTTGTTTCCCTTCCTCTGTGCAGCTGCTTACATTGTAATGCCTCAGGGCAAGGACCTACCTTCCATGTCTGAAGTGCCTAGTGCACTGTTAGCATTAAAATAATAATAAAAAATATACACAAGTGTGTGTCTGTGTGAATTACTAATGCATGTTTTTGATTCTTATTTGGCTATTTTGCTGAAGCTGCCTTTACCACCTATTCAAAATTAATTGTCACCATTATAGTGTTATGCAAAGTTAGAGGTTTGTTATCAACAAAAGGATGTAAATTATACTTGTCAAACATATTACAAAAAGTAAATAAAATTGTAACAAGAGGAAGAAAATTCTAGCAAGAAGACTCATATTAATGTATATGAAAAAATAGTAAGACTAGTAGCATCTGAGCTAGAAAACCTGTCCACGGGCACAATCCAGTGGTAGATAGTGATATTGCAATGCAAGTACTGATGCTTAACTAAGCATGTGAATCCATATGCTTTAAATAAATAACCTTTATCTTTTTAGGGAGGCAGTATGGACTATGGAATAGGACACTAGAAAAGAGATCTATTTCCAGCTCTGCCAATGACTTGCTGGAGCAAATCACTTCATCTTTCCATGCCTCTTCTCTTTCTACCTTTTGTCCGTCTTGTCTTTTTATATTATAACTTTGGTGGGTCAGGGACTGTCTGTATGTCTTTGTACAGTGCTTAGCATGATAGGACCCCCCAAACTTGGTCCAGGCCTCTAGGAGCTACTGTAACATCAATAACAATAATTAATACTATGAATAAATAAACACTGCTCCTCAAAGAAGACCTGTGCTAGCCGATAGTGGAGGGAGGGACAGAGTGAGGGAAGTCGGCTTCAGCAGTGTTTCTGAGCATGCGCAGTCCATGTGAGCATGCTCAGTACAAGCCAAGCAGCAAATCGAGGAGGGAAACACTGTGACCCCACATGTCTCACCTCATGCGTCACTTCCACTGCTCCCTGTGTGAAGTGAAGAAGAAATAATCATTGTGTCTGTGAGGTGGTGGATAGCATCCAAGGGAAATTATGCATGATATAGATTGAGATTAAAGAAAAATATATTAGTGAGAAGTAGGATAACAAATGAAATAAGAGCTGCCTTCCAACATGCAAGACCAATGCAGCCAATAAGTCCCTAGTTGGAGAAGCCTCTATACATGCAGAAACACTTCCTGAATCAAGGGCAAAGACCCTTATCTCGCCCCAGACCTATGCCATGTAAATAGATGCCATTACACCCAACTTATGTATGTAAAAAGTTCCTAGGTTTACTCTGAAGTGATGTGTCTGAAGTTACAGGAGATAACAAGCTCTTTGCTCAGGAAAGTGGAGTCCTCTTCATTACTAAATAAAATTGGGACATATTCTCTTCCCAGTACATTGTCTTCAAAGTGCATTGTATCATCTAGGCCAGCTTAGCAGTCACCAGGTAATGGCGTTCACACCTAGACTCCAAAGGAAATGAAATTGGATAGGAGACAGCCCCTTAAAAAAGGGGATTGGTGCAGAATCTAGCTGACAGTTATGACCTCAAGCACCAGGATGCTGAGATAAAGGCAAAACCCTGATAGATGGAGAGACAAACACAGAATACTAGAAATGTAATCTCTCATTTACTAGTACTGTAACTATAAGATTTAACCTACCTCACTTGGCTGTTGCCTACCCTCTATGCTAGGTATGATGTTATTCCATTTACCTTTGATTTAGTTAGATTTACTAATAAACTTTGTTTTACTTCAGATTTTTCTTCCTCTGATGGTATCCAAGTATACCAGAATAGCCACTATGAACTATTCTTGAAGGCAAGTGTCTGACCTCAGGCAAGATATAAAAGGAGCTTAAGAGGTAACTGACCTGCAAGGCTCACACTAAGGCAAAGTTGTGTAGACAGACTTACTTCAGTTAGCAAGGAGCATGGGGGAAGGCTAGTGATCAAGAGGAGCAGGGAAGTGAAAGTTACGTTGTGTATATTAACCACATTTTTTACCTTAAAACATTTGGGTCCTTTTCCTGGCAGAGTAAACTTTGCAATATCATCATGACTTCAAGTGGTCAGGAAAATGTGTTGTTTGGGGAGAAATCAGTGAGAATAAATAAAAACTAGGCTACAAGTATGTACACTGTTAAACAAGGATAGTAGCTCAACTCCCAGATGTAGCAGAATTTCCAAAGAGCTCAGCTAACAGATTTGTATTCAGGCCAACAGCCATTCTGATTCTCAATTCTCTTTCAAATTCTGTTCCAATAGTCTCTAGCAGTGAAAGATCTCAGTCTATACCTCATACACATTGATTGCTTTGCAACACAAAATGAAGCCTATCTTATTTCATGCATCAATTACCATCCTTCCTGATACAAGGGCTCAAGGGCCTACATTTTCAGAGAAACTAGAAAATTGGGTTATCGCAATTCTGATGCCTTAAAAGGGGCCTGATTTTCATGGGTACACAGCAATTTCTGAAAATCAGGCATCCAAAAGATGTCTCAAACTAGGCACCCAAAAATCACTGGTCACTTTTGAAAACAGAGCTCAACAAGTTTGAAGAGATATTCTCATTCAATTAACTTCATTTGTTACTAAAGTCTTGTCTAAACTGGGAAATTGTCTGGATTAGCTATTGCAGAATCAGTTATTACGGAATAGCTCCCCATGTGCACACATTATTCCAGAATAAAAGGGGGAAAATTTGCAGTGGTTTTTAATGCTGCTGAGGTGACGCATGAAGACATGTCCTATTTTTTTAGAATTCATTATTTTCACATCTCAACCAGCTTAACTAGAACACAATTGTTTCCCATGTATAATTAAGGTCTCATGGTCATACAGGTAATTTTCAAAAAGGACTGCGGTATGGATTAAGTCTGATTCCAGTAGACTCAATGATAAAACTCCCATTGACTTTAACAGGAGCAGAGAGTTAGGTTAACTCTCAGCTCAGCAGTTTTGAAAATACCCTGATTATTACACAGTGACTTCTGTCTTCTATCAAGGTTTTGTCACAGGAAAGAATAAAAAGAGAAATACATGTGAAAAAATAGTTAATATGGAAGCCATGAAAAAGATAGGGCAATTTCCATCTTATGTTAGTACACAAATGTATAAGTACTTTTGCATTATCACTAAAATACCAGCAGGCTGTGCTTGTGCACCAGTTTTCTAGCTTATACATAACTAATCTTAACTTTCATTTTAAGTGATGACAGTTTTGCTTTGTCATTAAAATTGTGATTACAAAAAAATACGCAGCCAACTAGTTTCATTCATAACCTTTGCTGCTAACATACTCCCCAACCCTCTAAAGTATTAGAATTAAGACAATGCTACACTCTCAAGATAAAAATGAGCAGTAGGTGGAGAGATTGGAGTGGCCTCTGTTTTTCTAATAAATGTAAAATGCAGTTAAATTTCTATTAAAAATGATCAGGGACTAGGAGGATTGGCTTGACACACATGACCACTGTGATCTATAGAACTGTAACTTCAGTCCTATGTAGGAGAGTAAAGTTTTGAAGCCAGACTCTGTAGGAACTCCAGCAGTTACAGAATGCAGATGCCTGCCTGCTGCCTGTTGGGCCAATAAAGAACACTTCTTTCTGGTACACCAATAAATTCACTAGCTACCCCTCAAATTCAGATAGGGTAGAGTCCTGGTTCTAATCTTCAGGCTGTTTTACCTCTTGATACCTCATAAGCCAACCACAGGGCTCCAGTAAAACTAAGTTTCTTCAGCTGGATAGGAGATAAAATGAACAGTAGCACAGATCTCAAAGGAGCACACACAGAGTCTTTCTTAACAAGCTGCCATCTTATTGAGCCCTAGGTTCAGTGACTGACCAGTTTTGAACTCTGACATTTAATAAGTGCTGTAGCACAGAAACAGACACCACCAATTCACAAACCTACTGTACTGAGGCCACAAGAGCGTTCAGTGGACCATCTCAGAACCTACCTCTCCCCTTTGCAGCCAAGACAGTCGACAACAGCAACAATCCTTCAGAAAAGTGGCATTCTCAAAAGCAAGAGAGAGACTAGTGGCAGCTGGAGAAAGCATCTTTTCAGACAGTGGCCAAACTTCCTGTAGAATGTTCCTTTCACAAGAGTTAAGAATGCCAATAACGTGGCCATCTTCTGACCCTTATCTGCACCACTGCTTTTCCATAATAGTATATGAAAGAGAAAAAAGACACTCGTGTCCTGCTCCTAGCAAAGGAGAAAAGAAGAGACGTATGTCAACTTATAAAGACTTTGTTCATTCATCCTGTGGATGGTGTACACCAGAAATGAGAAAGAGATCCATTCAAAATACGTGAGAGAGTGGTAGTTTAGATTTGGAACAGCTTGGTGTTGCTAAAAAGCGGGTTTGCCTGTGTAATTATTTTAGTTGTTGATGTGCTTCTCTGAAGCACTGTACATTACAGCATCCTTCATGTTGTCCTGTAAATGCACCTCCACTGACACAAAAGAAATACAGCTGGCAATACATCTATTTTTGACACTAATGGGGAAAAAAGTGGATTTTTCTCCTCCCAAGCTGTCCTGGATGATCACATACTGCCATCTGCTCTTTGAAGCTGAAATGCCATCAATTCATAAAATGGGGCCAAGATTTTCAAAAATAGTAAGCCTAAAGTTAGACTCCTAAATCCATCTTTGGGCATCTGCCTGATCTTCAAAAGCACTGGGCACCCACCAGCACCAATTGACCTAACCTTTCAGTGAAGTTAAGGATATTAAGCACCTAGCTATCTTACAAAATCTCCTTTTAGGGTCCAAATTTTCAAAAATATCTAGTGATTCTGGATTCCTTAGTTTTGGGGTATAAAACTCAAGACTCAGCACCATCCTCCAGAAAAAAAAAAAAGCGTCAAGTCCATTAGGCTGTCCAGCTGGGCACCCAAAATTTAAGAGACCCAAAAATCATTAGTCATTTTTAGAAATTTGGGCCAGTGCCTACATTTAGCCCCCTGCTTTTGAAAACCCTAGCCTGGAATTTTAATTTCTTGTTTATGAACATAACAAAAGAGAAACCTAATTTCTGAGTGTTACAGCATTGAAAATAGTTTTTAGAAAGTATCAGAACTGTTTACACAGTTTTATAGGGGTGAACATGCTCCATCACATTACATTGAAGACTTTCAAAAGCATCCACAAGCCTCTCTTACAGCATGTTATTGATACATAACATTCATTTTCACTTCAAGTGGATATGAAAAATACATTCTATCAACTGTGTATGTAGAAAATATGTCCATAAAGACATTTTTTGCCCTAGTGGAGATCTTGGTTTATATAATACACTAGTAATAAAATATAAAAACCTGCAAAGTATACAAGCTGTTTTCACTGTATTAGTGACTATCGTTTTGATGTGAAACCCACTTTAATGACTACCTGACAAAGAAACCTTTTAAAAGGAATGATTTTCCTTGACATGAATGCATTCAACTACTGTTTGTTGAGTGATATCTTCTTAAGCAGTTAGCAAAAGAACACAGTATCACTGTAAATCAGTGGTTCACCACCCTTGCGGCACTGAGGGTTGTAATGGCAACCTGTCAGCAGCCTGAAGGTGGCACTTAAGTTGCAAATAAATTTACATAAATAGATGTATGCATATAAGATGTTGTTTATATTGTTTTTAACTATGTCTATATTAAAAGTGCTTTAACAATGCAGAATGACAACATATGCCTTGAGGGCTTCAGGGATCTGCTTCAGTCAAAGCAGGGTCCCAAACATCCAGCTCGTGTTGAGACGGTCACCTATTCTATGGAATGAAGTTCTGAGACTGTTAAGCGATTGCAAGGTTTGGATTTGTTCAGAGGTCTTTTCGCAAATATGTAAATATCTCCAAGATCCTGTACCTATAGCAGCCCTCATACCAAACTCTAGATTATCTCTCCCTTGACAGACCTTCATACAAATTCAGCACATTTCATTCACAAAATGCAGACTGAGGCGGACAGAAGCATCACGAGCCAGATGCCCAGCTGACATGAATGGGCACAGCGCCACTGAGTGATGCCATCCTCTGACCCGGCCCTGTAAATCAATAATTCCTGCTGAACTTCCGCTCTACTTCTTCAGACTGAGCTGAAAACCAGGATGCAGACAACCTGAATAGGGCTGTCACTCATATTGCTTGAGCTTTGGTTGACAAATCGGACAGAAAACCATTTTTCTGAAGCTGCTCAGAATAACATACTGCTGCAAGGACAGGCCTCTGCTTTACTGGCAGCTGCAGACAAAGGTACCAATTCTCTTGGTCTCTCAAGGCAGAAAGCACAGACCACTTCCACCCCACTTGCTTAGGACCTGCAAGCAAAGGCCTCTCTGCAACTTCTGCTCTCCCAGCAAAGGTCCCAACTAATCCAAAACTTCCTCTTTTGAAACACCTAAAACTAATATTTTGGCAGAGGCTGTGTCATAAACAGATAGCTAAGGGTTAATGTCTCTTTCACCTGGAAAGGAGTAACAAACAACACCTGACCAGAGGGCCAATCAGGAAACAAGACTTTTTCAAATCTGGGTGGAGGGAAGTTTTGGGTGAGAGTCCTTTGTTCTTGGTTTGTTCTCTTTCTGGGCTCTGAGAGTGACCACAGGAATTTCCAGGCTTTCTAATCTTCTGTTTTCAAGTTGTAAGTACAAGGATAATAAGACAATAGGTTTATATTGTTTTTTTTTGTATCTACATGTGTGTAGTTGCTGGAATGTGTTAAATTGTATTCTTTTTGGATAAGGCTGTTTATTCATTTTTTCCTTTAAGCAATTGACCCTGTATATTGTCACCTTGATACAGAGACCATTTTATGTCTCTCTTTTTAAGACCTGTTTGAGTGTTTTTCACTGGTTAAGGCTAAGAAATGAAGGGAGGGGGAAAATCTCTTTGTGTTAGATTTACTAAGCCTGACTTTGCATACCCTCTGGGTGATGGGGGAGAGAGATTTGATCTCTCGGTATTTGTGTTTCAAAGACTTGAAGCAGGGAGGGTGGAATCCCTTTGTTTAGATTCACGGAGCTTGAATCTGTATCTCTCTCCAGGAACCCCGGGAGGGAACACCTGGAGGGCAAGAGGGAAGTGGGTTATTTCCCTTTGTGGTGAGACTCAAGGAATCTGGGTCTTGGGGTCCCCTGGGAAGGTTTGGGGGGACCAGAGGGTATCAGGCCCTAAAATTCCTGATTGGTGGCAGCGCTATCAGATCTAAGCTGGTAATTAAGCTTTGGAGATCTCATGCTAGCTTCTCATGTTCTAAACTCTAAGGTTCAGATCTGAGTAGGACAGTTATGACATGAGTGACAGCGGTGGGAATAGATAAGATCCAGAAGCCAGGAGGAATATTATTTTCTTTTTCTCTGCTAGGGCTTTTATGCAGAGAGAAAGGGTGGTTTTAAACAGAGCCAGAGAGAATTTTTTTTTCTGTTCTCTGGTTGCAGTTTGGCTTGCATATTAAGCAAGGAACTGTTAAGGGTCTTTTGTTAAACTATAGCACTCCCATTGAGAGTCAAGTACACAGCACAATACACATGCAAATAAAGTGGTTTTTTTTCTGGTTTACTTTACATTTAAAAGATTAGCTAGAGGAAGAAAAAAAAAGGGCACTGTTGCTAGGCAGACCCCAGGAGGCAACAGAGAGCCAGCAGTTCCAACAATAAACACCAGAGGGCACCCCAACACAAGAAAACAGGAATCATGACTTCTAAGGCAAAAAGGGAGGCAGAGGTCCAAATCTAAGAGGCAGAGCACAAGCGAGATATGGAAAAAAATACAGGAATTAGACATAAAACAAAAAGAGATGGAGCTGAGAGAAAGAGAAAGAGAGGCAGCCTACAAAAGAGAGCAAGCAGCCAAAGATGCAGACCACCAAAAACAGCTGGAACTCCAGAGGGAAGCCCACCGGCAGGCCCTGGAATTAGAAAAGGCTAAGCAACAGAACACAGCCAATCCTAACAACCCTTCGCCAATTATGGTTCCACAGCACAAGAAATTTCCCACCTACAAGGCAGGTGATGACACCTGAGGCCTTCTTGGAAAATTTTGAAAGAGCCTGTCTTGGGTACAGCATTCCCGAAGACCAGTACATGGTAGAGCTGAAGGTCACAGCTCAGTGGACCTTTAGCAGAGGTGGCAGCTGAAATGCCAAAGGACAGAATGAACGATTATAAACTGTTTCAAACCAAGGCCAGATACAGAATGGGGATAACCCTGGATCATGCCCGTTAGCATTTCAGAACCCAAAAGTGGAAACCAGATGTGTCATTTCCCAGACACGCCTACTACGTTGGGAAAAATTATGAGGCCTGGATATCAGGAAACAATGTTAAATCCTTGGACGAACTGCACCTCCTCATACAAATGGAGCAGTTCTTGGATGGTGTTCCTGAGGACATAACACGGTACATACAAGATGGAAAACCCAAAAATCTCACCGAGGCGGGGGAGATTGGAGCCAAATGGATGGAAGTGGCAGAAAGCAAAAAAGCTACTGTCAAGGGGAGCGAATACCCCAGGGGGCACACCGACAATAAACCCTACAACCGAGGACAACCAAAGACCCCACCTACAACCCAAGGAAAGCCACAGACGCCCTATTCTTCCACCTCACCAGTCTCCAGTAACTCACCTCGACCCAGTGACCAGTCAGCTGGAAGATGCTTTAAGTGTAATGAACTGGGACATATAAAGGCCAACTGCCCAAAGAACCCCAGCCGAGTGCAATTCATTACACCACCATCACACCAAAGATCCCCAGGCCCAGATGCCTCTCAAATACCCTTGGAGCGAAGGGAAACTTTGAGAGTGGGTGGAAAGAAGGTTACTGCATGGAGAGACACGGGGGCACAAGTGTCAGCTATCCACTAGTCCTTCGTCGAACACAAATTCATCAACCCAAAGGCCCAAGTGACAATTTACCCCTTCATGTCACAAGCTGTAGACTTGCCTACAGCTAAACTGCCTGTCCAGTACAAAGGCTGGTCAGGAGTGTGGACTTTTGCAGTCTATGACAATTATTCCATCCCCATGCTACTGGGGGAAAATTTGGCCAACCAGGTGAAGTGGGCCAAGAGAGTGGAAATGGTTACACGTAGCCAAACCAGGCAAGCTTCCAGACCCATTCCTGTTCCTGAGCCGTCCACTGAGGTCCCGTCTGTGTTACAAGAGACCCAGACAGAGGTAGTGGACTCGGATCCCATGCCAACAATGGAAACAGCCACAGTGCTTCCAGTCCCAGACCAGGAACTGGAAAAGCAGCCAGCACCAGAACTGGTGCCAGCACTGACGATAGTGCTTGCAAATCCATCTTCAACCCCAACGCCAGACGGCACCAGCGAGCCTGAACTGGCAGAAGCAGCAGACAACCATACCCAAGAGGCTCAGCCAGAGCCTGAAATACCCCCTGGTGCACCAGCGGAGAGCGGCTCACCAGCAACGAAAACAACCCCATCACCTACATTGCTTCCAGAGGGACCAAGCCCAAGTCCCCAGTCTGAGGAAGAACTGGTGTCTCCAGCTTCAAGGGAACAATTCCAGACTGAGCAGAAAGCAGATGACAGCCTTCAGAAAGCTTGGGCGGCGGCACGGAGCATCCCACCGCCTCTCAGCTCTTCTAATCGATCCCGGTTTGTTGTAGAACAAGGACTTTTATACAAGGAGACTCTTTCGAGTAGGACAGTTATGACAGGCTGGAAGCCAAAAAGTAGATTCAGACTTCCAGAGAGCAGAGTGCTCCCTTAGCCTTGCAGCGAACCAAAGTTCTACTGCAGAGAGAGCCTTCTACGAGCTATCTTGGCTGGCTGCTAGCAAGCTCCCAGAATCTAACACAGAGATATGGCACTTAAGTTTTAAATAGGACTTTGCACCCTCTACTCTAATATTAAAACTATAAATATCTGATTTATGTCCATATAGAACAGGGTTTTTAAAATATATATATAGCTGTCAGTAGATATGAGTATTGAAATTATCTTGTAACTTTAATGGAAATTATTTCAGGTGAAACCCTTTTCTTATCACTTCAGACCTGATCCTGAATTCCTTGCACACCCAAAACTCCCATCAACACAGTAGACGGGTTCCGCCAGGGCTCGACCCTCCCTGAGGGGGAGGGGAGCCACACCAGCCTCACTGTTGTCCCTGCAGTTACAATCAGCTCTGGCCCTTCGGGGCAGGGCAGAGCAGTGACAAAGTCAAAAGGGGCCCAGCCCTTGGTTCAGGCGGGGCACCAAACACAGTACAATCAGCTCTGGCCTTTTGGAGCAGGGCAGAGCACCAAACACAGTTACAATTAGCTCTGGCTCTTTGGGGCAGGGCAGAGCAGTGGCAAAGTCAAAAGGGGCTCAGCCCTTGGTTTGGGCGGGGCACCAAACAGTTACAATTAGCTGTGGCCCTTAGGCTGGGGAGAGAGGGAGTCTGCCACCCGGATACGGGTGGCAGGGGGAACACAGGCCCACCCACTCCTCTGCATTCCAGCCCGGGGCCCTGGTAGTGGCTGTCACCGCTACCAGTGGTCAGTGGCGGTCCTGACCGAAACACACAGACATTGGCAAAGTTAGGTCTGCAGCCTGACTGGAGTCAGGCTCCCCCGGGCTACTTCCTATTTCCCCCTCTACTCCTACCTGGTCCAGGGCCTCCGTTCCAGGGACGTCCAGGACCATCGGTTCCTCCCAGTCCGGGCTGGGCGGCAGGTCCGGTAACGTTTCGGGGAATGCGGGCCAAGCCTGGTCTGCGGGCTCGTCGGGGCTGTCGTAGGGGCGAGGCAGCTCTGGCAGCTCCTCGTCGTAGCAGCCTCGAGAATGCTCCGGCAACTCCTCGTCGTAGTAGGGGCGAGGCAGCTCTGGCAGCTCCTGGTCTTGGCCTCTGGCTTGGGCAGTCTCCCAGTTACAGGCGTCAGCGGACACATCTGCTCCTGCTGGTGGCAGACCTGCAACTGAAGGCTGGGGCCCGGCGTTTATTCTTCCGGGTCGCCGCCTGACCCTCTGAGGGGCGGGACTTCTGCTCAGCGGCCCCGCCCCCGTGGATGACTGACAGGGCTCGACCCTCCCTGAGCGGGAGGGGAGCCACACTACCTCGCTACAAACACCTACAGAAGTTTAGAGTACACAAGGACTACAAAGTCATAATGTAACAATATTGCCTAAAATAATATGATTGAGAGATATATATAATCATAGATTAGGGTTGGAAGGGACCTCAGGAGATCATCTAGTCCAACCCCCTGCTCAAAGAAGGCCCAATCCCTAAATCCCTAAATGGCCTCCCTCAAGGATTGAACTCACAACCCTGGGTTTTGACTGGTACCTGAACACAATAGCTATTGTCTCAATAGAAACACATACAGTAAAACCTTAGAATTATGAACACTACAGTTATGAATTGACAGGTCAACCACACACCTCATTTGGAACTGGAAGTATGTAATCAGGCAGCAGCAGAGAGGAAAAAAAAGCAAATACAGTACAATACTGTGTTAAACAAACTGCGAAAAAATAAAGGGCAAGTTTAAAAAAAAAAAGATTTGATAGGCTAAAGAAACTGTTTCTGTGCCTGTTTTTTTAAATTAAGATTGCTAAAAGGAGCATTTTTCTTCTTCATAGTAAAGTTTCAAAGCTGTATTAAGTCAATATTCAGTTGTAATCTTTTGAAACAACCATAATATTTTTTTCAGATTTACAAACATTTCAGAGTTACAAACCACCTCCATTCCTGAGGTGTTCGTAACTCTGAGGTTCTACTGTAACTGGTTAATATTAGTGTATATTGAAGGGTTTATTTTTTGAACATGACAATTTCACGTTTGAAGGTTCTCAGATTTACAAAGTAAGTGACCCTTTCCAAGTTGTGAATTAAGCTCTTTATGCAACAGCAGATCAACATACAGTAGACTAGAATTTTTAGCCTCATCCTCTTTGAAGTTAATGACATCTATGCCATTTCGATATTAATGAGATCTTTCAACAACAGCTTTTAGTTAATGGGAATCCATGGGGCCAAAGTGTGTTGACTCATGCTCCACCCAACACCATGGACTTCGGCCATATATGTTAATTCAGATGTTAATCTAATCTGCTTTGATAGGTTCCAGTGACCAGATCTTAATTGTTTGTTTTAAAAAATATGTTGCGAACAGCTTGTGCTGTATAATTAACAATAGCCTGCAAATTGCTGGAGAGACATATGCTGATAAGGAGGAAGGATGGTCCTGTGATTCAGGTACAGGAGTAGGAGTCACCAGATCTGGGTTCTTTCCCTAGCTCTGTCAGGGTCTTCCAGTATGACCTTCAGTAAGACAACCTCTTGGTGCCTAAGTCTCCTTATCTGTAAGGGGGTAATAATACTTCCCTATCCCAGAGGGGTGATGTGAGGTTAATTCACTAATGTTTGTAAGACTCTGATTTCCTTGGACAGAAGAAACTACATATTTAGAAACAGAGGCCCATTGATGGTTCACTACTATCTCAGCAACTTGAAAGACCTGACACACTCACTATAGCTAACACACTGTTGTCATTATATGTATCCAGAAGGTGGCATGTAATATATCACTGGAAAATGTATAATTCACTGATCATTAACATTCTTGCATGATGTATGCTCAGGGTGTGTACAAACAGTTATAAATTTGTGCTAGAATTATGTTCTTAAAACGTGTTTGTCAAGCAATGCTTAAGCCCACTCTGCCCTAGACAAAACAATGTATACTTGCTTGTCTGGCCAGCTAGGTTGTCAGGCAGAGTCAATGAAGGTACATTTACATAAAAGGCAAACAAGTGATCAACCTAGCAAGTTCGGGAGATAGCCTCAACTGCCATGACGGGGGTCTGAGAAAGGAGACTGCAAAAATCAACATGGCATCTGCTCCTTGGTGGACACAGCAAGCTGAGCCTCCAGGAAGGCTTCCTGAAGTAAGGTTACGGAACTTTGGAAGATATAAGCAAGGTCAGAAAGCCATTCTGGCATCCTTCACTTGAGCGGCTAAAGGGGTCAGAGCTCTTGAAATCACAGAAAGTTAGATCCTTCAACACCAGGGGTTGAAGTCTCTAGGAACTGACTATAGGTGAGAAACCTGTTTAGGCAAAAGGTTGGAACTTGCTGAAATTAAGGTTTAGTCTTTAGAAGTGTATTTTTACTTTGGTTTGTTTGTAATAATTTCTGTTACTTAAACCTATGACTTTTTGTTCATTAAACTTGTTTTACTTTTACTCTAAATCAATTCAAGGCTTTGATTGAAATAAAAGTGTTTATCAAACCCTGATTAGATTAATGATCTGACATTTACTGTCTTTTAAAAGAAGCAGGAAACAATAGCTTTGAGAGTGCTCCAGGACTGGTCTCTGTGGAAATTAGGGACTGGTGTGGTGTTTAGATCACCCTGCATAAAGTAACTGGGCAGTAGAAACCAGAGTGTGACCTGCATGCTTGTAAGGCTGGCTGGTGGCGTCAGAGCTGTGAACCACAGTAGCATAGCTAGGGCTGGCGCTTCCATTTAGGCGACCTAGGCGGTCGCCTAGGGCACCAGGATTTGGGAGGGCGGCAGACTGCTCCGGTGGACCTCCCGCAGGCATGCCTGCAGATGGTCTGCTGGTCCCACCGCTCCGGTGGAGCATCCACAGGCATGCCTGCAGCAGGTCCACCAGAGCCACAGGACTGGCGAGCCGACCCTGCGCCTAGGGCGCCAAAAGCCTTGGCGCCGCTCCTGAGCATAGCACTGAAGGCATCCAGTGCCGCAGGGCAGGCTGTGATACACATCCCTACTAGACTGGGTTGAGCCCCAAAGCATCACAGAATTATATATGGATAATTATCAGATCACATATTCCCATTTAACATGGGCACACACTGCCTCTTGAAAACATCCCATCAGCCTGGAAGTGGGGCAGAGCCAGCATTTTAACAGTCGCCATTAGACCCAGACATTGACTGCTACTGGGGATAAAGACTGAGGTTCTGTTGAACCATCCTGAGCATTGCTACATCAGTAACAAGCACCTTTCAGGTCTTGAAGTTGCTTCAAACTTTATGCCTTTGTTTCAGCCATGCCATGGGAGAAATGGGTATGTGTAATGGAGTGTAGTGTTGTGTCTTTTAAAGACTTAGTAGAGCCTGTTTTTTGGTTCAGTTCCTTGGAATAAAAATGTTGAGTTCAAATGCTTCATAGTAGTGTACCAAGCAATTCTACACTTGGAAAAGAAGCACCTATCCATGGACAACATTCACATGTATAGGTAGGTGCGTACTTACATGTGTCTGCGTGCATACCAAAATGCAGAATTCATCTTGTACCTACATGTAAACAACCCTTGGAAATATAAATATCACTACTTCAAAAAAGTTTGGGCTATTTATTTCTTCTGCCAAACCAAGCCAGGGTGGAGATGAGGCCAGGAGTTGAAAACAAACACATGCCACCACACAAAATCACTTGCTTGAAGTTTCCTGCTGAAATTAGATTAATTGACAGAGCTTTAAAACAAAATCAAAAACAGGACAACCCTAATTGCTCATTACAACTGATGGAGATGGGAAAGGATGAGGAAAGGAAATTTAAGTGACTGACACTACTACTTAGTCATATATTTAAACCTTTATTTTTGTTTCACAAATTTAGACAGACACTATTAACATAACCTTGAATTTCTTGGCTCTGCTGTTGAGCGCATTGTGCCCCCTGCTGTATTACTTTGCAGGCAAGGGTCAGGGAACAGAGAGCCACTGCTCCTCCACAAGCAGCATGGCAGTTTCTTTCCATCATGCAAATACAGCACTAGAAGAGAGAACCAGCCAGCCTCCAACCAGGGGACATTGTCTGTGGGTTGGGAATGTGTGGCACCTTCATTAACTATCATGTGTGCTGCTGTCAGTAAGAAGTACTAGCTAAGGTGTGCACAATCCTACTTGTGGGCCCCTGTATTTGATCTGATTCAGCAAGGTACTGAAAGTAGAGTTAATTGGAAGGAAAAGAAAGAAAGATGAGGGGGAAATAACAGTGGCATCAGTAATAAAGGCTCTCTCATTCCACGGTCTGAATGGGCACTGAACTGCTGCTAATGTTCAGCTGAAAAGGAGATCAACACTGAATCTGTCATTTACACTGTATTTTGACATGTTTTTACAATGGTTGCACATTACAGCATGATTTTTACTGAGAGCCGTAACATGAGACGTTATCGAAATTATACATTGTGCAGAGCCAGATGCTCCTCTCCACTTAGCTAATAGAGGGAGACAAACCAAAGAAAGTGGGTGTAGGGCACGTGTAAGAGGGGGAATGGTCCCGATATTGTGGAGAACTTTCCTGACTTCTGCACTACCCCGGTGAGGTGGGCTAGTGAAAGGATCTGAGTCCTTGCTTCCACTTCCTTTACACAGAGGCCTCCCTGCCCTTGAGGACTCCCCTTCCACTCTCCTGTCTGGCAGAGTCCTCGTAACCCCAGCAAGGCTAGACCCAGGATTCCTGGGGGGCTCGACCCCCAACCCTGTCCCAGGGGTTGGGGTGTCCCCACTCCGGGGTACTCTCTCTGCACTGGGCGCTTCCCTGACTCACTGATTAATACATAAAATTTAAAGCAAATGCAAGTTATTTAATCAACAATTAATTTAAAAAAGAATAAGGAAAAATGGCAAAGGTTAAAGGAAAATACATCACCCTGCTCTGTGGCAGGGAACATTACAGTGTCTCTGGAATGTCAGGGCAGTTCACAGTCTGTTCGTTGTAGGTCCCAGGCCTCCTTCTCAGGCCCTGGCTGTGCTGCAGGAATGCCGTGAGTTAGACACTTGCTCTGGTGGCTTTGGGTGGTGGGACCCTTCTTCCCAGCGTGAGCTGCCCGACAGGTTAAGATCCCCCGCCTAGTCAGGCCTGTAAAGACCCTTGGCTGGGGGTCTCTCTCTGCTCTGGGCCCTTTGCCCAGGGTCCCCCCACTGCACCCAGCTCCAGCCCGAGCACCACTGTTTGGCTCCATTCTGCCTCAGCACTGATGCAGCTGCTCTGCCTCCAGCCCCCTCAGCTGCTTCTCTGGCCCCTCTGGCTCTGTGAGTGCAGCTCTGCTCCCAGCACAGGATCTGCTCTCCCTGGGCTGTATCTCTGCCACTGTGGCTGCAGCTCTCCTCCCAGCACAGGGTCTGCTCAGTGGGCTGCTTCTGTGACTCTGCTTCCAGATCTGAGTTGCTTTTCTGGCCCATCTGGCTGGCACAGCTCTATTTCCTAGCTCAGCTCGGGCCCCTGCTCTCTCCTTAGCTCGGCCCCACTCTGTCTGACCCAGGCAATTCTAGCTCACACGGATGATAGGGCGCACCCTGGCCTCCTGACCCCCTGATTATTCTGCCCTCCCTGTCAATCAGGCTGACCTGGTGCATTGGCCTCTCCCCATTCTTTTGTACTGGAAACTAGCCAACCAAAACAGCCCCACTGAATGTTAGTAAAACGGAAAGGGACAGCAGAAGCTCTGTGGTGGTGTAGGCCTCCCGCCACCTTTGAAAACTTGGATGGGGGGGAGGCTGTTGGGGCCAGGGCATGTCACAGCCAGGATATTGGACTAGATTGGGCACCGCTTTGATGCTGTCTGGCAATTCCTATGTACATCTGAAAACAGTGCAGCTGGGGAGAATAGAGGGTGTGGTTCGCTCTCATCCTAGCTACCCATCTCCCTTGCAAAGAGGCCAGAATGCAGCTGCACAAGAACACTGCTTCCTCAGCATGAGTGAGAGACTCCTTTACTGACCAAAACCACTAAGTACCAAAATTTGGCCCTCGCTGCTTAATTAAAAATTGCTTAACATATCATCCTACTCTTTTCATCCCTATCAGAAAATATTAACAGAAGACAGACACATTTTTCTAAAGCTTTAACACAATTAATTGCAAAAATTGTGCATTATCCTCATGATCTTAGTATTATGCAAGTGTCACTGTTTCTCTCTCTCTCTCTCTCTGACGCAGGATGTGAACTGCTAGGAATTTAAGAAACTGAGCTAGTCACTCATTCTCAGCTTGGTCTAGAAAACAAGCTGCCCCTCATATTTCCTAGGACCCCGATGCAAAGAAATTATCCACATGCTTAACTCAGAGCACAAGCAGGCCCATAAACTCCTTCAGTGGAACTACTCACATGCTTCAATTCAGAATGCGCTTTGCTGAAGTGAAGTTTAATTGCTTCGATAAATCAGGCCTACGTGAGTATTTATTATCAGACTGTATGAATGTGATGTCTTGGCCTCAGATTTGCAAGCACGGTGTATTAATCATCGCTCTTTTTTCCTTGTTCTTGTCAGCATTGCTGTTGAATTACAAGTATTACAAACAAACAAACATATTGATTCCCCCACCCCACCCCCACTAGAGGTTAATTTACAGGTACATCCCAAAATATAGGTGGCAGTATTGTACCTTAGAAGCGTGCCCATGCACTGTCTCTCTGAAAAAGCACTGAGGGGACAGGAATCATAGATGTGATATTATTCTTCCCTCACATGCACAGCCTGCACAAGGTGTGGCCTGTGGATTCATTTGAGCACTTAACCAGACAGGGGTGAGGAAACAAATGGAGACACCTCGATCTGGAAAAGATGAGATGTTTGAATCTGTACTAAGTAGCCGCTGCCCTTAATGATTTTAAAAACAAAGTAAATGAAATATATCAACTATTAATATCATATTATGACATCACCAGTAGTGCATAATATAATGTGTCAATAGTAGTAGTACAAGTCATGAAATATTGTAAAAATAATACAATTAAAATGACAAAATCAAATTTGAAATAACAACATTTTGAAATTCTGAAGGCAATCCAAAATGAACTTTTTTTTCAAAACCTGAAACAATTTTTTTTTATTTCAAAATGTCCTCTCCCCAGAAATTTCATCAGAATCAACATGATTTCACAAAAACATCAAGCTTGGTTAAAACAGAATTTTCCAGTGGAAAACTGTTTCAATGAAAGATTTCCAAACTACAGCTCTAATTCCAACATATCAGGGACTACCTTGGAACGTCTTGGCTATCAGTAAGTTACATGTGGTGGCAGTTCATAACTATACGATCACAGAAGAACAAACTCATTTCCTCCTGCTCCAGAAGCACAGGCCTCTCTCAAATTTCCATGAGCTGTTAGCAGAATGGGGTTCTAGGACACAGATGAGCAGTTCTGATTCCATCCAGTGACAGGAAGTGATGCACAATTACAATTTTGTTCAAGAGTAATTAATGCCTTTCATCCTGAAAGATAAAAGCATTTGAACTACAGACAGGCCATGCAACGTTCAAATGCAGCCACCTCTAGGGTGGGGATTGATACCCAACTGATTGACATCCCTGCACTGTTGAACATTTAGTCAAAAGTGCTTGCCCTGACAGCTTTAGTTCAATAAACACCACTAGAAGAACACTAAACAACCATCTCCCTTGGAAAGATGAGTTGACCCTCCTAAGGCTTGGATTTATCATGGTTACAAGGAGCCCAGGGCATTCAAAGGCCAGTGGGAGGGGAACAATAGTCAGTTAGAAAAAAGACTGTACCTTTCAAACATCCAGGGTGATTAACAGAAACAATGCAAAAAATATTTTTTTAAATTCTGAAATACACCACAAGAGTCCTTTTAAAAAGTGAGCAGCAGCAGAGCGGCAAATTGCAGTGTGTAAAGGTACTCAGGAAGGGGGATGACTCAGTGTGACCAAGCAGGGCGAGGGCTGTGAGTAGGACTGGCTGAGAGCAAATGGACGTGGGTGGTTATGACTGAGTATCACCGTAGAGGAGTAAATTAGCGAGACTTCATTCCAGTGACTGTTGGAGGGGGAGTCATACAGCAGCAATTTCATCTTTTAAATCTTTTAGAAATAAATACACTTTCTTCAATTAGAAAAACAATAAAAATAATGCTGATTTTATACAAAGATAGAAACCCAGAATACTCTAGTCATTAAAAACCTGGGGTTACGTCATGTGGTCCTTACTCAGGTACTGATCTATGGAAATCTTGGATATGCCCTCACTGCAGAGTTAACCCAGCTTTTTACCTGGGTTTCAGCCCTAACTCCCCTACTGTTCACACAGAAAAATGTTTTATCAAGGATTGTGTGTGCTTTGAAACTAGGCTTGTTTACCCCACAGGGAGTAGAGGTTAGAGGTTTCTCTTTAACATGAGCTCCTACCTATCTACTTAGTATGCAGGCTGTAGCCTGGTTTACAGAACTCAGGTGCTGATAGTCCTCCAACACCTTCCCACTCTCCTCTGCGGGTTGGGTTTCCATGCTGTTTTACATAGTGCATTGCTTAGAACCGTGGGACAGCCCGCTCCTAGTGCCTAACTTGAGTTACTGCAGCGCCAGTGTGGGCGTGTCTACGTGAGTGTGACTTGAGTGTTGTCCAGCAGCGTGGAAGGTCACACCTGGGTTTGGCTAATCCAGGTGCCCAGATCTGGGTAAACTCTGCAATGAAGATATACCCTTTGCTTGAGTAAAACAGTACAGCATATGCCACAGTGAGCGAAGATACACATCCCGAACACCTTTCAAGAACAATTCAAAGAAGTAAATTCTGATGGCAGGCTATTAACAGCCTTGAGAGATACTGGATTTCAATTTTGCCAAAGCCCTACTCACATAACTTTTCACAGAGAAATCATTTAAGGAAAAAAGGGCTGGAAACACACAGCCTTCATGGCACTGTAAATAGATTTCCAGATTGAGCAATCATTGTAATTAAAATGGAGCCAAGTGTCATGGAAGAGCAGTAGCTAAATTACAGGTCTGAGATTTGGGGAGAAGAGCATATCCGACAGCACGACAATCAAAAATAGTAAATTAAATTCTGAGCTCCAATACACTGTAATCATATCCAAAAGAGAAACAGGGATGAAATGTGAACATGCATCTAAAAATCTTGTCAACTTAATGTCTTCTTTTTTAAATTTTGAATTATAATCGGGGGCAATACCTGTATACACCAAGATTTCTCCAAAGCATATAGCAGAAATAAAAACCAGATGCTCCCACAGACCTTCATGGAAACAACAAGGATAGAAGTCACATTCTCCTAATTAAAAAACCACAGGTTTGCTTTCATTTGCACTAAAGGATAAGCTTCGTTAGCTCCCAGCAGTATGTCACTTGTGCCTATGATACACTTGAGCAGTTCTGATCTTCTTCAGTAGAGGGCAGTATACCACATTTGTTGTAATTAAGTGTGTACAGTGTAGTATATTGGAGAAGCACTTACATGTTGTACAATTAATTTTTTTAAAAAGTCACATACATGCTGCTTCAAGATATTTTCAAAATCAACACCTTTCTCTGTTTGCAAAAAAGTGTTCTGTGTTTGTTAATCCACATCTGGAATAATCCAAATCTCCCCTTTTTGCATGGAACTTCTCTAAGAAAAATACTCCATAGAAAATCCCTTCCCTTCACAGACTATCCTTCTGCTGAAAAGCAGGAAAAGATCCAGGTGCACCAATCTGAGCAGGACAAGCTGGGCCTGGGGGATATTTTGCCAAGTGACATGCTGGAAGGAATTAAGGGAAGCCCTTTGTTAAAATTCCAACAGCAAATTGAAGTGAGGGCTGAGTTGATTGTCTTGCCTGGAGGAGCTCACTCCCTCTCTGGAGCCTGGAAATTCATGCCTGATGCTTAAAACATTACTACTGAAGAACAATTTATTTTTATTTTTATTTTTTTTACACAATTGGAATTTGCCAAGTGTCAGATATTTTAAAAATAATTTTCAGGGGCATGATAACCACAGACCTCTCTCCAAGGTCCTTACCCACCCCACCCCCATTTGAAAATAGCAGAGCTTGGTGTTGAGCATGTGTATCAGAACTCTTCAGAGTATTTTTCAAGAACAAAAGTATAAAAACCATACGTCCAGCAAGTGCACTTAAGGGAATTTTTGTTTGCCACGTGATGTTGCCTTTGCTTCAAATGAGATAATCAAGTGGCCCCTGCTGTCTTTATAATCTCTTAATTAAGGATAATATGGGGGAATGGGGGAGAATGAATAGGATTCCCCAACATCTCACCATTCCCCTCTTCCAGCACACTTTCATGTGTTTAACAGTAGGTATTATGAACTGGGAAAGGAGGGGGACTCTGCTGGAACCACTTGTTAAAATTTGCCAGGATGTTATTGATTTGGTTCTTTGGTTGCCTAAAATATTTATCCACAGATCTTTGACCCTAGGAGCTAGTCTGATGCCATGCACTTTGCTACTGTTGACACATAGAGCCATTGGCAGAAACTACCTAGTTCCAACAGTGGATGATCAGGAAGAACCCTCGTACATCAAATGCATAGAAAATATAATTTTGAATCATTATAAAAAAATCAGATAAGAAAGACATTGGGATAAAAATGAGGACTTCAGAAGAAAGTTTCTTCCCCTCCACCAGAGCAATTTTCAGAATGGACCATTAGGGAATACAATTCCCCCCCCCACCCCCCAAATCACTAAACACGAATTTAAATAGAATAAAATAAATGTAATGTTACCAATTACATCTGCTCCACTGCTATATTTAAAGAAAATTAAGCAAAGTGCAGTCGGTAAGATCAACTACAGTGATGAAACCAGAATGAGTAGGGCCCTTTATGCGAGACCAGCCTTCTTATGAAGAGGACAGGGCCGGAAGGAGTAAATTCTGCCTTCAGATTTGCATGCTCAAGTCATACTGAGGTTAGTTGGAGTTGCTCCTGCATATCTGAAGTCAACATTTGGCCTATAGTTGTTATGAATGTCTTTGTCGAAGAGAAAAGGTGATGTCAGTCCAAAGCAGGAATCTAATACTACCTATCTCCTGCATACGTCATGCAGGGAGTCTGGTTGGTTGGGCAGGTTTATAGCCACAACATTGCCATTTTGTTCAGTGCTTACTAGATCAGCTAGTTTTATGAAATAATCTGGAGGACCAGAAAACTCTGTTTGGCCAAGTGTGAAGTTGCTACTATTTTTAGAAATCACTAACTAAAGTGTCTCTACACTTCCCAAAGATGCCATTAGAGGAACTTGACTATGGAAAGTATGATGCAACAAGAAGATGTAAAGGAGATGCAAGAGCGAGTGGCCCCCTATCTCTCTCCATCCATTGAACCCAGGATAACACAGGAGGGGAACTTCAACCCCTTCTGGGACTGATCACCCCAATCAGCGCACAGAAAGCTTAGCAATTTAAACTTAGGCAGTGCTTTTCACAGGGACTCTTGTTAGGGAAGCCTTACAAGTCAGCAGGGCTCTTATGGTAATAAGCTGTGGTGTGACTTTTGAGGATCTAGTCAATGGACCTGGTGTCCAGCACAAGCTATAAAGGTACAATTCAAATGATACCACCATTACTGAAGCAGCGAAGGACAAACAGCAAAGGAGTCAATTCTATTGGCATTAACTGTGACTAATAGCAAGTATACTCCAGGTACCTTAAACAGGGAGAGCCATTCTGAGTCAACTAATTATGGGTTGAGTCCTGTTCTCATGGAAGTCAGTGGAAAAACTTCTAATGATTTCAGCAGGAAAGAGATCCAGTTCCAGTGCTTAGATAGTCAGATGATGAATGCTATAGGAAAACCTTAGTCCGATAGATGCCTATGAACTACGGCCATGATCCTGGTCCCATGTAAGTGAATGGGAGTTTTGCAATTGATTCCAGCGGAAGTAGGATCTGTTCTCATATCTTTGGCTCCTTATCCTTGCTTCTTTGCATGTCTCTCTTCCCTACTTCTTGGCTTTTTTTTACCCAGAAACAGCCAGTGTGTGCGCGCGCTTGCATGCATACATGTGTGGAGGTCTCAAAGGGATCTTGTCTCATTGCTAAGCAGTGCCCCTCTTTGGCAGGCACATTAAGGTAGAGTTTAGTGTAAGTTATTTCTAGCCAGTTTTAAGTAAGCACATGGAGTAACCTCGTGTATAACAACTGGTAACTGACACCCTTAAGTAGAACTTCAAGTAGGAAATGTCTACTGTCTTCAGATCTGTCTAAAAGGAGCTATTTTAAAGTGTTCCATTCGAAATCTGTGCCTTTAAATTCATTTTACTATTACAGTCATTTCACTAACTACTTAATTGTAGCCATCTATCTGCGTCTGTCTCACTCCGACACCCACAGATGCACCCACCCACACATCCGCCCACGCAAGCCTACACTCTGACTCATGCTCAGAATGGTTGTCAAAAACCCCACTCCCTGCCTAATGCAAACACTCTTGTGCTGCTTCTTTGATCTATTTCCATGTATTTCTATGACTCATCTGATCTGTCTCTGATCTAAACCCAGTAGACTAGAGCCTACATGTGTGGTGTTTTGCATGCATTTGACTTGAAATCGAGAGCTGCTTGGGTAACCACACTATGGTACGCAGGCACGTAAGATCAGAAAATTCCTGGTAACCTTTGCCATAAACTAATAGCTGATTTAGCCAAAATAAGAGCAATTACTTCCAGTTAGAAGTACTATTCATGCTCTAGAAACCACAGGGAAATATACCAAGGATATTATCATCCTTCAGAAATAAAAATAATAATAATGCTTATAGGCACTTTCCATCAAAGAATCCCCAATATACAGCTTCTTAACATCCTAAGTATTATCGTCCTCATTTTGCAGACGTGGAAATGGAAGCACAATATGATTAAAAGCACACTTCAATGAGGTAACAAGCTACTTAATTGCTATTGACTTAAATGGTTTTAAGTTAATGGCCATCCAGGTCACTTACCACCTCAGGATCAGGCCCTATGAAACTTACCCACAGTTGCCAAGGAAGTATGTGGTAGCACTCAGCCTATAACCCTGGCACCTAGGTCTGCCCCACAACAAGACCATCCTTCCTGCTATCCTCTGACAGATTTCTGTCACTTCTTACCACCTGTCCTCATTTGGATAATCCATTGAATGCCATTCATGACAGGGTTTAGGATGTGCAGCATTACCCACGAACAGGGATATCCATAGCTGCATATGCAATATTCTGATTGTGTCTGTGATTTGTCTGCAGATGTGGATCATTTGTTGAGCCACCTTCCTGACAGAGCTCATGGGTTGCAACATGTTCATGATTCAGTATTCTATGAAATACCTCTGTCTTCATCCAGATGCAAATATAGGTGATGTGTATCACAAGATCCAATTTTGTTGTGTTCCTTCCCATAACCTGTACTTACCCATCTTTTTTTTTTTTGACTTAACATCTTGGGCAGAGAGCACTTCTTCAATGTTTGGAAGGTATCTAACATGTCCTGGGTGCTTCCATAAGCTATGAATGCTTTGGTGCTCAACTTATATGCACGTGTGTGGTTCCGAACAATTAAGTGTATATTTTAAAATACCTTTCACAGCGAGTTTGAACCTAGTGTTGTCAAATACCAAGTATGTGGGGAATTTCTATTTGTACACTGTGTGGAAGCATCTTAGAATTTAAAAATAAAAAGGAGCCAGCCGGGGTTATCAAAAGATTATTGTGTCATGCCGAGGATACGAAATATGATGAGAACCAGTTATAACAACCACTACCTCAAAAAAGAGAGACTTGAAAGCCTTACAATTCTAGGGCCTACTCCTGCTGTCACCAAAGGCAATGGCAAAACTCCCACTGGTTTCTCTGCAAGCAAGGTCAGGTCTGAGATTGTGTGCTTCAGTGGAGAAGGGACAAACAGGGACAAATTCTCCTTTCAGTTACACATTTAAACCTAGAATAACTCCTTTTTATTTAGTGGACTTTTACTACTGTAACTAGGGTGACCAGATAGCAAGTGTGAATAATCGAGACAGAAGGTGGAGGGTAACAGGCGCCTATATAAGATAAAGCTCTGAATATCGGGACTGTCCCTATAAAAATTGGGACATCTGGTCACCCTAACTGTAATTGAAAGCAGAATCCTGTTGCGGGATTTCAAGCTTCCTAGGTGCTGTGGCTCAATCAGCTTCTTATTCCCATTTGCGTAATAGGTCATTATCAAGTTTGGCAACAGCTGAAAGATCTCAGCAAGCAGCGAGAAATGATGCACATTTCTCTCCTAACACCAAGCAGAGCACAAATGTACAAGAGTAGAGAGCCTTTGGGAGGTGGCTGTTTGTTTAAACGATGCCATCAGGTCAAAAAATGTTACGTTTGATCTCACATAGCTTATTTTAAGTCTTATTCCCAGCACGCGAAAGGGGCAATATTGTTAGTTGCAGACACACTAGCCCTTAAAAAGCAAGGTTGTTTCTGCACGGTAGGGAACTTCACTGTACGTCATGTCAAAGATTCTGTCTGGGTGGAGTGGGCTGATGATTCTTTTAAACATCTTGTAGTAGTGAGACATGAATTTCCATCATATAATTTGTCTTTGGTTAATCTACAGAAACTCATTCCATTGCTGACTCTCTTTGTAGTGACCAATCTTTACACTGAAAAACAGAGGCAAGGATTACCTTGGCATCTAGATGCTACTTGGATAGTCACGTTAGTAACCTCTAAAACAGATTAGAGGAGTAGTTATCACTATAAGTTTTCAGTTCATGATCATGGTGAGGATAACGCGGCACTAGATATTCTGTTGAGAAGAGTACATATTTTTGTAACAAACAGTCCCATCTTCCTATTTTCTTACTTTTTTGGGAGGATGGAGAGTGGGGATGGGAATGGAAAATTACTAGAGGCTGCATTTTCTGTTAGGTTACCTTTATCTCACATTCATTGGGACTGATCCCATTAGGCATACCTAATAAAATCAAAAGGAGTTGTATGGTTTGCTTGCATGAAGAATATAATTGGGCTCAATCCCACTTCCAGTTAAAGCAGTGGGAGTCTTTCCACTACTTCCAGTGGGAGTTGGATAAGGTCCTTTGAAATCTACAGCTAAAAGCACTCAGTCGCTTATGTAGTAGTTTATGCAGGATCTGCATATTAAGGGATTTAAAAAAAAGAAGATTTTCTGTGGCAGTACAAAACCTACCTCAAATATTTTCAGAGCAATGGATGCATCCCCATAGCACTGAGAATGAGGCACAACCTCCTGTCAAAAGCAGAATGATCCTTCTTCAGCTTTTCAATAGAATTATAAGAATCTAGTGGAATAATCAGAGCTTGAGAGTGAAAATTTCCTCAGTGCAGATCTTAAACTCTTTTCACTATTTTACTGGAATATAAATGCATTGTAAAAGCATCTAGAAATTGCCCAATTTCTCTTTTCATTCCTATTACTGTTGGTTTTTAATAGAGTATCCTTAAGTAGTCGAAGTGAAGTTAAAATATTCCTGTTTATTCCAATATTTCTGTAAGTGTTCAACTGATAACAGCTATAAAGACAAATACTATCTATACTCTGCACACGGTTATATCTGATACATGTGTGCTCCTGATATTCAGTCATTTCTCACCTTCAGGGTTGCTTCATGCAAGAAGTGGAACAAACGTGACAGCTGTGTGTGTGGGTGAGTGCATGGCTGTGAGCGTAGGCAGGTGTGTGGGTGTGTGTTTGTGCCTCTGCCTGTTTGCGTGTGGGAGTAGAGGATTGGTGTGAGCAAGAATACATGTTAAAAGAATGAGAGCCTTGCTCAAGGTCTTGCACAACAATTTTGTTTGCGTTCCCTTTAACTGATTGATTGATTATTTTGCAATCAAGCCCTGGAGCTGGACATCTACAATTGAACTTACAACTAGAAGAGTTTGGGATATTTGTTTAACTTCAGGGAAAGCTACCACAGCTTTTGGGGTTCTGAACACCTATTTTAAGACTTCTGTGGGTGCAATACCTGTCATCTCTTGGCCCTTGACCACTCTCCACCATGAGCCCTCTTTTTCCTTTTCAGAGCACTAATAAAGTACCCAAATGCTCATGGGTGTTGAATGTGTTTGGAACAGGGAATGTTTGTGTTTCCACTTTGTAGTCATCACATCTACTGCGCATGGATTGTGCTGTATGTCATACAGTAATATAGATACAACATGCACAAATAAATAGACTATATATATACACTCACAATACTATATATACACATTAAAAACAAGTACAGCTGGCAAATCTCAGTTTAGGAATTAACAGAATTCTAAGGAGTGAAAATATAGTGGTGTACTATAGTGTCTGTCTACAGTATACATTTTACAGGGCACCCACCACACAGTATCTAGGGATCAGAATGCTACGAGCTTTTTTCAGTTTCCAGAATATAAGAAATAAAAGCTGCAGCTATTTTAAAAACAGGCAGGCTTCCAAGGCAGTGGCCTTATTAACCATAACACTGCACAGAATAGTGAATTGGAGAGCAGGCACCCTATAGGCGGAGGACTCGGCTTCAGTTTTAGCCTCCATCCTCAACTACAGGTACTACTGTTTAACGTTCACCCAAATTTACTGCATCTCAAGCTTCATATAGTATTTTAAAAATATGTATCTCAACATTATGGAGAATACCCTATAGGACATAACCTACAGTAACTCAATCTAATGTGCTATCAATACTTGGATTTAGGCTTTGTCTACACACATACTTGCACCAGTTTAAATAAGCCAGTTTATTTAAAGCCCTCTGTAGACACTTATTTCAGTTTAGATTAAAGCTGTTCCTAGTCAATTTATGTCAAACTTAAATAAGCCTGGTTTAAACCAAAATAAGGGAGTGTCTTTTGAACCAGTCCAATTTAGTCTGTTTAAAAAAAATAAATCCCATCTTAAATTAAATCAGTGTATATCTGCATCAGACAAGCCCATCGCTCACATATTAATAAAAATAAACCCTTTGAGGGGCTAGTGCTCCTCTAATTGCAGCTGATGCCATCTAATCCTGTGGAGAGCAAGACTAACAAACACAATGCTTAAAACATTGGTAGCAGCTGGTGGTTGTCAATCCTGGTATTCCCAATTTTTCTAACCCCAAAGGACTTAGATGATAGAGAAAGCCTATAATGACCCAAGCTCTATAGTCTCTGACTCCTCTGACTTCTAAGGGTTAGCTTGTTGGCAAATAACACTTGTTTTATTGTACGCCTAAAACTACTCAGGTACTTGTATGGCCCCCATCATCCTAGCACTGAGCACCTCAGATCTTTAATCTTTTTATCCTCACAACACCCTCATGGAGGCAGGGAAAATATGTAGTAAAGTCTATGGGCTGAATTCAATCCTGGTGCAGGTGTATGCAGCTGCCCCGATTTCAGGGGAACTGCATCCTCTAAACCGAGGCTCAGGCTTGCTCCCGTTGGTAGAATTGGACCCTATGTTCTAGATGTTATTTAAATTCAAAATTTCCCCCAGATTGAGCTTTGCCAGCCCCAAGCAGTCACAGGTAAGGATAACATAATGAAATAAATACAGTAAGTATTTTATTCCAGTATAGGACATGCATGGGGATTCCTGATCAGTCAGTAATAAAGCTTTTGCATCATGCATATTAGGCTGGAAACCCTCCAGAGAAATCTGTGTCCGCTTCAGACAGCACTGAAGAACTCTCTCTCTAACTATTGCCCACTTGGACATGGAGTGAATTAACTTGCTATTAAAAGGAAAGTTAACCTTAACGGAGCCATTAGGCTTTGTTCATACCACAATCAATAATCATGTGATCTTATGACTTTGACACTCCTCTTTCCTCACCCCACATCTGTGTTGTTTGTTATGCTCAGTTGGTGCATCATGTCTAATTTTAGACAATCTGCTCTTTGGAGCAGGGATTATGCCTAGCTCTTTCTGCACTTCTGCACCTAATGCACTTCTGAGTGGTGGCAATCATCATTACATTCATCGGGTATCTAATGGCCTCAGACATGGTTAATTATGAAATACTGCATACATCCAGTTAAAGACACCGTGCAGACTAAGATTTTTCTCCCCTCCCATTTTCAGTACAGTCATTCAGACTTTGATCCTTGTGATTTCCTGTCTCCACTGGTAAACAGAGGTGTTAAGGTTAGGCTTTGACAGCCCGCTAATGAAAAAGCCACACCAGAAACGGAAGCAAACAAGCAAGGGAGTCCTCCACCTACTGGAGGATTTTCTGTTTAATCTGAAGTTATGCCAACAATAAAATGACAAGAGAGACTTTAATAGGCAGAAAGATTTGCATTGGCAACCTTCCTGCAGTGGAATAGTGTGAGCTTATTAGCATTAGATCACAGGTCTGTTGGTGTTTCTATTGTGAACCCTTATTTTCAAGAATAAAAATTAACTGGGCCATAAAAATTAGCTACCAAGAAATGAGCTGAAGCTCCAGTCTGCAGACCAGGGGGAGGTGTGTATGTATGTGTGCTGGGGAAGAGGGGGTCACTAATTGTTTACGCTCATTATACAAATGTGACATATCCATATATATTTGTACAGTGCTTGTCACAATGGGGCCCAATCTTGGTGGGCCTCTAGCATTACAGTAATAAACATGATTATTAAGTACTTATAGGGCTCTCATCACTGTAGCATTAAACACCTCACAACCATTAAAGGATTTTTTCCTCCCAACACCCTTATGAAGCAGGGAAGTGCTAACCCTATTTCACTGATGGGGAATTGAGATATAGGGTAGATTAAGTGATTTGCCCAAGGTGTGGCTGAGCTAGCATCTGAACCCGGGTCTCAAGTCCAGTCCAGTGTTCTATCCGCTAGACCATCTTTTCTGTCTACATGGAAAGCTAAAATCCAAATTCAAATGTGAATTGCCCAGTGAATGGGGGTGTTCAGATCCATGGTTGTGGTCCCACCCATTATATCTGTTAAGTCATGATGGCCACAGTGCCTGGCATCTGTTCACAACCTCCAGGCTGAAAAACCAGGAAATAGGAGTAAACTGCATTGATGTAAATTGTGACTTTGTCCATCTAGTTATCTCCTGAGAAACAAGGCGATGACCCAAGCAAGCCAGTAGCAGAGTCAGGATTAGAACCCAGGTTTCAAGCCAAACTGCACGAGCATCCGTGGGGTAGAATTTGTCCCTCACATTTTTAAATATGTGAATAAAAAAGACTGTTTGATGAGCAGTGTTGTAAAGGTTTTATTTCCATGAGATCAGCATTACCCTCAAAAGTGAGGCAGCACCCTGCACAATCACAGTCTGTTCATCTTTGCAGTACTTCCCCCTCTGCATGTTCTCTTTTGAAGTGGAGAAGTTATGATACCATTGCTAGGGTTAGATCTTAGCGATAATTTCTAGAAAAGCAGCATCATTCCAGTCGCTACACTGATTCTGCAGACACTTACACTCATGAGTAAATGTGCACACGTTTGGAGGATCAGGCCTTTGGTTTCATCCTAAACACTGGTAATACATAAGGAGACTGTCAGGTCACACGTGGCTTAACATTTAAGCTTTGTAAAAATAAAACTACCACGGAACTTACGTCCAGGAGAAGGGTGGGGGAGGAGGGCTGTGGGGTTTTATTTTATATTTATGTATTTATTGAGCATGAGAAGAAAGAAGGTAATTCCAATGAAAACAGGGTTTAACAGCCCCCCCCCCTCCCCGCGCAAAAGAACAAGCCCCTATTCTTCTTTCATGTTTGCAACCCATTCCTTGGGGACTCATGTATAAAGGCAGACAGTGGAAATTTAAATAAAACTGGTAACAGCAAAATTAACTAGTCTAGTTTCTCTGTCCAAGCTCAGAGACTTGAAAACTGTTCAAAGAAAGAGGAAATGGAAAGTTGAAAAAGGGACCCCGCTCAGATGCCTGGGCCAGATCTGTCTTGCTGTATTCCTGGAAGCAACCTCACTGAAATGAACAGGGCTACATGCGGGGGTGTCTTTTTAAAAAAAATTGGGGCAGAGGTCAAAGTGTAAGCATAGAGAACATTATATTATAATCCTGCAAAGACTGGGGAGGGGGAAACCACAAATAAGTAGAAAAGAATGTTAACCTATGAAAAGGGGGGGGAACTAAAGTTGGGGGCACTATTCCCCTTGCCCCATAGCAAATGATACTCCTGGCTGCCTGATTTAGGAGGATTTATCCCTCTGTTGAGTTATTCTTTACTTTGTCACGTTTTTTCTTTTTCACTTTTCATTGAAGCCTTAATATTCAGGGAGTACTGTACACTCATTAATTCCTATTTTGAGCGATGTGGTGGATGCAGATGTGTTTAGGCATGCAGTTCAAAGCAATATCCAGACTAGGGAAACAAACTGATGGTATGATCCAACTCTCTCAATTGTTGCACCTCTTTCTCCCCCCTTCTCCATCTACTAGTACTCACCACCATCAGCAGTGGTAAGTGGGGGTCTATGATCACCAGCAACGCTTGCCCATAATTTGAGCACTGACTTCAGGAAGCTCACCCTTGGTTTTTCTTAGCTGTGTCAGCTTCCAGAAGCATTAGAGGCTTCCAGCTATGTCAGAAAGGTTGTGTAAGCAAGGCAGAGCTCCTCTAATATGTGGAGATGCATATCTGTTGGCACGCTCACTGCTTAAACAACTTATTGATTCATACCCAAGGATTGCCATTATAGATTTGCTTGAATGGACTGTAAATTACCATAGTTATGGAATAAAGTTCATACATAAAGATTAAGCAGCCATGAACAGAAGTAACAACTGGAGATTACATGTTATAGTTATTTATTTGCTATTTATTTCTTTGAATTTCTACAACAAAGAGGTGCCCATCCAAAGGCTCTGGGCACACTGCCATTTTTTAAAAACACACGCACAGTGTCAGCCAAACCCCAGGCAGCCTCACCCTCTACAGAATGCAGCTGCAATCAAATTATCAACAAGCAACCCAGGGCCTCAGACTCTTCCCCCCTTAGAAATCATACTCTTCTTAACTGCTCAGAAAAACAGGTGGGCTTTGCACAATGACTTGAAAGTCAACACATCTGGGCTATTTTGGACCAAGCCAGGACATTTTGGTTGTGGTGGGGATAGGCAAATTAAACATATTCCAGAGTGGAAGGTAGAACACCATGCCAGCAGCCCCCCCCCACCCGCAATATATCAAGGGGACCACTAGCTTGAGTGCCTCTGTTGATTGCAGTTTTAAGGTTATTGCATGGGACAGAGTCTCTCTCTCTCTCTCTCTCTCCTCAGACACACTCATTTTTCTTTTCTTCATAGGCCAAAATTCTGCCCCTTTGAACATGGGGCATACTCAATTGGGGAGCAGACTTTTAGTGGCTGAGTGGAGGATTCAGGAGGCCATCTACTCTAGCAGGCTGGCTTAGAGAACCATGAAAATAGGATGCATTGCCCTAGAAGCCCACATGCAGGGATACTTTGGGCCTAGCCAAACCACCAGCAGAGTTACTGGACACCACAGCCTAATGCCGAGAGAGTTTAATTCCATAGCATGCCCTTTTCCTGTGTAGTTGTGCTAGGGGTGAAGAGGGCTCTGCTATCTCTTCTCTTCTGCCCCCAGTCCACCTTCCCAATACAGGCTGGAATTCACTCCCCCTCCCCCCCAATAGTACTGTGGTTTATGTTTTGCTGTGCACCTTAGTTACATCAGGTGTCACAAAGTCCTTGGCTCTGAAGGCAGAAAGAACATCAGTAAAAGAACATTCAGAGCACCAGCTGTTCTAAAGCTGTAGGGACTGGGCTCAAACAGAGGCTGAGCATGCCCCAATGTCACAGTAGCTCAGCAATGAAGGATTTGACTACTCAAGTGCTAAACAATGACTTGCTTATTCCCAATATTATAGCTGTCTCCTAAGAGTAATAAGGGAGGAGAGTCAGAGCTGGATATGGAGTAGCTGGCAGCTGAAGTACTTAGTAGCCTTACAAAGGGACTCTGGCCCTGCATGTCAAATGTAGGCATCCAAATTTGGCTTCCAAGTTCTGCCAGCAGGTATACAGAGTGGGTAAACTCTCCCCATACTAGCCAAGGCAGAAAAGAGTGCTGCTCTTCCAAGCTAGGAAGAGAAATTGAGTTTATTAAGAGATGTGAGAGCTGTGTTTCTCCTTCTCCTAACCCCACTTTTATACTGTACCTGCTAACTGTAGCCCCATGATACACAGGCACCCAAATACCCATTGTAGCTGCCAAATGCCTCTTTGAAATGTCAGTTGGAGTGCTCAGATAAGCACCAAATAAGTGTTAAATTATCACCATAGTACCTAAAGCTAGGGCTGCTCAAAATTTTTGTTGAATCTCTCTCTCAAAGAAAAATTGGGTTTTTGATTAGATGTATTTGGGGTTGGTTGGTTGTGATTCCCCCCCCCAGAAAACTTTGACTTTTAGTTGAAAAACCAGAAAACTTTTTAGTTACCAGCCAACCCCCCAAATATTTCATTTCAGAAATGGCACCACAGAGCCTCAGGGGAGTTATAGTATGGGCATCTCCTGTTTTCATTCTTCTTTATGGGCAGGCCTTGCCTGCCAGAATTCTAGCTCCCATAATGTTCGTGGCTCAACAAGAAGCAACCATAGTGCATTATGGGAGATATAGTCTACCCAAAGAGTATGACTTAGAGAGGAAAATAGGAGCATGAAGCACCCAAATTACAACTCCCAATAGGCACTGCAGAATAATTTCTGAATCAAAATATTTCTGATTTTGATGGAAATATTTTGTTTTTGATTTTTGCCAAAAATCAAAACCTTTTTTGTATTCATTGACATTCTCTGCAGAAAAGTAAGTCTGATCAGGTGCTACCTAAGACATAGTTAAAAGCCTCAACAGCCAGAGGGGTCCATCATGATCATCTAGTCTGATGTTCTGCATATCACAGGCCACAGAACCCCACCCAGTGACCCATCCATACTCATCTAACAGGCTCATAACTTCCAGTTGAGTTACTGAAGTCCTCAAATCTTAATTTAAAGACTTCACATTACAGAGAACTCACCATTTACTCTAGTTCAAACCAGCAAGTGACCTGAGCCCCGTGCTGCAGAGGAAGGTGAAACAACCCCGCACCCAAGGTCTCTGCCATTCTTATCTGGGGGGAAAATTCCTTCCTGACCCTGAGCATGTAGGCAAGGCCCACCATCCAGACACCTGGGAAAGAATTCTCTGTAGACGGGGAGGGATCTGAATTACTAGTCTCCCATCACCAGCCATTGAAGGCATGGGAGACCAGAATTGCACACAGTATTCCAGATGAGGTCTATTAAGGTTAACTGTAATAGGTACTGGAATTAATTTACCTTAGTCACTCTCACCACCAGATGATGCTGAAACTGACCAAAATGTGTGTGCCCGTTAGGAAAGAGAGAGATGTGTCTTTGGAAAAATTCAGTGATAGTGCAATTAACGTACCTGTAGTAGAGATGGGGCACTATACACCAAAAACTTGACAACGTTTTACAGGTTTGACAGTGTGTGTTTTCTATTAACACAGTCGCAACATCCCCCCCACTCCGTTCATCTACATTAGAACTAGACCCAAAGCAAAAAGTAAATGGGTAGAGTGTATCTGTCCAAATCCCAAAGAATCAGTCATCTAATATCAAGCAAAATATGTTGCTTGAATCCTCAAGTAATAACTAGATAGTGGGAGAAAGGCTGAATACAGAGGGTTAGAAATACCTATAGGTCCTCTACTTTTTAATGTTCTGCTTGGATGTTATAATGAATTGTGTCAGGGATAGCAGGACTCGGCTGTCCCTCTTGGGTTTCCTAGCAGAGAAAACATCTCCAGAAGTATCATACAAATGAATGTGGAGTCAATTTTTCAAAATGACTTAGGCTCTGAGGTGCCTAAGTCCCACTGACTTTCAATGAGACTTGAGCTCCCTAAATCACTAAGGGAACTTTTAAAATGTTACCTGCAAACTACTTCTGCTAGAGCCCAAATTGCTTAGGTATCTATTATCACTTGAGCTGGCTGAAAACTTTCCAGCAGAGTAGTTTTCAATCGGAAAACGCTGATTTGACAGAATTGAAAATGTTTCACAGGAACATTTCAATATCAAAGATTTTCAAACAGAAAATCAAAATGTTTGCTTTTATATACTAGGACAAAGAAACTTTTGTAATAAATTACATAGAGTAACAAAAATCCAAGTGAAATATTTCAGAATATAGTTTTGCAAAACATTCAGAGAGTTTAACTTTGCATCTCCATTTGGGATAAAGCCAAATTTCAAATCTCATCATTTCAGGTGGGATGAAAATTGGGGGGTTTGGTCAGCTCTATGGTCAAACAAGTGCAGAAAGTGTGTATATTGGGGGTATTCTCCACCATCTTCATGTGGTTCACTGTGAGGAAATGGCACTACATTCTCCTTCCAGGAGGGTTTAGGGGCAGCATAGAAGGGGCAAGAGGATGTGGATTTGTAGTTATTGGGAGCTCAAGGTTCAGTGAGAAATCCTGGCTCTCATCCATAGATCATGGAGCATCAATTCAGCATGCCTGCTCCTTTGTCCGCCCTCCTGGCCCATCCCCCTGAAATCAGTTTTGTTCTTATGTATCCCACATTAAAGTTACATATGTCGTTTAAATGAGAGCCCTTCAAGCAACATTGCAGCATATGTAAAGCACAACAGCTGTAAGCCAGAGTAGCTTGGCATCACAACTAGTTTTGGTATTTATTTCTTAATTTACATTGTACCAGATTATAGCAAAGAGACTTTAATTATTACAATAAAATTGAACCTGGTATTAAATAAGATTTAATTTAAATTAGTTCTTAGATTTTGTTCTCCTGTTGAAAATTTAGTTCCAGTCTAGGGTCTGACCCTCTCCCCTCTCCTGCAGTCAATGGCAAAAATCCTGTTGATGGCACTGGGAACAGAATCGGGCACCTAAATTTACACAAAACATTACTGGGTTATGAAGAGAGACTACTTTTTGTACCAATCCTATTACTGATCTTTTGGTTAGGTACACTTTTACAAGCTGCTTATTATGAATACTCTTACAGAGTAAAAGTCCTGAGCAGCTCCAAATTCAGAGCTGCTATTTGCATCCTGTACCTGTTCGCATTTTCAGATCTGTTATTGCAGATTAGAGCTAGGGTCCAAACCACGAAATTCAGATTTGTATGCAGATTTCCCAAAAGACAAGACTGGTTAAATTCAGAATTTTGGTCTAGCCTGCTATTGAGAAAAAGTGGGTAATTCAGAACTGACGTTTCAAGTTAGTCCATTAGAGAGAGAAAAGATGGTTATGTAGTAAAGGCACTGGACTGGGAATCATGAGAGCTGGGTTCTGTATCCAGAGCTGCCAGGCATCCTGTGTGACCATAGGCAAACTATCACTCTCTGCTTTCCCATCTATAACATGGGAATAGTAATGCTTCCCTTCTTCAGATGTGTTTGGGTGCTATAGTGATAAGCTCCATAGAAAAATCCTACCAATAAATAATATATACACTGAAAGTTTCACTTCTGGATCTGAGTTTTCCCATAGTTTGGGGATGTTTACCTCCAATCTCTTCTCTATTAAAAATGGAATAGGTTAGAATAGCAACGCTGTGCACGAAGGCTGAAACAGTCACACTGTTATGCTGAAAGGTGCTAATGGCTGCCATCAAGGTGGTCTTGGATCCAAAGACAAAAAGTGACCTCTAAAGTTAATAGGTGTGCCAAACTCTCTCTTTCAGGCTCAACGGAAGGAGCAATTTATGTAGTGAGAGAGCTGCAGACAGCGGAGGCTACTGCCCAAGGCACTAAGCCTTACAGCAGTGGTTCCCAAACTTTAACAACCTGTGAACCCTTCACTAAAATGTGAAATCTCGTGAAACCCTTCCTAAAAATGAATATTTTCAGGGATTTAAGTTTAAATCTCCTCAGTGTGATGCTAACATTCACTCACCTCTCTGAAGCAAAGCAGCGCTCCAGAGAAAATGACTTAGTATCGAATTACTGAGGTACCTGAAAGCTCCTACAGTGACTACTACCTGGTTCTGGCTGGCTTGGCGTGCAAACACCTTTTCTTCCACTAGGGCCAGGTGCCCTGCAAGGGACAAATTAGCCTGGACCACCCCCCACGTACAGTGTGGCCCCTGCTCACTCTGCCCCTCATGTCACCCAACTTCCCATCTGCCAAAGACAGGGGTCGAAGCTGCCACCTGCGTGCCTGGGATCCCAGCTGCCTTCCTGTCCATAATGGGGCTCAGGCAGCTGGCCACTGCTGGCTGGGGTCTGGGCTGCCAGCTCCGCACTCTGTGGGGCTCGGGTTGCTGGCCCACGCCAACTGCTGGGGCTCAGGCTGCTGGCCCCAACTGCCTGGCCCCGCGCTGCATGGGGCTCTGGCTGCTAGCGCTTCTGCTGACTGGGGCTCGGTCTGCCCACTTAGTGCTCCACAGGGCTTGGGCTGTCTGCTCTGCAACTGGGTCACACCTGCTGCCTTCCATTCCTGGGGTCCTCTGGCCGCCATTAAGGAAATTTTTCTGGTGAACACCCTGTAACATTGTGTGAACCCCCAGGTAAATTAGCAGGGGTCTTCTGATTGCCCACTCAGTCTGTAACCAATATCACAGCTTCTGTGTTGGAGGCAGAAAGTGGGGTGAGCATGACTCTGAAACAGACAGAGATTCTTGGGCACAAAGCTCACTGGAATGGAAGACCTGGGGATTTCTGTGCCGAGAAACTGCCTGCTATTTGTTTCTACTGAGTCTAGGGAAATGGGATTTTCTGTACTTTTTTTGTGAATAAAAAAAAAAGATTACACCAAGACAATACCTAACAGAAACAGCCCTGAAAGGGCCCAAATATTGACTAACCACTCAGGTCAAAGGGGCAACAATGTGTGTGTTCAGGTATTTGATCTAAAATTCAAATCTGAAGATTAATGTGAGTTTGGGAAATAGCGCACTTCCAGACCACTTGTCTGGCTCTTTGCCTTCAGAACAGCAATACAACTGGCTCGATTCACTGAATCGGGCAACCCTGAAAATGAACTTCCTTGTCTTGCCGGGTTATCTTTATTAGTTGTAATCAAGAGTGGTAGTAGCTTCAGTGGATGCTTCTGAAATATTTGACACCAGCAAGATTAACCTTGACTTTTTGTCTTCATCCCACTCCAATGTGCATTCGACATCCAGTAGCACAGACACAGACATGGCACCCGGATAAGGTTTGTAAAATTTTGTAGATGTTTTTGAGTTGTGGTGGGTGTCTCATCTTTTTAAGGTAGTGAAGGCAATAAAAAATAACTGAAATGATATTAGTCACTTAAATCAATCAATACAGACAGTTACAGCCTAGATACAGCACAAAAAGCAAGAGGTTTACCAAGAACACTAGGGAAATGTTAGCATCAATTCTCACAAATTATCTTTCAGAAGTAAGATGGCTTGTCCAAAGTTTATTAGTCAGGCAGCCTCTTCCTCTGTGTAACACAGATCAAGGCAAAATAGGAAAAAATCATCTTAAAAAGGCAGAACATTTTAAGCAAACTCCAAAGCCCCAAGACAGACATTTTGGGGACAGTAGAGTAGCATCTGTCCCCCTTCTGCACCACCTAGTTTGCGAAGAGTTACAAATACAGCATAACCATTGTATTAAAAACAACACACTTGGAGCTTGAAGCTACTGGAGTCATTTAATTCCAACTGACACTTACATACAACACTGCTGCTGTCCTTTCCTCCTTTCTCCCCCAGTGCACCTTTCTAGACCCAGAGCCTGCACACTCAGCATATTATCACAGCCAGGGAGTCAGAATGAGATCTCCTGACATTGCTCAAGCCATCATGGCTGCCTCTACAGAGGCTAACTCCTGCCAAGTTCTGAGCATCCTCAACTCCTACTGGATTTCCTACTCACACCACCTAGGACAGAGCCCTCTCTGCAATAATTTGACATGCAAAGGACCAGCTGGTAGCTAAAAGGACTGTTGTGGTCTCCAAAAAGTACAGCAAGAACTTATTCGTGAACTGGACCAATGTATTATTATAGACAAGGTGCCAAGCCATAATGCAGGACATAGATGGTTAAGGAGAGATTACTGGGGAAGGGGAGAGTGTAGGAAGCATTCCTGGGGGAAAATATGGGCTATTATACAAGGGATTTGAAAGAAGAAGAAAAGAGATGCATAGACAAGAAATGGAAGTCTGGTACAGGTATGAGGGATAGCACCATAAAAGGCTTGGGACTGAGTGTGTGAAAAAGATGAAAGGAGTACAGCGAAAGGGAAACACAGGGCGGGAGAGTGCAGGAGGAGGAGGAGGAAATGTAGTCTAGAGATGTAGATAGTGCCATCTAGCAAGTGACACAGCAGGAAAAGAATCTATACTCCCAACTGCCAGTTCTGTGCTTTAACCAGGAGACCATCCTTTCTGTCCTCTGGGGATGAAGCCCTTGGGTCCAACTCTTTCCCCACAGGGAAAAAAAAGTTACAGTACTAAGCCTCAAAAATACAACATTCCATAATGTTCCTGTTTCAACAACTTCATGCAAGTGCAAACAGCGTAGAGGGAAATGGGGATACAGTATGAAAACAGAAATACATTGGAGTATTGCAGTTAGCTGCAGACCTAAATCTTGTCTGGTTTTATCCAGCACATGGGAGAGCAGAATCTCACCTCTGTGTCTTGCCACACCAGTTCTGCCTCACTAGTGGCAGCCTGGTAGATGCTTTAGAAATCTAAAGGCATTGCACACAGAAAGAGCACTAGGAGTTACAAGTAAGGTGGCCAAATATCTTCTGTTTAAATGGGGGGTTGAAAGAGGAGGCTGGAAAAAGGGAAATGTTTGGCGAAAATACATCCAGTGATGCTGAAAGTTGTCAGGTTTTGGTTAAAAACTGGAAAAAGGTTTGCTTTGGAAAAACATCTTCAAAATTCTGGAGGTTTGGTCACAATCTCATTGAAATATAATTTTCATTGGGGAAAAGAATAATTTCCTCATCAATTCTAGTCAGAAGTGACATGCGCAAGACAATTTTTCACAAATATTGAAAGTCAAACATCACTGGAATGAGTGGTAATTATTCAAAAGTAATTATGTAATGTTAGAAATGCCTTTAGGGCAGGGTCCTACAAATTCAACCATAAATAGCATTTACTAAAATAAGTCCCAGTAGTAATTGCTGGCAGCTCCATTCCCTTATTCTAGGAGGCACATACACTGAAGATTAGCTACATATATTCACTCTGTATATGCGTCACTGACTATAATGGAGAGGGTTGGGAATATCAGCAAAGGAACGCATGCAGGTTTGGCCATCTGCTTGTATACCACTGCAACTAACAAACAACCAAATATAAACATTAAGAGATGCACAAACACACCCTCGGACAAAGGTATTTTGGACTCCGATCGTTAGTCTCTCTCATAGTTACATGATTTCCCCCTTATTTTCTGTATGCCTATGACTTGCTGACAGAACACTTATTCATAGTATGAAAGAGACATAGATCCAGAACTAACCCTTTATTTTTCATACCTTAACCAGAGTTACTTTTTTGGCTCCCACTTACCTTTTTACATCAAATGTTGCATATTGATATTAATTCATTAGCAAACAGAAAGCCAGCTTTACTCCTTTATAATTAGGATGGTTGTGGAAACAAAAAATAAATTGCTAGATAAATGTTATATTTTGACCTTACATAATGCTAGTGATGGTCTGTCACTATTTTAACAAGGGTCTGCCCCAGTGTTTTCCCCCTTGGCCTGTGATAAATCCTTTGTACTGGAGGTCCCTGTGGTCACAGACAGGAGAGAAGGAGGAGTGGAAGCTCTAGTCATTTCTTTTTTTGTTTGAGCAAAACTGCTTTCTCATATGCACAAGAGGAGAAGCAGCACCACTTGGCAACTTAGGATCAAGTGCATTGGCTGGAAATGCGTCTTTGTTCCTGACAAATATTTGAGGTGAAATCATGGCCCCACTGAAGTGAATGAGAATGCTGGAATTGATTTCATCCACTGAGTGTATTAGGTGTATGGCAAATCGGGACATCTGGTCAACCCTATTTTACATAGACAGTCCCAATATTCCGAGCTTTTTCTTATATAGGCACCTATTGCCTCCTACCCCCTCATCCAATTTTTCACACTTTCTATCTGGTCACCCTAATGGCAAAGTGCTTCAGCTGTATAATTTACAGTGTATTTGGCAAAAGGGAGTGAATATCCTGTAGCGCAAATCCAAAGTGGTGACAGGGACCATCCCTTCCAAGGATATTTTTTAAAAACAACACCTGCCATTTGGTGCAACGCGATCCACTCCAAGTGCAAAACATTTGGGCCTCAGCTTCCAAAAATTCCTAGGGATTTGGAGTGCCTATCCCGACACACAGTAGGGGGCCTGATTTTCAGAAAGCACTGAGCACCCAAGCTCTGAAAGAGAGGCCCCTTTTGGGTGTCTCAAGTTGGGCATCCAAAAATTGAAGAACCCGAAAATCACTAGCCTTTTTGAAAATGTAGGCCTCAGTCTTCAGAAGTGTCCAGAAGGGACCAGTGATAATCTCTAGCAGATATGATTTAGCAGTATCCAGACTGGACAAGGGGAAGCTCCATCAGAGGAAGGGAAATCTCCCTAGGTCTCCCTTAATTTGGTGACAGAACCTCCCAGAAGCCTTCTCCAGCACAGGGATGTGTGAATGTTTCAGAGTGTTTACAAATATTAAGTTTCCTTCACAATATCTCTGCGAGAGAAGCAATTATTTTATACCCACTTTACAAATGAGGAAACTGAGGCACAAATACAGGATTAAACCCAAAAATCAAACAGCCAGTCAATGGCAGAACTGATAAGAGAACCTAGAGACCATGACTGCCTTTAACTACTAGATTACAAGCATATTTGTACCCTCTAATGGGTGCAAGAAAGAGTATCAGAGGTATCTTAAATTCTGAGTTTTACTCCCCCCACCATAAAAAAAATTGTTTCATATTTAGTAAAAATCCACAATGTAGTCAGACATATTTCACATGAATTCCTGAATCCAGTGTTTCTATATCTACTTTTTATCCCTTTGAAAGTGTTAAGTTGCATATGCCAATCATGAAGTGCTCACTAACACTTAATTTGCTGCTAGAATTTTAATACCATGTATTCATGATTCCTTGTTTGCCCTGTAAAAAGTCTATTTTCACACATCAGAAAATGAGAACAAAGCAAGTGCTATTTAGCCCTAGGATTTAACCACCTATTGTAATCCTTTGTTGATCTAATCTTTTATTTTAATTAAAAGACGTATAGTATGGTTTGCAGCTTTTTCTATCGGCACTTAGCACAAGTTTTGCCACCTGTTGTGCAGGATTCTCTTCTGGAGTGATGTAGCACATCATTCCTAATCCCCCAAACACATAATTCCCTTCAAATATTGTTGATTTCCCTTCAAAATGCACATGGAAGGTTACAAGAATGCATGTCCCAAACTCTTCACATGGTTAAGGGGAGTCATCTGAAATACTGTCATGAAAGCCAATAAGATAGGTACAACATTATGGCACACTTCTGAGAGGGGTGCAGTTTGTACAAATTTTTTTGTGCTATGTTTGCAACAGATCATCTCAATCCCTTCATAGCAGTTATGTGCATACATAGATAGGTTTGCATTAACTTCATGGAAACAGATTACCAAAGGGATGTGATAAATTCTCCACTCTTTCAAATCTTTAAATGGAGACTGAACAGCTTCCAGATGCAAGTTGTTCAGTTCAATGCAAGAAATACTAAGTGAAAGTGTGTGGCCTGTCTTATGCAGGAGGTCAGACAAAACAATCGGAATGGTCCCTTCTGACCTTAAGATCTATTACTGTATGTTCTAAGCAAGACAATGCAGTTTATCTGGGGACAAATTCTTTCCGTAATGTACCTGGATGAGGTACTATATAGCTAGTGAGAGTCATACACGGGCTCACATGAGCACAGAATTGACTTCACTTTTCTTGTACTGTCAAGCTTATACTTTCATTTAGTTCAGAGGATACTCATGCAACTTGAGAGTTGCCCGCTATCATGTCTGGTGTACTAAGCCTTTGTCCATGCGCAGAGCTCAGTTTGGTCAGCATAATGCACATGGTAAAATTCCTATGGAAAGGATTCATAAAATCCAGATAACTATAGAATAAATGAAACTGGCCTAAGCCATATAGGACCTGAATGACCATACCAATATCACATGTCATAAAATTCTGATGCCCATAGATCAGTGGTTCCCAAACTTGTTCCGCCACTTGTGCGGGGAAAGCCCCTGGTGGGCCGGACTGGTTTGCTTAGCTGCCGTGTCCATAGGTTCGGCCAATCATGGCTCCCAGTGGCCGTGGTTCATTGCTCTAGGCCAATGGGAGCTGCTGGAAGCGGCGCGGGCCGAGGGAGCAGGCCAGTGGGAGCCACGATTGGCCGAACCTGGGGACACGTCAGGGAAGCTCTCCCATCAGCATAAGTAGCATCTTCACAAAGCCACAGAGATGCAGTTGCCCTGCTGCAAGTGTAGACAAGCCTTGAGTGTAGCAACCTGCATGGAACTAGGAGGGAGGAGCATAGGTTGCAAAAGGAAAAAGAGTTTGGAGGAGGCACCAGGAAGCCAGGCTTTGTGCCTCGGGTTAGAATGGCAACTGCACCACCTCTGTAAATATTATCTTAATAAAGAGCCCATTTGGTTTCAGGAACATGGAATACTCATGTTATTTCCCAGCACCTGAAACTTTGAGTTACTCATCTCTAGTTATCTTAGGTTAAACTAGCATTTTTTTCCCCAGAGGCCACCACGGTACACCAGTGGCATTCTACCTTTCCAGATTACTGTACCCTTTTCAGGAGTCTGATTTGTCTTGTGTACCCCCAAGTTTCACCTCGCTTAAAAACTACTTGCTTACAAAAATCAGACATAAACATACAAGTGTCACAGCACAGTATTACTGAAAAATTGCTTACTTTCTCATTTTACCATATAATTATAAAAGAAATCTATTGGAATACAAGTATCGTACTTACATTTCAGTGCATAGTATATAGAGCAGTATAAGCCAGTTATTGTCTGTATGAAATTTTAGTTTGTACTGACTTTGCTAGTGCTTTTTATGTAGATTGTTGTAAAACCAAGCAAATATCTAGAGGAGTTGAGGTACCCCCGGAAGACCTCAGTGTACCCTCAGAGGTATATATACTGTAGTAGGGTTGCCAACTTTCTAATTGCACAAAACTGAAAACCCTTGTCCTGCACTTTCCCCAAGGCCCTGGCCCACCTTTTCTCTGAGGCTCCACTCCCCACTCACTCCATCCCTCGTCCCTCTGTAGCTTGCTCTCCCCCACTGTCGCTCACACATTTTCACCTGGCTGGGGTACAGGTACAGGAGGGGGTGAGGGTGCCATCTGGGGGTGTGGGCTCTAGAGTGGGGCTGGAGATGAGGAGCTTGGGGTGCAGAAGGGGGCTCTGGGCTGGGGCTGAGGGGTTCAGAGTGTGGGAGGTGGCTCTGGGCTGAGGCTGAGGGGTTCAGAGTGTGGGAGGGGGCTCTGGGCTGAGGATGCATGCTCTGGGGTGGGCCATGGATGGAGGGGTTGGGGTGTAGGATGGGGCTCCAGGCTGGAGCTGAGGGGTTTGGAGTATGGGAGGGGGTTCTGAGCAGGGCAGGGGCACAGGAGGAGGTTTGGAGTGCAGGTTCCAGGAAGGAGTTTGGGTGAGGGAGGGGCTCAGGGTTAGGGCAGGGGGTTGGAGTGTAGGAGGGGTTTTGGGGTGCAGGCTCCAGGCGGTGCTTAGCTTGGGCGGCTCCCCAGAAGCAGCAACATGTCCATCGGTTCCTAGGCAGAGGTGCAGCCAGGCAGCTCTGCACGCGGCCTCTGCCTGTAGGTGCCAACCCCACAGCTCCCATTGGCTGCGGTTCTTGGCTGTGGCGCACATGGTCAGAGCTGGGTTGGGGCAGTACATGGAGCCTCCATGGCTGTCCCTCCACATATGAGACGAGGGACATCTCGCCGCTTACAGGAAGCTGCACAGAGCCAGGTAGGGACCCTGCCAGCCACACACCAACTGGACTTTTAACGGCCCGGTCAGCAGTGCTGACCAGAGCCACCAGGGTCCCTTTTTTACCAGGTGTTCCGGTTGAAAACTGGCCCCTGGCAACCCTAACCCCTGGTTAAGAACAACTGCTGTATACAATAACTGGGTCGGAAGAGCAAGAAAATACTGCAGATAAAAATGCCACTAAGCTTCATAGACATAAGAAATGAATAGAAGAATAAGCAAGGCATGACTTGCTTAGTATCAGTTATATTGAAAGTCGAGACAACCATAGTTAATATCATGTTCAAAGCATTTTACTCACTCCTCCCCGAATTCAAAAAGGATTTACATCCTTAAAAAAAAAAAAAAAAAGTTGTTTTTGCCTTACACCAAAAAAAAAATATTCTCCAATACATAAACATGTTACAATCACATTCAGACACCATGGTGAGTATCTGTACTTCTGGGCTTTTGGAGGAACCTGGCTGCTCCTCAAGCCTCACAATGCATCCGAGGCCTGTCAGTATCTGTCACAACATGCAGCGTGTCGTGTCTCACTGCTTAATCAAGCAACAAGCAAAAATGAAAAAGATTTGGATCTAATATGTGAGTGGGCTGATGTGTGCAAAAGAAATGAATATGAAGTAAAACATGCTGGATCCTAAGTAATAACCATATATATTCAAAAAAAAAAAAAAAAAAAGACTGGAACTGATCCAGGAAGGGGAGATACTAAGAATGGTTTTATTAAGAAAAGTTGTAGTGAATCAATGTAAAAGTTCCTAGCATTCCAGAATTTGTAATTAGCATGACAAATGGTCAGCTTCTGATCTTGGTAATACTGGTATAAGTCTAGCACATGCCCACTGAAATCAATTAAATTACTTCAGGGTTTGGGGTTCCCCCCCTTTTTTTTTTTAATATATAAATACCCATGTAACAGATTTTAGCCATGGATCTTATGTTCTTGGGAGAACCCATGTAAGCGAGGGAATGGTCCCGCTATAGTGGGAAACTTTCCCAGCTTATACACTACTCCAGTGGAATTGGCTAGTGAAAGGATCTGAGTCCTCGCTCCCACTTCCTTTACTCAGAGGCCTGCTTGACCTTGATGGCTCCCCTTCCACTCTCCTATGTGGCAGAATCCTTGTAACCCTGACAAGGCTGGCAAGATAGACAAGATTCCTGGCACTCAACCTCCAAACTTCTTGTGGTCAGGGCCGGCTTTAGCAAGTGCAGGGCCCGATTTGTACTCGCCTGGCAGTGCTCCAGGTCTTCGGCAGCACTCAAGGACCTGTTGCCAAAATGCCGCCAAAGACCCGGGGTGACTGAAGGGCCCAATGCTGAAATGCTGCTAAAGACCCCCTGGAGCGCCGCCGGGCGAGTAAAAATTAAAAAGGTTCCGGCGCAGGGCCCAATTCCAGGGAATCGGGCGAATCGGCCTAAAGCTGGCCCTGGTAGTGGTCACTTAGGACAGAGGCTAGGGTATTCCCACTCCAGGGTACTCTCTCTGCTCTGGATGCTTCCCTGACTCACTGATCATTACATACAGTTCAAAGCAAATACAATTTATTAAAACTACAACTAATTTGAAAAAATAAGAGAAAAATGGGAAAGGTTAAAGGAAAACATGTAGCCCCACTCTATAGCATGGGGACATCACAACCAGCGTCTCTGGAACATAAGGGAAGTTCAGTCTGTTCCCTACATGTGCCACGGCTCCTCCTTAGGCCATGGCTGTACTGGAGGGGTGTAGCAGGTCAGTCACTTGCTCTGGCGGTGGCCACACGCCCTCAGGCTTTAGGTGGCAGGACCCTTCCTCCCAGCGTTGCCCCCTCTCCCATCAGGATTATTATCCCACTCCAAGTCCAGCCTGCAAGAACTCTTGGGGTCTCCCTGCACTGGTCCCTCTGCCCAGGTCCCCCTTCTCTCCCCAGCTGCTCATGGCACCCAGCTCCAGACTGCTCCAGCTCCACTTCCTGCCTCACCTCCAGCTCCACCACTGCTGCTGCTCTGCCTCCAGCACAGCTCCCTGGGTTGCTCTTCTGGCCCCTCAACCTGCTGCTGTGACTTTGCTCCCAGCACGCCTCTGCTCCTCGGCCTCTGGCTCTGCTCCCAGGACGGTTTTCCTCCCCTGCCTCTGGCTCTGCTCCCAGCACGGCACTGGCCCCTGGGCTGCTTCTCTGGCTGGCTCTGCTCTCTCCTTAGCTCAGCCCCTCTGGCCAGGCAGCTCCAGCTCACACAGAGGATAGGACCCCACACTCCCGACTCCCTCATTGGCCTGCCTGTCTTGTCAATCAGGCTGATCTGGAGAGTTGGCCTCTCCCCATTGGCCCTAGGAACTGTCAGTCTCAGGATCTTGATTTCCCAACAGTCCTTCTCCCTTCCTTTCGGTACTGGGAAATGGCCAGCCAATCTTCCCCCCCCCCCCCACTAAGTTTTAGTAAGAGGCCAATAGTCGCCTTACATTCTTTTTGAATACAGTGATCAGGTCTGGTTTCTTATTTTTAAGATGATTGCTAATTGTGCTTTCCCAACTAATTTCACCATGACCCTAAAGCCCAGACATGCCTCCTTGTAGTTCCTGATGGAGGCTGCCTGCTATGGCACACAGCTTTGCGTTCTAACAGGAGCACTGATAGGTTAGACATAGTTGGAGGCTCGCCCTGCAAGCTATCTAGGGGAAAAAAAACAACTCTTCAAAACACACACTTTTCACATTACATTTTTTAACCCACTACAGCAGACAGCTGCTTTCAAAGGAAATGGACCATGAGAATGATAAACATGACCTGGGAAAAATAAATGAGAGACTTGCAGAAGACAAATAAAAAACCTATGCACACGAACAAAGTGAGCTTTTGTTTCTTATTGCAGTCATCTACATTGGCTGTGAAAGAAACCAAACTCAATATCATGTCTGATCAGGTTACTAATTTAGGCCCTGATCCTGTAGCTAACTCAGCTAGGGTATAAGAGTCAGCCCATATAGGGACAATTTCAGGATTGGGACCTTAGGGGCCAAATGCATCATATTTATTTATGGAAGTATGGCCTACTGACATGAGTAAGGACTGCATGAACAACCCAATTGCAAACCCAATGACTGTTCATAAGAATGTAAGATCACCCATACTGGGTCATACCAATGGTCCATTTAGCACAGAGGTTCTCAGACTTTTGTACTGGTGACCCCTTTCACATAACAAGCCTCTGAGTGACACTCCCCTTAAATATATAAAAAAGTGTTTTTAATGTACAACACCCTTATAAGTGCTGGAAGCAAAGTGGGGTTGGGGTGGAGGCTGACAGCTCGCAAACCCCCATGTAATAACCTCATGACCCCCTGAGGGGTCCTGACCCCCAGTCTGAGAACCCTTAATTTGGCACTTATATTGTCTTCCAAAAGTGGCCAACACCAGGTATTTCAGAAGGAATGAACAAAACAGGCAATCATCAAATGATCCAGCCCATTGTCCACGCCCAGCTTCCAGCAATCAGAGGCTAGGGACATCAAGAGCATGGGGTTGCATCACTGGCCATCTTGGCTAATAGGTCTATAAATGACTCTCTTTTTTTGAACCCTGTTAGGTTTTGGCCTTCACAACTTTGCTAATAAGTCCCACAGGTTGACGGGGCGTTGAAATTTGTTCTAGAAAGACTAGAGCTGATGCAATTTAAATTAATTCCAAACTCAAGAAAAAAGGACTTAACTTCTAAGATTTAGATAAGCCACAATACTAACCGAAAAAGGACAATTTTGTGGAACGATATCTGCAACTGGTAGAAAGCCAGGTAAGGTAGAGGAGTACAGGGATGATACGAGACTCAGCAAATAAGAGACTGCTGAATCCCCATTCCACTGTGTAGTGAGGTCAAAACTTGGCTCCTTCCTATTTGATAATGCCTATTATATTCTATGTGGGTTTCATGAAACCAGTTTAATTTGATTTGCTTTTCAGTGGTTGTGATATTTTGTACATCCTCCCCTTTGCAGATACTCTATGTCCCTAACTCCTCTCTGGCCATACAGTAAAAAAAACCATCAGGTATTTTAAAAGCACTTTGAACACCTCAGAGAATCCCCCCTCCATTAATATTTTGTAATAGGGGGTTCATGTCTGTGCATCTTTTTCAAGTGCAACTGTATTCAACCCACAAGCTGTCACAATAGCCATTTTGTGTGTCTTGTAAAACATCCATCCCAAATGTAGGAAACGATGAGATTCCACCTACGTACTCACCACTGAGCATCATCCTACATACTCATGCCTGAGTGACCTATCTGTCAGTGCGTACAACAGTAATAGGAGAAAGGCCTAGCTTGCTTAGGATTCTGTGGGTGTTTAATATGGCACTTTTTAAGCAGCTAAACACAAATTTATGAAGTGTAAACTTTTAATGGCATATAGATGAGTCATTACAGGGTTTCAAAATGCGTAACTATGATGCACATTCTAATTCAGCTCATCACCGGTGGCTTCCAGCTAATTTGTTTGGTTTACCAGGCTGTGCATAAACCTTGGAAATCCCTGCGAAGTCCTATGACGAAAAAAATTCCCTGCATTTGCATTCTTGATATGGTTTGTGAAGAGTCAGGCTTTTCCTATTGTTTTTGCCAGTGATTTTTCACTGACAACTTGTGATTTTTATGATACAATAGTGCTGTATTCTTGCAGCATTTGGTTACATTTGAAAAATAAGAAACAAAAGCTCAGTTTGATTGTCTGCATAGATTTTTCCAAGATATTTATCTATAATTTTTCTCAATAACATAGAGAACAAAGCCACCTAGAATCCTTGAGGTAATGTGAAATTAACTGCCTATGCATGTTTTAAAGCTAAAGTAGAAATTCATAATTGCTAATAAATAGATATTAAATATTTAGGAAAGCAAACATGATAATTAAATAGAACTGGCTATGGTGATGTAAATTAAATCTGGCTAGACTAAGATACAAGAAGCCAGTGTTTACCTTCACTTACATGTGTGTCCTCTGATTGGCTGCTGTGAGGCTATACAATCACGTACCACATCATATTTTAATAGATGATAGATTTCTCAAACTAATATTTTGAAGACCCTTGAATTGTCTTTTTAAGATAAGCAAAACCAAAATATATCTGTATCAAAACATCAGCTCCTGGGAAAGCAGTATCCTTTACACAGCACGTGTTTGCTAGGGTAATTATACCAAAAAAAGCCAGTACAGATAGAAGGAGTTTTGTTAGTTTGTCTGTCTGCAAACTAGATGTCTCAAGGTTTTGGCAATAGTCTAGGTTACGGGTTCTCAAGCTCCCGAGCATGGACCGCCTCTTGCTAGAGAGATTGCCCCATGGGCCACTGCCAATTCACAAGTGCATAACACTCCCATGGAAGCTGAGACAGTTGCTTACCAACTCTAATGACCACAGGTTGAGACTCTCATATCTAAGTCACTGCTCACTTCATCCAGGTTCAAATACAGACTAGCACAAGAACTAGTGGAAGTTTTTGCCATATTATACATATTTGATGGTTTTCATAAACATAGAGAGCACAGTATTGCTCCCAACAGATAGGAGTGCACCTCCCAAAAAACACAGCAAAAAGATGCTAATAGTTTCAGGAGGCAAAACAAAGACTGAAGGGCCATAGAAAGTACACTGACTTCCAGTAGCAACTTTCTCCAGGTCAGGGTTAAAACTCATAAACAGGACTACATGGGAAAGCTTCCCTGGGAGAATACTCATTCTACTCCCTATTAATTTGCTTTTTTTCTGCATTGGTTAGGTTAGAGATCCCTGAGAGCATACCTTATGAAGGAAGCAATTAGAAATTCCATTCTTTCCCCTCCAAAAGGACTTGACAATAGTCATCTTTAATATTCTTCTTCTTCTCTACCCACAGAGTTCTTTTTCATGGTGGTGAGTAGGCGTATGTGAAGAATTTATCCTTTCCCCACTGAATCACCACCGCATGCCATCTTTTCAACCCTTCTGTAGAGCAGAAAGGAAGCAAACATTATTTCTCTTTATTTTCTTGTTAAGAAGACATACAGTTAGCTCAGCAATGCAGTCTGGCTGGAGAGTAACTAATGATGGAGAAGAGACTAGTACCTCCCAACCAATGTAAGGAGTGTTACCTAAAGCAAGAATTAAAGATTAGTGCTCCTCTATAGTTTGAGTCATCAGGTGAACCTATCAGCTTCTTTCTGCTTATTGGCTACATTAAGCTCCAACCAACCCTTCTGTGACTAGTTTAAGAAATGCACAGATGCTGCAAGACCCTATCAGCTGATGCAGTACAGGTATTCCTGCTTTATCAAAGCCCTGCTGCAGTAGCCATCCCATCCTAATTCTCTATCAGATCTTGTGAGGGCTTCTTAGGCTTAACCCTCGTATAAGGAACAGGAAACATGTGTATCTCAGGGATTCCATTCCATGCATGTCATTCCCACCCTTCCTATACGGCATCATTTTTTTTTTTAAAGCATTATCATGCCATGTGGCTGATAACAACGAGTAAAAGAAAGAATTGCTTCTATAGTCACAGTGGCACCTTCTAATTCTGATTTAGCTGAATGCTGAAATATCTCATAATAAGCAACTATGATGAAAGGGCCAGATTCCAAAATCCATCATCTATTTTAGTAACCTTACTCCATGAGCAGTCCCATTGAGCTCAGTGAAACTACTCATGGAGTAAAATACTATTCAATGTGAATAAGAGTAGCAGAATGTAGCCAAAATGCTTACTAATTCCCAGATCATTATGTTAACAAACATGTGGCTTTTAACCCTGGGTCACCAGAAAACTTCTCAGCACCGGGAACTATTTCTGGAACAGCTGTTCTATTACAAGCTTTATTTTTAAAAGGTGAAGGAAAGGAGGCTTTGCAGTTAAAAGAAAAGTTTATAGTCATCATTATGAATCAAATTGTGGATGTGATTGGATCCTCTTCCCTCAAGCCACATAAATTGCCTATTCAGAATCTCAGTGATAAGGAAACAGCATTTTAAGCAGGTGGCCAATAACCAAAGTTTACATTATGACTTCTTGCCTGCACCAGGATAGTCACATCCTGGAATTTATGTTGATTGTTAAACAAACACCAGCAGCTAGGCAGGTGGGTGGTGGTGTTTTTTTAAAAAATGTTTTGGTGTTTTCAAATGTAGTACCTTCCAATCAAGGATCCTGAAGCATTTCTATAAACAATGTTAAGTTTCACAACACCTCTGAGATACTTTAGATATTGTATTAACCCCAGTACAGACAGAGGAACAAGAGGTTAAGGACCTACTCAAGGTCACACCTGCAGTTCATGAGAAAAGAGGAAATACTATCCAGATTTCCTGACTTCCAGATCTGAGCTTTAGTCAGTAAGCCAGGCTTCTTAGGAAGGGGGGGGGGGGGAGAAGAGTAAATCTAATGACTGGTGTGTGCCTTAAAAATAACCATACTCAATGAATAAACTGCCTGGTTAACTTCTCTCAGTCCCACTGTTCTTCTCATTCATAACAACCTCCCACTTGTTTGTATGTTGTCTAGATTGTGAGCTTCTGGAGGTAGAGTTTGCCTTCCTCTCTCTGTAATGAGCCTAGCAGTACTAAATTAATGACAAAGCATACATGCCTTCCAAGCTTTCCACATTAATGGGGAGAGGAAAGGGTACCCGCTTCCTTCCTTCCCACTTACCTGTCTCCTTCAGAATAAAAAGTCAGGCATGCTACAGTGAAGGATAGGGTGGAAGAAAATTGTATTTAGTCCTTGGCAGTCATTTCCCCTCACCTTTTCTCCATTCTCAAGGCCACTGTTTTGTTTTATTTGGTGGGAAGAGGTGAAGGAAGGTGTTTTCCTCCCTGAGTCCATCTGCCCAGGTCAGTTTTGAAATGCTCCTCTCTGCTCTGACTTGCACCTGATTTCTTGTTCTATACCAATGGTTTTCAACCTTTTTCATTTACATATCCCTTTGGAAATCTTAGACAATCTGCAGACTCCAAGGGATCCACAGGCCAGGGGTGCCAGAACGGTGAGGGCCAAGGGGTCATGACCCTCCCCTTTTGAAAGTGGATGGGCCTGGCTCATCCACTTTTCACCAGGGGCCTGGCCCCCTGCCTCTTTTCTGCCTAAGCCCCCTCCCCACCCCCAGGGAGCTCAGACAGCTGTGAGGAGCCATGGACCCTCCACCGGGCTGGAGGACCCCTAAGTGCATCCCCCTAGCCCATATCCCCACCCCCCAGGACAGATGGATGGTCTGTGGCTCCCCACAGCTGCTCGGGAAGCTCTTACCATGGCCCAGCTGCTCTTCAACCTTCAAGGTCCTGCACCCGATCCAGAATGGAAGCTGGGTCTGAGTAGGAGCTGCACAGGCAGCTGTGAACCCTCCACCTGGCCTGGGGCCCTGAGGGATGGGGACATGGACCAAGGGCTGCTCTCAGACCCCCTGCCCAGGGTAGGTGGAGAGGTAGGACCAGGGCATTGTGGCCCCGCACTTTTAGGAAGAATCTGTCACGCCTGCCAGACCTCAGGCTGTAAACTAGTGATCTATACTCTCTCAGCTGCAGTGCCTTTCTGTTCTTATATTTCTATCCTTTAGTCTTCCCTCTGACTTGTTCCTCTTCTCTCAGCCCTCCTATCCCTTAACCTACTCCCCCTTTCCTGTGTCAATCCTATATCTCACCCAACCTCCCACTTAGTCTCTTCCCCCTCCACCCAGAAACAGGCTGCTTTTCAGAAAGTGAGGTGAAGTGTGGCTGCTGACCCATGAACCTGCTGACAGTGGCAGAATGGTTGAGCAGGATAAAGACTTACCACTTGAAGTGCTAGCCAAGGCTACGGTCCCTGCTTCCACGTGGCTCTAGTCTTAATAATGGATGGGACAGCTGGCTTGAGGTATCTCTCCGTTGTGTACACGCAGAGGTTGAGGATAAAAGGACAGAGTGGTAACATAGGAAGACCATGTTGCAGGACTCCCACGCCACACATGCATGCAGCTGGCCTGCTGGGAATTTGACTTGCCCAGGTGACTGAGACCTGCGGGAGTTCACAGCAAATGAAAGAACTCTATTCTAAAGACATCCAAGACATTCCCTGTTTTCAGAATCATGGTGCCAACCTTTAAAGAGGATTAAAGTACATGAGCATAACTACACCGGGGAGAGGCTTCTGCCAGCAACTGTGGCACTTGAAGCTTCTCCTTCCTCCTCCCTGCAATTTTCTGGAGGGCTCCTCTTCCAGGAAAATTAACCCCTCGTTTTGGAAAAAAGGAAAAATAGGAAGAAAAACAAGAAGGGGGAGGTGGGGAGAAAGTTGTCCTGGTGAAAGTCCATAAGAACAGGCATCATTTGCCAGGCTGGACTTGGGTCAAAAAGTATGCTGGGGAGGCGGAATCCATCAATTCCCCACAGCGAGTAGGCAGAATAAACCTTCCCCTATACCTGCAATGATGCCTCTTCTTCATGAGCAGCCCAATAGGGTACACACCCATAACCGACACCCATCTCTCCTCAGAGAGGACTGCTGTCAGCCGAGACTCCCTGCCTTGGAAAAACTGAGTGACAGACTATTTGCTATTATCCATTGTATGTGAGATCTGGGAACGTCTTAAACAGTTTTGTACCCGGGGGGTTGAAACTGTCACACAGCTGCAAATTTAACATGATAAAAAATGCCTCATATATTGAGAATGACATGATCCATTGGACTGTAAATCAAAATACCATCCTAGAGCTAACCCGCTGATGACAACTGAATCATACTGTATTTACAAACTCAAAATAAAAATATTATATACTTTAATTTTAGTAAATTTAATACGTTAGAATTTACAAAATAAATGTTTTCTAATGAAACCATATGATTAATGAAATGAGCTATTTTCCCCTCCCCCACGGTAAACCAGACCAGTAAACTCTTAAAATATTTAAGAACTTTGTGTGGTCCAGCACAGATTTTGGGCATGCTAGATGTTGACCAAACCAAAAAAAACAAAAAACAAAAAACAAAAACAATCAGAAGGAAGTTTCCTGCTTCTTTAAAAACTTGTTGCTTGTTAAATTCTATTACTAAACTTGTTCAGTTCAAGCCTTTACAAACTTCCAAACTGTAATATTGTACACAGAACTACCCAGATACAAACCAGTGCTATGACTGACAGAAACATACTTACCACCCATTCTATTATCTCTCACAACATAAAAGAGCAAATATAACAATATATTCAACTGCCTATTTCTAGCAATGAAGTTGCAAATTCCATTCAAAGTAAGTTTCTTCTGGAGTGAGACAGTACAATACAATTCAAGAAACATTTAAAATAAAAACAAACATTTTAATAGTATAAAAAGTTGTTTACTGGTGTTTCTACTATAAAGCTTTGTTCCACAAATCAAAAGTGATAAAATAATTAAACAGGTTTACAGTGATCAGAGACTGCAGTGTAGACATTCCAGCTCACATTTTGTTGACAATTTCAGTACAACATACATTATGACTGAATAATCATTACACATCTAGGACACAGCAAAACTGCAGATGAAGTGCACACCTCACTGTGGAAGTTTATCCATTACTTGTTGACTCACTTCCTCGCCTCAGAGAGCACTGTGGGTAAAAATTATATTCAAAACTAAGGTGTATAGCTATTTTGACTGAGATGCAACTATACAATAGGAGTTACACTGACATAATGGATGTATACACACACACCACATTAAATACCAAATTCCCTAAGCTATAAGCTAATTCCTTGTTTTCAGACAAAATGGCATCTGCGAAAATGAACAACATACAAAAAAAAAAAAAAAGAGTCAAATAAATAACGAATACAGATGTTAACTAACATACACAAGGGAACATATTGGCATACTGTATGCAGTATATGGTATACTCAGAGAATCATGTGGGTTGGGAAGCACCTCATAATGGGTCATTTACCAGTAATGTATCCCCTTCCCCCTCTTCTCTGTTATTTTATTGTTCCTGGATATTGAATATAACCATTTCAATACTGATGCATGAATCCTGCATTTTCCATCTTTGCCACACTCATGATTCATTTTGTCTTTAACATCCACAGAGAATTCCAAAATGTTCTAAGTGTCTGAAGCACAACTTTTTCCATCCTGTCCATAATGTCTAGTGTTCTGAGTTCCCTCTCAAATGAGAACATACGAGCCTTGGTTTAGCTACACAGTATCTGAAATGATTGTTCTGTCTGATGAAATTGGAGCCAATAAGTAGGATGCTCCCATATTCGGCTGATATTTTCCTATTCACCATTCCCATGTAGTGGATAGGTATATACTGTAAATGTATTACATACAGGCTGCTGAAACCATTAAAATAACATTAATAAGTGTCAAATGTGTCTGCTATAATACAGGTTTATCAAATACTATATCCACATAACATTTTGAACCATTAAATATCTTATGTATTTGCTATTTTTTCCCTACAAATACCATTGCAAACTTGCTGTTAGTTGTATCACTCTAGGTTTTTCTTACACTTTCTCCAAGGATTTTTAACTCAAATGTATAACAATCATATCTATGCTAGATACATTTAAAGTAGACACTGAAATTTCAAGTAAAATGAACTGTAGCCACATCTACTGGACTCAATACGTGTCCCAACATCTAGATTTACTTTGATAAGTTATACAAATACATAATACATTCTTAAATAAAGGAGGCTCACAATATTAATTTATGAACCTTTCCACATTATAAAACCACATTACAGGAATGTGTATCCACCTGTATTACTGTTTTAGATTGCAGTGTCTCTTGTTTTTCAGTCTCCTCAGACTACTGTACCAGTTCTTAGGCTTTGGCTATGAAATCTCTTATTTGAATGAGGCAACACTGGTTATTAAGGCTTGTTTGTTTTTCTTCTAAAGATGTATTCTTTATTCTGATGCAATTTTCCAGAGTAGGATGACTATCTTGTATCTTCAGGTTCTGTTTTTATGACCTTCCTTTCTATGTTGTTAAAAGCTGAGTGAGGAAAGTCTTTTAAAATACCAAGGCCTTCTGCAAAAAAAAAAAAAAGGGGGGGGGGGAGGGGGAGAGGAAGAGGAAGAGGAGCTGTTAAGAAATATTGTGTTGAAATAAATATCTTCTGTGTTTACCCTAAGAAAGTGCCCACTGAACTACATGGATGCTGATGACATATCAACATTCATAGCAGAGGTGAAAGTAAGCTGGTCCGGTCCAGCGTACCAGCAAAAGCCAGTATGCCATGCCAGACTGGCCCGGGCCCTTCAAATCCCCGCCGGAGCTCCGGCAGCCAGGCTCTCACGGTGATTTAAAGGGCCTGGAGCTCTGCAACAGCTGGAGCCCTGGGCCCTTTAATTCACCCCTGAGTGCCAGGGCTCCCAGCTGTGTCTGCAGCTGGTAGCTTCAGGGTGATTTAAAGGTCCTGGGGCTCCCAGCCAAAGCCCCAGGATCTTTAAACCTTGAAAGGCCCCACCTCTTCTGGTTGAGGCCATGCCCCCACTCAGGACTCCAGTGTACCGGTAAGTCCTTTAAGTTACTTTCACCCCTGATTCATAGAAGACAAGATTCTGCCCCACCCTCCTCCCAAAGCATACGAGCCCTGAACTATGTCAGAATCACCAGAGTTCCACTATCAAAATATGGAACAAGCCACGGAGATACTTCTCTGTAACCCCCCCATTCACCAGGAAGCAGAGCTCAGCAGTGTTGCTCTCTGCATGAGCATGTGGAACATTCCTGGGTGTGGGAAGACTATGGACGAGAAGGTCCTCCAGCCACACTGACCCTTATTACAGGCAGCAGGCTGCAACAGGGAGAGGTTGGGCGCAAGTTAGGATAGGCATGGATAGGACAGACACAGCATTCTGCCAAGTGCTCAAACAGCACAATAGTCTTAAGAGGAACCGCTACCATACACCTACCCTTGAAACATTTCACTATTCCTAAACCTTGAGGGAGAAGAGTCTCAAGACTGCTCTTGATATTATACCAATGCACCAGTTTTATACATAAAATGCTTTGCCAAAGCACAGGCATCCAATTCAGACTTCGTAGTGGAAGAAAAAAATAAATATTCTTAACAGCATTTGAGATTTTTCCTGTTTGCCTGTGTTAAACAACAGGAGAAACAGTGACTGTAAGTCACTGCATAGAAAGGCTAGCAGAAGCACTTAAAAGCCCAGTCTACAAAGTCAAAACAACAGAAACTACTGTGGCTGAACCAGGTTCTAAAACGGTTTGGTCCCACCCAGATAGATGGGGCTAAATCTTTATGAACAGGGTTGAAGGCACCTTTTCAGGAAGTCTGTTTGGAATATCATTTGGTCCCACTCACACAGACTGAGCCAGATCACGTTACTACCATGTTCCGCCACAAAAGAGTTAACAGCAGTTGTTCTGCTTGGCTGTTTTGTCTGTGTAGATGGGTCCCAAGACTCTTGTCTTATGTGTGACTAGTTATTGCATCTCCTGCCCAAAGCATAACTGAAAACGTGGCAATACTTAAATATCTCATCAAATGGTTGGTATGTTTCTAGATTAACAAGTCATTCAGAGGTTTCAGTTTCGGCGTGGTTTCAAGGTATCAATCTGCAGACGGCGTCTAGGAACTAAATTCTTCTTTGAAAGGGATAAGTAGGTGTGTGGCTGCCCCTAAACTTTCTGAAAGCCACCTGTAAATGGATGTTACAGGGCAGTTTGTGGTGCTTTGCAATGGATAACTCTTACCTGAGGGATGAGACTTTGCCTCACCACTGGAGTAAAGTCGGATCAGGTCACTGCACAGAGGTTTTCCTACGTGCTGCTCTCCATCTAGCGAAATGTGTTGCAACTGTCTATTTTGCAGATTTGACATTCGGAGATTCAGGGGTCTCTCAGCTGAAAGAGGTCAATACTGAAATATTCAGTATTAAGTATGAATCAAAGCAATGCTAGAAATCAAAATTAAGGCTTAAAAAAAAAAAAAAAAAAAAAAGGGACACCACCATTAGACCAGTGAAAAAAACATTCTAGATTTCAACCATGCAGGAGAGATTTCTAGTACGTAAAATGCTGATTTGCAGATGATCTCTTTTCCTCTCCAGGCTGCTAGTACTGCTACAGATTTGGTATGGCTGAGCAATCAGTCCCTCATTTTGCTCAAAAACACCTCATGATCCAACTTTCCCTTCCATGTTGAGCTGCATTAGTCACAGAATTTAAGGCCGGAAGGTACCACCAAGCCATCTAATCTGACCTCCTGCATACCACAGGACATCAACACACTGAAGCTAACAATCAAAGTATCACGGCTTACACGTGACTAGACTATCATGTGCCACAGCAGAGAATAGAAGAGACCAAAGTGCCCCAATGCCCAAGGCTCCTGCAGTGGCAGGGAAACAACTGAGACATACCCAGATAGTGAGTAACCCTCACTCCCATGCTGCTGAGGTCCCCGTTACAAAAGTCTGCATATAGAACATCTCCACTGAAGTCAATGAGGTTTCCCTAGAGTTACTGAGCAGAATCTGGCTCTATATCTGGTTGTATCATTTAGACCAGTGGTTCCCAAACTTTCCAGACTACTGTACCCCTTTCAGAAGTCTGATTTGTCTTGTGTACCCCCAAGTTTCACTTCACTTAAAAACTACTTGCTTACAAAATGAGACACAAAAATAAAAGAAGTGTCACAGCACACTATTACTGAAAAATTGCTTACTCTTCTCATTTTTACCATATAATTATAAAATAAACAGATTGCAACACAAATATTGCACCTACATTTGTGTGTGATACTTGAGTCTGTTTTTCACTTGTGAGCCTTGTCTGAAACCAGAGTCCCGGGTGGCAGGGCTGAAGCCCAAGCCGTACTGCCTGAAGCATGTAACTTAGCTTTGCAGGGCCCCCTGTAGCATTAGGCCTCATGCAACTGCCCTGCTTGCCACCCCCTAAGACCAGCCCTGCCCTTGTGATCCCTCTAAACCCATCTCATGATCCTCCTGGGAGTCGCAACCCCCAGGCTGAGAAACACTGATCTAGATGAGTTGACTACCCCCTGCAATACCTCTGCGTACCCCTAGGGGTACATGTACCCGTAGTTGAGAAACAGTGATTTTGACTGTAAGCTCTTCCAGGCAGGGATCTTGTCTTTACTTGCCTGCTTAGCTTCCTCCACACTGCTGATGCTATATGAATAACATCAGTACTAGTAATGATTGCATAACACCAGACAAATTGGCTGGCAGCAATATCATGCCTGGAAGCTACCATACCTTGTCCATCCGCATTATCTAACGTCACGCCATTGGGGCTGTGCTCTTCTGAGCTTTGTCTGTAGTACCCTGTGGAAAGGCGTCTCTCTGAGTGTTGCAGTCTCTCTAACCCTGCTTGGTTACAAAGAAACTCCATCTGTTTTGCCATCACCTTTTCAGACTGCAAACAAAGCAAGAATATACATATATGGATGTTGCTGTACAGGAAAAAAATAATCCCAGCAGGTAATAAAGCAAGCAGTCTAGATATAGTTCTTTGTTGGCTCATATGTACATGTGTGCTTTACAGCTACCTCAAAACTATCAAGCAAACAAAATATTTTTGCACCCACTAAAGCAATGGAACGCAGTGCATTCAAAGTGCATAAAAACATGGTGTTCTCTTTTAGCCAGTCTACATGATATGATATTTCTTAGTTCTTACCTGAGGAGAACAAACTTTCTTCACTCTAGGACTGCAGTCTACACTTAGAGAAATTCCCAAAAGCAAGCTCTCTCTCTTAATTATCAAATTCAGCCCTATTGGAATAAATGGCTCTACAAAATATTCCAACAGCAATGGCAACATCTGCTAAAAACTTATGCCAAGAATTTACCAGACATCTTGGGAGTCTTTATTTTAGGAAATAGCAGTACACAAGTTTAAATATCTGCCATTGTGAAAGTGTAGGATGACAGTATGTTTGTGGGGGATAAAGGTGTGAAATGTCTGTCTAGAAGAAGAAGACGACCTATACACCTCTAGAGAATGAAATTAAACAATGTAGAGCAACGTGGGAGGAAATGGTGTATAAATGTTTGTCATCAACTTTAGTGCCAAGAAAATTTTAACTTTCAATATGATCATGCTCTCAAGACTGTGACTAAACATCTTATGGAAATAAAAAAAAAACAAACCATCAGTTTAAAAAATGTCCATTTCAAAGAGCCACACAGAAGTATACAAATAGAAAGGGAAGCAAAAATATGCAGAATTAGCATCCACAGACGCTAGCAAACTGTAAAGTTCACTGATTTTTCTTTAAGTATTTTATAAGTGTCTCCATTACTACTTGTCTCTCTTAAAAAAGAAAGCTGATTCTTGCAAGGAGCTGAGCCTCTCTTGGGAAATGTGAAGCGACCTCAACTCCCACTGACATCTGTGTGCTCAGAAGAGAAAACTATAAATTAGCTGACAGTGTAAAAGAGAAGACCACGTCCTAGGTTCTATAGTAAACTGATGGCATTTAGAGCAGGGAAGGAACCTGTTCTATATTTACCGACACCACTTTAGATATCATCATGTTTTAGAGGAGAAACACAGAACCCTGCCCTTTGTAGATAGAAAATTTTTTCTCCCTTTACCTAACAGTTTGCTTTCAAGTGTATTTTAATCAATGGTCTACCTGAGGGTTCTGTTAGTATTTTATGAACTGAAACATTACTTTTATTTTTAAAAGGGTTTCACTTCTATGCAGCAAGTACTGTACTATCGCATTTGTTCCCAACAGTAGATGGTGCATTCCTTCTCTTGTCTCAAGATGAGATCCTTACTTCCTTGCAATGAATGAAGATAAAACTATAATAGAGAGTGTCATAACAGCTCCAAGAATTAAACCCATATTAGCAGTGATATTATCTCAGCTAACCCAGGTGATCTTTGAGAACTGGAGGTAATGATTTTAGTCATCACAACATTATACAAAATCAACCTAGAAAGCAACTGTTACTATTCTAGACAGCATCTCAGTAGAAAGCTGATAGTTTCATGTGGTTTGTCTACCTGGGAATTAAGAGCTGCCAAATCTTCACTTTTGCCTTTGGCCAAGGCAAGTGGTACTTTCTCTTGTTGATAAAGCGTCTGGACTGTGTCCTGGAAATCAGGAAAACCATCCTGTTGAGCAAAAACAAACATGGCATATGATTTTGTTTTGCTTTTAAAGAAAAAGCAATGTATCGTAATAGTTAAGAGAGAATATTCTTTAACTCTGGTGAAAAACTTGAACTGGGATTTAAGCCTCTGAAACAAGTTAACCAAACTATGCTTCAGCAACATAAAACATTGCAGCAGATATGATCTGGCTCATATCACTTGCAGAACAGAGGCTTGTGCCACGCCTAAAACATCCAAGTATAAATCCAGAGTAATACCACTGACTTCAGTGGACTTACTCTGGAGCTAAGCCAGTGTAACAGAGCAGAATTAGGCCCACTATTTTGTGGTTGTCTTTTGGATTTAGCAGCTTGGGGTTTTTTTGATTTTTTTTAGAGAAATCAATGTTATAAATGCAGACTATTGCTCTAACTTTGACCATTTGCATCTGTAGCATCCATGAGGCTTGCTGTACATGCAGAGTAAGACCTTGAGACCGATCTTAGATACACAGCCATGCATGTACTTGCCTATCTTACAGAAAATGCAGTAGCAGAATTTAGTAGCTTAGAAAATTGGGCAAACCACCACAAAATTCAACATGCTGCAAAGACACACAGAAACTATACTGGTCTCCTTGTAAAATGGTAGTGGTTTATCTTTATAAATTCTCTGCATGACAAGCTGCCCACTGAAAAGTGAAGTAGCATGGACTTTGTATGCTGCAAGGAACAGTTCTGCTCTGCCAGGTGCCTGGATGTGAGGCCCCAAAAATTATTTATCCATCTCTAACTTTTATGACTTGCAAATCTCCTATGTCTCTTGTGCATGGGAAAACTGCAAGTTCCATTACAGTCATTTGCTGTATGTAGCAAGGTTAATATTAAATATTCATGCAGTTTAGTGCTGTACAAGCAAAACTCATGTAAAGCAATGGAGGTGCATCATTTTTCACAAGAAAATGCAGCAGGGAAGAGAGCTAAATCAAGGGAGGAGGCTGGAGAAAGAAGTAGAATCTAAAAACAATGAAATTCATAACTAGGAAATCATAGGCCTCTTGTGCCAAAGTAACATTTTTAGGAGGATTACAGGCAGTGCCTATAGCATGCTAGGTACTCACACACAGGAAACCAGTGCCTGCCCAAAGAGTTTATAATCTAAGAAATGGAAACGTAGCATCCCCAGAAGAAAAAACTGTAGAATGATACACTGCCTCTGACTAACAAAGGAAAGGGAAAAAAGACAAATACCTCGTGAACAATGAGGCCTGTGCAGTCAGTGGCCTACGCAACAGTGATCAGACAAATCTGTGCCACTGTGAATGCTGTCAGGAGGTCTGCTTCCCCCTCACAGCGCAATTCCATTCACTTCAGTGACGTTACTCTTGCTCCTTGAGAGGGGAATCAGGCCGAGTTTTTTATGCAGATCTACCCCCCCAAACCCCACTCCAATTTCCCCAACGGAAAAATACAATCCAATGAGTATTTACCACTTTAGAATAGTGTAAATTCTCCACAAAACCTCACCTGGAAACAGAAAGATGCCGGAAGTGCACTACAAAACACTAGCTACTTTTACACTTAGCTCTTAGTTTATTATGGGGTGGGAGTTTTGTTTTATTTTTAAGAAGAGACCTCAACTCTGTCTTTGAATGCCTTATATCCATATGTACATGTAGCTGAAATTTTGAATATGGACGTACAACAGCACCAATGATGTAATTTAATGGTATAAAATGTGTTTGCATATATTTACACCAGCAATTGTATGCCAGTGTAAAATTGAAGTCTGTTTTTCAAAAGGAGGCCCACTGAGTACGTATGGTTTCTGCTGCTTTGTGTTATCCTCACATACATTTCTTCAATAGGCAATTGGATTCTGGATCACCTTTCCTGAGATGTGCCCCTACCACACTGTTCTTTTGTTCACAAAGACTTATGATATAGGAATGGATGGATAAGAGAGGCAGCAGAAGGTTAGACAATTCAGCATGACATCCATCCATGGTCTACTCCTAGCTAAGCATGCCTCTCCCCATTCCTCCTCTCTACAGTGTACTAGGGGTCTGCCCCACACAGCACATGTGTTTCTTCCATGCTGATCAGTTGTTTTTAAAGTGGTTTCTTATAGCAGATGTTCTCAGTTTCACATGTGTACTTTCTTTCCCGTCAATGATACTTTTCTTACATGAACAGCAGATTTTAGTGCTTCTGTTCTTTTGATCGGGTGCGAAAGAGAAACCCCACACCTCTGATCTTGGTTCTCTTTTCAGCCTGCCTGGCAATGGTGTAGGTGGGCATCTGTCTTCCCTCTTCTCTCTCTAGAGCCAGCACTGATTGCAGATGTTTCCTCTGAGCCTCCTCTTTAGTCTCGCATTCCCCTCTGGGTCTCCTACTCCCACTGAGCTTTTTGAACTTGGCTGTCTCAGGCTCTCCCACTCCCCGACCTCTGTTTTAAACACTGCCACTCACTTGAAGATTCCTTTGTTATTACCATGGAAGAGCAATAATTCTCTTCTTCTTCCCCCTCCTGACTGTCAATACTATATATGTGGAAAGCGAACCTCTTCTCACACAATTTAAAAATGCAGAAATGAGGAGAATGAGTAGCCACTCTCTCTAGGCTATTTGCGCGATATACCTGTGACCTGTTCTGTTTTCTGAGTTGATGCCACAGCAGCTCATTGCATTGCGCAGCATTACCAATGACTCATCAGAGATGACAAAATAAGGAGTGTCCCCCCCCCCCCCGCCATAGCCTTCACAGAATGAGATGACTGCTTAGTGGGAGAAGAGAAAGCTGTTTGCATTTTTACTCTTCCCTACTGCTCTTTATCCAGAAGAAATTTAAGAGTCACAGCACTTTCTTTTTATTCACTCCCAACTCCCATCCCAAGTAACTGCATTCCTTCTCTCACTCCCTCTATTCCTTTAGCCTGTTTTCCTAGACTCTCTCTCTCTTCTCTACACTCAACTCCCACAGCCTCGCTGCCCACTCTACCAACAAAAAGAGAAGGGTACACGGGGGAAGAGAAAGGCTTTTACAGGTAATCTAATGTAATTCGTGGTATTTTGTTTCTTTGGAATGCTTGCGTGAATTTAGTGATTATGAAGAGGAAGGATTTGCAAGAGTGGCTGGAGGCAGGCAATGTGCAACTTTGCCCACACAGCCCTGCTGGTACACCTACATCAAGCCTAACCTGCAAAATCCCAGATTTTTTTTTTTAAAAGGTCACTCTGCCTGTTTCCAAAAGCAGTCATTTACACCCATGCAACGTGAGGTGTGAAAAACTTCTAAATCAGCATATTGGCTTTTCACACTGCACTTTGCAGAGGTATGACTACCTAATTGGCAAGGCAATGGCAAATCATGCTTCAATCCTGCCTCACACAATAAGTGAAATTACCTTTAAAAAGAAAAGCCAAGATCAGATCTGATGTCTCCACAAATGAAAAGCCAGAATACTAACCCACCGTATTTCCTCACACTCTGTATTCAGAGACAGAAGATGCAGCAGTACAACTTTCAAAAGCACGGATGGACACTATTTACATCCACTATGGAAAGAGAATTCTGCAATATTTGCTACAATGTTTCCTCAGACTTCTGTCTTTTGTTAGAAAAATACTGCTAACAAAAAAATAAAAAGGTCAACAGTGAGAGATGTTTCCCCAAGAAAGTAACCCTGCAAAGGAAATGTGTAGAGAAATAATCTAACTATATATTTTTGAAAAATTAATATAAGCTGGAATGTAAATTAGAGCCACAACTCATTAACACAAGTGAAATAACTGTCCTGCCACATAAATGCTATCTACAATAATACAGAACTCGCAAACATACAGAAAAACGTGGTGGTAAAATTGGGCCTCACCACTTCGTCAGTCATTCTGAATTAGTCTGGACTATATCCTCTTTAATGAAACAATGTTTTGCAGTGCACAGCAGTAACAGGAAGATTCAGAAAAACATCATTTTGTAGACTGAGGACATTCAGTTCTTCAAGGAAAAAAAAGTCAAAAAAAATCACGATTGAACTACTAGCCTTTTAAAATTAGTAGAAAGAGAGTGAACATATTTCTTCTGAACTATTGCGCTAAAACAGTGAAGCCTGAAGGTTCACTACTCTGTAAATATGAGAATACTTTCTCCTAGTGGTGTATAAGTCTCCTCTCCCAAACAACAGCCTTCCAAAGAACAGCCTAAAGTTTCAGCTTAAATCTACTGTGTTTTTCCATGTTACCATTTTTCCCCCCATTAAAAAAACCCTACCCTCCCCCCCAAAAAATCACACTCTCGTGGCTTGTCATTTAAGTTGCTTAACCATTGTTAACTGAACAAAGGAAAAAAATTCCTAATGGTGAGATCTCAGACTGTGGAATAGTCTAGCAAGAGAAGCAGTGGAAGCACCACTGCTTGAGTCATTTAAAACTAGACTGGGCAAAAAACATTGGAGAATATACTATAGGGAACCACAGTACTGTGTATTGGCCATTGATAGTGATGGTGTAGATCAATGCTTCTCAAAGTGGTGGTCCGCGGACTGGACCGAGACATCAGCTGCCAGTCCGCGGCAAGTTTCCTCATCAGAGCGTCGAATAGGATAATAATATGGCACAGGTCCCTGGCACATTGGAAAAAAAATTGCCAGCTCCCCACATCAGATAGCTTGAGAAGCACCGGTGTAGATGACTCAATAGGGCTTTTCCTAGCGCTAAATTCTGGGTTTATAATACTAAAAAGCCAAGACAGGTCAAAGTGAATCCCAACACAAACACACAGAATTACTGGCATGGGAGCTGTGAGTAAACCTTTAGAGGACACATGTACACAATTCAAATTACTGTACATATTTTAAGTGCTGTCCAGGGCTGTAATCCATGTGTTGCACAACAAAATGACCAGCATGCAATATGATCACATTTAAAAAATGCTTTTATTTATATCTGGCTTTCAAACTAACTTCTCATTTTAAAGGAGAAAAAATGCACCTGTTTGAGTATTTGCCACATGAGACTAGCTTGCTTAGATAACAAATGTAAATCCTTGCACTCCTTTGAAATAGTAGATTTTACATATGGCATATCATTCCTCACTGAAGAAATTAAATGTGAAAAAAGTGCTATTTCAGTGTATTGCAAACCCTTACATTAGAGTTACATGATGAAGAACATACCACATACCTCCATGTTACATGCTATTATAATGCAGACCCATACTTAGCACATCGTAATGTACTATACCATTTATTTTAGCAGATGATATAAGGAGAATTGTAGAAGCATCAGATGATACCCAAGCAGCAGTGAAAAGGCTAATCAGTTAAAAAAAAATATCATAAAGGAAGATGAGCCAGTCATTTTGGATACTTATCCATATCTATGTAACAAGCTATTTAAAATGGACTTAATTTACTTTCCAGCAGAAGAAACTTAAAATACTTAAGACTTTAAGTAATCCTTAAGATACTGCACATGCTGTCAGTGTGACCTTGAGAATATCTCATCTTAACAAAGAATTCCGAATAGAATTTATGTTTAATTAAAGTTGTGTGCAGATGTGAATTTTTAGTGTGTGCGCGCGCACGCACGCGTGAGAGGTATGCATGCAGACAGATATAAGTACACACTATCTGTGTGTGTGCGCGTGCGCTGATAGATACATTTTCATTTGCAATTGATTTCTCACTTATTGACAGTTTTGGTGATTTAGTTATAGGCACATATGGCCCATAACCTGCCATCAATTCCTATGCAAAACTCTCAATGAAATCAATAGAGAGTTCTGCATTTTGGATTTGATCCAAAGCCCACTGAAGTCAATGGAAAGACTCCCACTGACTTCAGGGCAATTGGGCCCTATAAGAAAAAAAACTGATAGGAGGATATTGCTTAGAGTTTGCAGTACAGCTTTCAATGAGAAGAATCCCACTCACACATGGAGAGCAGAATACTTGGACTAGATGTTCCATGGGGATCACAGGGCAGAATTCTGGCCTATGTTTTTATAATCTAAAGAAAACCAGTCCAATGCACTTTCTATACATTTAATTTTTTTTTAAATTAAAAATAGGATACAAACAAAAAATCTGAGTAATCTATTTTGTATTTATTTTCCCTAAATTAATATTAATACTATGACAGAGGTGCCTAATTAAAAGTAAAAATTATTTTCTCTAAGTTTACAGAACTAAGTCAGAGCCTTACAAGAATTTTCCTGAGCCACAGAAAAACAAAATAAATACACACAAGGCAATTGAGTTCAATGGAAAGAAATCTCCATGAAGAATCTCTGATAGCTTCCCCCCACATTGGTCTCTCAGGGGTGGGCAGGATTTGTCTCCCAATCTCATGGCACAAATCACAGAGACTGCAGAAAAAGCCTGAATATCCCTTGGGATCTGCAGCAAGCCCACTGCACAGCGGTGGCCATACATCTATGTCAGCTCTGCCCCAACAGTGCAATTCCCCAGTCCCTCTTCCCCTACTCCACCTAGTATCTTCCCCGTCTCCACACACAGATCCCTAGGACCAAAAAGGAAGAATGTTATCACAAACAAAATGGATACTGCTATACAAAATTGTAAGGAATCAGCAAATCGTAAGCCATGAGCAAATCAGGTGTTCTCTAAACTATTTCTTTTAACAGGTTCTCTAACTTTGGGGCAAATCAATTTTTTGAATGTAAAACTTAGCATGCAAGAGTCACAATATCATACCTCTAGCTTAATTCTCTTCGGTGACAGTTCATCTCTATCTCCACATTTAGATCTAGAAGAAAAAACATACATAGTATTGATAAACAATATAAATATCCTGTCTTTACATATAAAAAGAGAACCAAATTTATCTCTGCTATAACTCACTAGATTTAACACCATTAAAATCAAGGGTGAATATGACCCACTTAGTGGGGGAAAATATTAATTTAGGGCCCCATCCTGAAACTCTTAACCATCCAACTGATACAGTGGAAGTCATTGGGAGTACTCGGCAAGCAACAATTTGCAGGACTGGGTACTTAGGAAAGCCATTGAAACACAACTAAGGGCAAGGAAGTTTGGTCAGCACAATGAGGTGACGGAGCTGAAAGGTCTACTGTTTGTGCTGATCAGCCGTTAGGTAGAAAGGGCATTACTGGGGGAAAACAAGGGGAATGGAATTGGGGCAAAACCAGAAAAGATCATGCAGTGGGACAAAAAAAGCCCACCCCCTGCAACAAATTAACCCAAATTAGGGTGAAATTCAGACCCAGGCAGAGTAGCAGCACAAGGCGCAGGCATCACTTAAGTCTTCAATAAAGCAGTATGTAGGCCTACATGCTGGTGTTTTGAACAGAGATGAATTTCGCCTTAAAGCAGAAAGTTCCAGCATGATCTTTATGACAAAATACCCTTTGGCCTCTGTTACCCAGGATGGGAGAAGACGCTAGCACAGTTGGGCATGTGTATTAAACAATATTCTTAAAAAATTTCTGAAAACTTATGAAAAATATATTTTCAACACTGTGTGTAACATCCGAGATATATCAACTTTTGATAGTAATATACAGAATATACTGAAAAATATTAGTCATATCTATGGAAGTGTTTTGTAAAATGCATATACTCTATAATACACAGATAATAACCTGATATAAAAACATATCCTGTTTTTCGCTGCTTGATTTGATAACTATTTTAAAGAGAGACATTGTCCATTTAAATTTGGTCCCAAATTATTATTTTTTAAAACAAGTGTTTATAAAACTACCCTCAACTACCTTTGTGTCTTTCATAAATGCTCTGGCTAGGCTGTTTAAACCCTGACGATTTATATTAACCTTGAAATAACAAATGACTCAAAATTTAAAATGCTTGCTTCTTGGAGATGATATATTGAAGGGTACTGTATATACTGTTACTGAATCTGGAGAACCAAAAGGTTGGTGAAAGGATTAAAATAGCTACATGCCAATAAAAATGAGTAACAATATGAAAGGTTCCATGGTTTACACAGTATTACTGATGATTTCTATTTTCCATATGTATGTGCTCCCTCTTGCCTAATGTAAACATTTTGCTAGCTGTAGAGGAGGAAGAATGAAAAGAGATTTCTAATGCTTCACAAGAAATTCTATTGAACAGATTACTTCATAGAAAATAAAGTTCCCCTGAGTTTATTAAAGCTTACTTGGTGGTCCTGTAAGTGTACTTGTATGTAACTTCTCGAGAGATCTGCCGAGCCAACGCAAAGAGTTCATCTCTCCTGGTTAACAATGCATTATCTTTTACACACAGCTGAGCGGCTGCTTCATTAACTGTTAGCTGGAAGTTAAACACACAAAAATATTCTTGACTTCCTCAAAATATCACCTACTGACCCTTGTAAAAGTATCCAATTGTATGACATGATGACTGCTTTCAGCACTGAGTCACATTACTTATTTTATAATGAATCTGGAGGATTTCCTCAAATTGTGAATACTCATCCTTTCCCAGATACTTGCCTCAGTTATAAAGAGACATAAATATGGAAGATAAATTTAGTGTTCTTTAAAGTGTTTATTATAACTCTCTCTGATGTAAGCTACCTTTTCCTCACCCCAACGTTAACTAAACCCCAATATGAAACAGCACCTCCTAATGTTCAAAGATTTGGCTCCCAAAGATTATTTTTTATAAATGCCAGTGCAGAAGAACATGCACAAGGCTTGAAAAATCCACTTGACAGTGGTGCGTAGGAAGATTTCCCTGATGAATGACGTATAAGCCATCAGTTTCTGCAGAATGTAAACGGTCTTAAAAAAAAGTATGTTTCTCACCCTTATGCTTGTGAAAATTATATCTGAATGCAAATCAAATCTAAACCAATGCAGTGATGTCTTCCTGAGCCTGTTGGGACACCATCCCAGTGTGTCTGAGGCTGCCCATACCTTTACAAATCAGCAAAAATGAAATTAACAAGGCTCAAGTCAGTTTCACTACTGCTATGAAATCATGCAGGGCAGTGGTTCTCAACCTATTTACCATTTTGGGCCACATATGAGGCCTACACTGTGTTATGTGGGCTGCATTCAATACTACCTGTATGACCCTGAGGATGTCACATGGGCCACAAGCTGCCCACAGGCCAGGGGTTTAGAACCACTGCTGTAGGGAGTGATGAAACTGTCAAGAACAATAACAGTTTCATGATGTTGCTATTTCAGAAACCTAACAGCAGCCGCAAAGACACACACTGAAGTTACTAATGGAGGCAGAAAACCCAAAACATAGACACTGGAGAAGGTGTATATCCTCCCTCCTGTCACAGCAGCCAAGAGGATGGCTAGCACTTTGTATTTATCAGATACGTACCAGCCAGAGGCTGATATGACAGATGTTGTTTCTGGACCTTTCTTGGAGGATACAACCATTACAAGTCTCACCACCCCTCTGCTTTCCAAGAGCTGGATTTTTAGGGTGATGGGCTTCTCTCTGGAACATTCTCCCTAGGCCTCATAGATCTCTATCAATCAGGTTACTGGATACCTGCAGCAAATGTGTTTTTTAAATGCAGTCAGCATGTTGCTTATGAATCAAGTTCTGCTGTTCTCCAATTGCCATACATACCTTGTGAGAGTACAAAGTTCTAAGAGCAACAGACCAACTACAGTTCACTGGACAGGGACAGGGCTGGTCACACATGCACACATGGCAGCACAATACTTTGCAGCACAGAGGTGGAGCAGCCTGGGAGCAGGACAGTAGGCTTGCAATTACACTGAAGCATTGGCAAAAACTATGAACAACTTGTCCCCTGCTCCTCCCCACCGATGCTTCATACCTTGGTATCTAGAAAGCCATCCCCATATCTCTCATGAAGACCCCCTTCGAAAGCAGATCTTTTAAAAATTTTTGCCTTAAAGGATGAAACTGGTCATGCAAACTTTTTATTCATCAGACAAGCTTATTGGCTTGAGTTGGAAGTTCTTTGGAAATATAACTTAAAAATTATCTTCAATTCGAGTCTGTGATGTGGCCTGTTTTGTGGATTTAAAGAATATTAAGAAGCTGACCAATCCCCAACTAAATCATTCCAGCCAGGGCTTTGTCAGGCCTGACCTTAAAAACCTCTAAGGAAGGAGATTCCACCACCTCCCTAGGTAACCCATTGGCCTGCTAAACCCAGGGTGGTGAGTTCAACCCTTGAGGGGGCCATTTAGGGATCGGGGGCAAAAATCTGTCTTGGGATTGGTCCTGCTTTGAGCAGGGGGTTGGACTAGATAACCTCCTGAGGTCCCTTCCAACCCTGATATCCTATAATTCTATGACCTCAGAAGTAACTAGTGTTCATAATTATAATTTCTTAAGCATATTTCATGTATTCAATGTGAATTTACACTAAACATATAAATATAGACCTGAAGACCCAGGAGAGGCATTCTGGCCTAGCAGCTACTGAACTACATATACTTAATAAACTATATGTATTGTTTGATCCTACAATCACTGAAAGACCACACCGCTTACTGAAGTCAGATGCACTACAGTGACAGGATCAGAGCCATTTTATAATGCAGTTACTATATATTGTTAACACAGCAGACAGTATTAAAATCATGAGTAAGACAGTTACCTCGCAAACCAGAAAACTTAAGGGGTGGTTAAAAAAATAATACTAAAAAGAAACCCAGTCTATATATTCTTTTACAGAAAGATTACTGCAAAACAAATAAATGGAAAGGCAAGACATTTATGAATACACAACTCATATAAAAGAACTGGCATTCATGTGTTAATCTCTGTATATTGCTTTTCATTTACTATGTTTTAGATATCCTTTGAGGATCATTCTTCACACACAATGCTTGCTACTTCAGCATCAGTATGTTATTCATACTGTACACGTGCATAACAATTCACATTACTTCATAACTGGATATAGTCTTAGAAGGCTGCAATAATAAAACAGGTTACAAACACTTTTGTTTACTCCTGGCAAATGCTCTATCATAATATTGAAGGATAGCCAAATATTTGGTGGGGTTTTTTGGGGGGCGGGGGGAGGTTTGTTTTTCTTTCTTCTCTTAGCCAGTTTCTCCAGGATCACTGCAAACCCAGCCTTACTGAGCCAGAAGTACATGACATGGCTTCCTCCCTTTTAAATAGGCAGCAGATTGCAGCCAGCAGGTAGAAAAATTCAGTGTTGTGTGCCACAAAATGACAATCCCTTTCTGGGAATTCTAATTGTAAAAAGCAGGGATTCTAGCAACCATTCTAGTTGAGTATACATTTCCATCAACAGAGTTAGATGATTCCCCTGCCACACACAGAGAAAATTAAATACGAAGTCTCTCCCCTAGCTCCTTTAAGTCAACAAAAGTAAATAACCTAAGTGAAGTCAGACAACATAACTCATGTATGCTATTCCTGTGTTTTTTTTCACCCCATGATTTTCTTGTGTTTTACATGTAGTCAGACAAACACCAAAATATGAAATACACAAAGTTACATTTGTAAAACGGAGCTGAATCAAACACCTAAGAGTCACCAAAGTTCAAGAGTATGGCCAAAACAATCTTCCTTTAATCCAATCCATTGTGCCTCAGTCTCATAGCCCCATATTTGGAAACCTGTGCAATACTGAGACAACGGGATAGATTAAAGACAGTGTTTTAACATTAACTCAGAACTTCCTTGTTCTGAGGGTTTTATGTCAGACCTTAATATTAAGTCAATGTTGGTTTTAGTTTTTTCTTTTTTCCTTTGTAGATAGCCATGATAAAAAAAAAACCCAATAAGCCTACTTTTTGAAGAATGTCTAGCACCCACACCTCTCTCTGGCTTCTACTGACTGCTCAGCACTTTTGAAAGTTGGAGTATTTATGTGCACCTGACATGGTAAAGAATGAGAGGTCTGAAGAGGAGCTCTGTGTAAGCTTGAAAGCTTCTCTCTCTGACCAGACGCAGGGCTGCCCGGGGTGGGGGTGGGGAGAGGTGGGGCAATTTACCCCAGGCCCCGTAGAGGCCCCCACGAGAGTTTTTCGGGGGCCCTGGAGCAGGGTCCTTCATTCGCTCCGCAGGCCCTGGAAAACTCTTGTGGGGCCCAGGCCCCTGGAGCTTCTTCCGCTCCAGGTCTTCGGCGGTGGGGGGATCCTCCCACTCCGGGACTCGCCGCCAAAGTGCCAGGTCTTTAGTGGTGGGACCCCAAGCCCCCCTGAATCCTCTGGGCGGCCAGGACCAGACGTTGAGTCCAATAAAAGATATCACCACACCCACCTGGTCTCCCTATTATTACATATTAACAGAAAGGAGTGAATCCTGCCTCTCCGCAATTCTTCACCATTCTGTTTAGCTTGTAGTGTCAACATGCAACCACATCACTGGTTGTAGCAGCTCTTTCTGAGTCATGCACTCACAAGACAACTTAGTATTGGACAAATCCTCTCCCCAACATTGAGCCCAAGAAACTCAGCTGGATGATGGGGAATTCTCCACAGGAAGAATCCCCTTCCCAGGCTTCAGCGCCTCTCTGCAGCTGCTACTCCAGACAGGTTACAGTAGAGTCTGCAAGCCTTGTGGCCTCTATTCTATGAAAGGGAAGAGAATGAAGGAGCATTGAGGATCCACCCTGCTCCAAATCCTGACTGTACAGCAATGTACATAGATCTCCCAGAGCCTGCAGGGATTGCACATGCCTGGCAGGGACTCTTCAAATTCTGCCTCCAATGCCTGTGCACTTGGCCTGCAGTCATAGAGTAACAGGACAGGATTTGCATCTGTATGTTGGATGACCTTAGCATAACACTGAGCTATGCATTTACAACGTAGTGCACAAGTAGGAATTGCACTGCTAAATGGGCATGTTGGACACATGGCCAAAATTGCCACAAGTTTCACCAAAAACGTATCACCAATATGTAGTAAAAATCCCTATGAGAAGTTATTACTGGGTATGTGCAATTGCTTCTTAAAAGTAAATATTAATTTTAACTGAGCTTGCTGTGAAGGTCTATAGTTTACATTATAGATGACACACCTACAAAAACTTATATTTAAATTGTAATTTTAAGTTACAGAAATGAAAACAAGTATAAAACCAGTAAGCTTCTTTGCCATGCCTGTAATGTGAACACAGTCCTTCCTTTTGGGAAGTACACCTCATGACAAATCTCAAATCAGATTGAAATGTTGCAATCACTTAACTGTCAAATGGTGATGCAGCATTCATTATATCAACACTTATCTGGCACTACTTTAGTTTGTTTATTCTTCTGTAGTACCCTACTTGAGCACTAAAACACCAATTCCCAACAGAGACAACCCTACTGCATTACAACATAAACAGTTACTAGCTTCCAGAAAGAAGGCTAGAATGAAAGAGGAGTACATGTGTATGTATGTTTAAAGCAAGGTATGTAAGCAACTCTGCTATTCTTCAGGGGTCCAAGGACAAGCCCTCAGGTCAGAGCCTACTCTTCACTGGGGCTATCCACCTCTGCAGACGACATCAGCACATACTTTTTACCGCCCAGGCACCACTCCAGATTACATGTATTGTGCCCAAAGAAATGCAAAGGTTTTACAACTAATCTCGAACCCAATCCAGAGAATAACTAGGTCTTGTGGGTCCGTGTCTGCAGAATTCCTTCTGCCTCACATCAGCTATACAGTGAGGCCTAGAGCAGAGGGAAGGCAGTTGAGCTGTATTAATCAAGCCAGGTAACAAGGTCACCTGAAACAAGCAGTTTCAAATATACACAGAGGAGACTTGTTTACTCTCTAAAAGTGGAAAGCGGTGCAGAAAGGCAAGACTGGTCTGGAGAGAGGCCCAGTGTTTAGAAGCCTTTGTATAATAAGAATTTGCTATTTAAAGGCTTGATCTGTTCATTTCTGTTTGTTCATGTCATCTATTTCAGAGAGACTTAGAACTTGGAAGATGTGCATTTTAAATCATTAGTGCAAACACATACAAACACAGGAAAGGTTTCCTATTTCATCCCATAACTCAGTGGCAGTGCTGACTTGCACAAACACACACACTCTTCTCATTATATAATAGGAAGTGAAACAAGTGTCCATAGGAAAACAGCAGCCTACCATCTAAAAAGGGGAATGGTAACAGGGAAAGCTCATTCCAGACCGAGTTATTTTTACCTCGTGGAGCGTGAGATGTTTGCCATCCTTTCTTTTCGAATCAAATCTGCCATATATTGCACTGTATTTCCTGATCTCCTCCTCTTTGCGAGGGTCCTCGTCATTCATCTCAAAAATGTGACCAATCATCTTTGCCAGCTTCTTGTTTGTTTTCAGTAACTCCTTTACTTCATTCAAGTCACTTTTGGGCAGGGAGGGAACCATACGTTCCACGCATTCAGCAACTGACAGAGCAGCTGCAGCATCTAGGGTCTCACTGTTTTCCTTTGGTGAAGCTGGAGAGCCAAGGTCAGCAGGGGAAAGGCTGTGTTCGCTCTCTGTAGTGTGATGACCTTGCCAGAGTCTTGGTTCATTGCCACTCTGCAGCGGTAAGTTTCCTACCACTTCAGATTTGCCTGCACCCACACTTTGCACGCATGTGGTGGCAACACATTTTGGAATCTTCAAGTGAGGCTCCCTGGTATTACTATTCCTTTCATAACTAGGGCAGGATATTCCCAGCCAAGCAGGGGACCCTTCTGGTAATTTATAGATTGGAATGCTACTGACTGGTAAGGAAGTGAGAGGCTGATTAAAAAGACCAGGATTTGTGACCCAGTCCCTCAAAGCCTTTTGCAGTCTTCGGACATGAAGAGGCTTGCTAGCCATGCCTACAAGAGCCATTATCTCCAAGAACTCCTCTTCGCCTGCTTCACATAGCTGCTGTACATCATCACCTCCCTGCTGAATGAAGGCATCAAAGTAGAATAAGAGATTTGCTTTTTGTAATATTCGATAGAGTTGCAACTCCCCAAGGGTTCTGGGTAAAGCTGACGCCATCACAGATGATAGAACCTGCAGAGAGCAAGAACGTTAATTACAAAATAGTCTTTAAACTACAAAATCTTACTCATATTCCTAAACGTATGGATGTTAGAGAGACAAGGTGGGTGAGGTAGTATATTTTATTGAACCAACTTCTGTTGGTGAGAGAGAAGCTTTCAAGCTTACACAGAGCTCTTCTCCAGGTCTGAACAAAGATGAGCCCTGTGTAAGCTTGAAAGCTTGCCTCTCTCACCAACAGAAGTTGGTCCAATAAGATAATATCTCACCCATCTTGTCTCTCTAATATCCTGGGACCAACAGGGCTACAACACTGCACAGACTTCAGGTTATTAACTCAGAGGGGAGGGTATTCTTTCTCGTTATAAGATCTTTAACAGCTACAAAGAAAGGTGTTGCATTTTCCCCTTTGACCAATAGGCATGCTATTGGATAAGGTGCTTTCATTTTTAGGGACAAAAGTTCATGGCTGAAACATTTCTGAATAAAGCTCAATGGACCACATGCTGAAATTTCAATGAAACTGTGAAGGAAAAAAAGTAGTTCAAGGATGGACTTCGTTTATTTTCAGTTTCCCTTTTCAGATTTGTTCCTAAGAACACCACGCTATATTTCTTTTGCTGCTGCTTAGTGGAGCTCTTTGTGACTATTTCAATTCAAAACATAACAGACTACCTCAATGGTAACATAATACTTGCCTACACAATAAAGGAAACAGCCCCCCCCCCTTCTCTGACTTCTCTTACCCCTGGACTCACCCAGTCCCCAAATGCTTGGATTAGGGCTGGGAAAATAACCTTTCAGATATGTTGTAAAGCCTAACAAATCTGTGCTCTGGTGGACTGCAATGGGAAGGTGCTGAAGTATCAAGAGTTCCTCAGACACCTTGTGAAGACCTCATATTTTCAAACAGAGGGGGACCTAGTGCCTGCCTCTGCTCATCTCAATTTTGGCAGTTTCACCCAAAGGGACAGAGAGAGAGAGAGAGAGAGATTGCTAACCGAGAGAGAGTATCAGTCAAAGTACTGAAGAATTCAGGGCTGTTAGAGCTTAAATCCACATCTTGAGCTCTGCCTGGTAACTAATAGGCAGTCCATGCATATTATACTGATGTTCATGCCCTTGACATGAAGCCTCACTCAGTAAAAGTGCTGCTGCATTCTAAATAGTCCTAACATGCAGACCCATCTCGAGCGCAGTGCTGCAGTCCACACTCCATGGAAAAAGTGATCTACTTTCATATCTGCAGAGTATTTGTTTCAGTATACGGAAAGGGGCATCAAAGTCCCTTGTTACCCATAAATCTTGTGAATGCTACTGCTGACAACCAGCAAAGCCCTGGGAAATTTCATTTTTTAAAAAAATTATAAATATCAACGCAAAGGTTAGTTTTACAGATTCAGTGGGGTAGTTTCCACTATTATTGTTTTAAGCTAAATCACTGGTCATGAAAGGCTGGATTGCATAATTTATAGTCTGCTATGGAAGCACTGGGACTACAATGTGAAACAGGTTGGCTAATATTCTCCCTGATCTCCTCTCACTCAGCACTTTAAAATGGACAGATTAGAAGCCTGCAGGGAAAATTTTACAAAATGTGATGCGTTCTACAAATTACTGGTCAGTGCAATAGCTTTCAAAAACACTTTAATACCAGAATGAATAACTGTGTGTGTGAAGGGACGTTGCTAGGAAAAAATTAAGCAAAAATTATTTTTACATTTTTATGACCTTCTGCCATTAACAACAGCCCTTAAACATCCCAAGAAAATTGCAGGAACCAATTATGTTAGAGCTGAACTTTGGTAACAAAGATACAGTTTTTAGATGCCTATTAAAAAAAGCTTTGATTTAATACTACGAATGAAACTGAAAATTAAGAGAGCTATGTAAACTTCACAAGCCAGATATGGTAGTGACAGGATGTGTGTGAACATTCAGGTAAGAAAAGGACTTGCACAAGTTTTATTTAATTTTGTCTGAATCACAATTGATAGCATTAACCGTTTTGAGCAGCCACCCTAAGTGTCACAACTGGTTAGACCAGAACCTAACAAGTTATAACCTATGAAAAGTAATATGAAATTGTACAGCTTTATAAACATTAAATATCACCCTTCGTGGGAGATCTCAGCCTCCCAACCTCTAGCACCGGTGCAATGGCTGGCTGGGTCCGGTAGATTCATACTCTCCTCTGGCAACACACAGAAACGTGCCCAGAAAAAGCTGACACTGCAGGAGGCAGCCAATAGCTCTCTCAGACACTTCCAACTGCAAGTCTCTGCCCTCTGTTATGGTGTGAGAAGGAGACGTGAACTACCAGCACACTGGCATTACAGCTCGGGGACGTGAAGACCTCTCCACAGACAGTCTGTGGGGAACCTGGTTTTCTCCTCCCCCCATCCTCTACCCTTGCTAAACTTTCCGTGCCAGCTTCAAGCCTCATTCTTCCTATCAACTCACTGTGGGGAGAGAGGCAGGGAAGAGCACCAGGGGAGCAGGTGTGTGTGTATAATTAAAAGAGCAATCCAGACTGGGAATGGAAGACCATGGGACTCTACAGAGGACATATGGGAAAGAAACATGTAGAAAGTCAGAACAGAGCGGGGACACAATGAGGAGAATCCAGATTAACATTCATGTGAATAGGTACAAATAACACTAATGCAGATTTTTTTAAACATACAAAACACCCAATCTAGGGAATTCCCCTAAACAAGAACACTTTAAAATACATTTAAGGTTGCAAATAATCAACAATACAGCCACTAGTTAAATTGTTATCCATCCTTTGCAACCCACAGTAATGCATTCTTCTTCTGACATTGCCTCACTCCCACTCCCCACCCACTGTGTGTGTTCTACCTCTGAACACCATGTCATCTGAACTCTGACCACAAATATTAAATACTGAAAAAACAAAACACAGTGTTATTACAGACTTTCAAACAATAACTTACCAGAATGCTAAAGCTTTAGTACAAACAATTCCCTCCACTAACACACAAACGTAAACAATCAGAAGTCTACGCTACACATAATCATTTACTTCAATGCCACCCCAACATCCTGAACAATCAGAAAACAATCATTTCTAGCCATTCCAGCTGGTAGGAGCAGAGGATGCACATTTTGGATGGAGGTAGAGGGAGGAGGCATACTAGCTGTACACGGTGGATGTGGGGAGGGAATGCAGAGAAGAACTCAGGGTTGCGGGCTGCAAGTGATTTCCCAGCTTTTTTATGGTTGTGTTATTGCAGTTGAGCACTTTTAACAGTGTTTTTAGTCGCAGTTTTTGTTTCGGAGGGATAGTATTACAATTAAGCTGTCGCTAATTTAAATAGTGGTTGGCACAAGAAAAAAAAAGTGAAATGTCTTGCCTTTTAAAAAAAAAAAAAAAAAAAAACCTTTAAGGTTACATTTATTACAGCCAAAGCATGTTAGTTAGTACTACAGTACCTCTGCATCATTACAACCTGAGGCAAGCAGTTTCGTTTTTGTTACCAGTTTGTATTTTTGAAGAATTCTGAACTGTGGACACATGATCCTACATGGAGCTCCACTGACATCAATAAAGCTTCACACAGGCATGGGGGTCTGCTGTGCAGAGCATATTATAGGATCTATTCTAGTCAGTGTCCTACATCACCATCCTTACTGTGGTAGCTTTGCCTCCAGGCTCGGGTTATTACAACAGTACCCGTAAGAAAGTCCTGCATATAAAAAAAGTGACTATTCCATAATATATTCTGATCACTCTTGGTGTTTTGAAAAGTCTCCAATGACAAACTACATTCAGATTTGAGAGTTAGCTACTATGCATATTCATTATATTTTCATAGCAAGTCTTTGTAAAAGACCTAACTATGGAAACAAGTTGCAGTAGCCAGACCTAAGAAGTGTTAAGAGGTAGACAAGATTATTGTACCAAAATAAAAAAAAAATTCCAAGGTGATTCTCAAGTGTAGTCCATTAAACATAAATTTCATAGTCAGATACAGCAAGATGTGTATCTACATGATAAACATTTTGAAACTGTAAAGCGACAGGGTACTGGAAAAAATGACACCACTGAACCTAAATATTTATTTACCAACTATGAAACATTCACTACAGATGTTCCATTTTTCGTTAATCTTGCTATGCCAAAGCAATCCATTAAGTTTTGTCTGTGGCTGCCAAGATATTAGTTACAACCAAATTCACAGATCATGTCCACTCTTTCACTCAACTAAGGTGCAACTTGGATCATAACAGAATAGCCTGAAAGGAAAAACAAACAAACCAGATACCACAAAAATATTTATCAATTTTATATTTAAATTTGTATTAAAAAAATCTCTTTACAATCCCTGAATTTGGGAGAAACAAGACACCTAAAATCAGTAACCCAACATTTCACCTAGGTTTTAGAGATCCCTATAAAGACACATGACCTTTGTAGGTCCATTTATTAAAGTGGTTTTGATTTTCTATTAATGATGTGCGTACACAAGCATGCATGACATATTACTGCACATGTGGGTGTATGTACTAGATATGAAGTAAAAGAATTGCACTTATTTTTACCTAATCTGTGTTTCTACAGATCAGATGAAGTTATTTTTTGAAGAGATTTTTAGTGTTTCTTTTAGCAATGAGATACGACAAACCCAATCCAGACAAAACAACTAACGAAGCAGTAAATTAACCTTTACGATACTTTTTATGAAGTAAAATCATTAATTTGTGCAATTGCAAAATCCTTCTATTGTCCAGAGCTCTGGGACACAGAGCCCACAACCTCACACCAATGCCCTAACTGGTACAGTTGGGATTGCACCCCCTCCCCCAACTCCGAAGGAAGAGACAATGCAAGGATGTTTCTGTACTTTCCGCCTACTCCCTCATCCCTTTTGCACTGGATTTCTCTGGGAATCACCCACACACACACACATGAATCCGCCCTCTCCTTCCGGCAATCTGCAGCAGCAGCAGGAATAAACTCCTCAGCGGCAGCAACGAAAACACCCCACAGGGCAGAGAAACAGCATTTTTTCTTTTTACAGTCCACTTTATCTTTCTCTCTCTCCCCTCCCACCCCATCCTCCTCGTCCTTAATGTATCTTCAACTATAATACACAGCCCCTCATCAGCACAGCATCCGAGCACTTAAGCAAGGCTGAACAATAACTTTTCATTTCCCTTGGAAGAGCTTTCCCAGCCCCTTTGCTGTAGGATAAATACATAAACGCAAACATAGATTTTCACACACTTTCCAGAAGACAAAGCACACTTTGTAAGAGGAACCACACTCCTGCCCTGCACGCTACATACACTTTACAAAAACACAGGTACATAGCTAGACGATACATGATTTGCAAGAGGGTAATGCAGTGGGTTATCACACACTCTGCAACAGGCTGCCTGCACGCGCACCCCCGGCCAGACTTTGCAGCGGATCCCAAGTTTTGCAGCAGGCAGCGCACACGCTCGCGGGGCACTGGCCGTCTCCCTGCACACTCGCCGCGCAGGACACATACATACTTCGCAGGAGGATGCTGCTGCCGCCGCCGCCGGCCGCCTGAGGGTTTCCTCCGTCCTGCCCCGCCGCTGCAGACTCAGCCCCGAAGTTACTGCCAAGGACCCCCCCCGCCTGCGCGCTGCCAGCCCAGACTCCTCCTCTCCCATGGACGAGGCGGGTGGGGGAGCCGGGCCCCTCCACCTCTTCCCTGGCCAGGGCTGGGCGCGCGCTCACGGAGGGCGGGGCGGAGGGAGCCGCCTCCCGCCCCCGCCGCCCCCTCCCGCGCGGTCACATGGGGAGATTCCGCTCTTGCTCCATGCGCCGCGCTCCGGCGCCCTCCCACGCGCGGCCGCGTGACGCAGATCCTGGCGTGGGCCGCGGAGGGGCGGGGGTGGCTGCGGGCCCGGCTGTCGCGGCCTGGGTGGGAGGGAGCAGCGGAGCGGGCCCGGCCCGGGTAGGGGAAGCGGAGCTGCTTCGGGCGGGGAGTTCCGTCCTGCGCCCCCCGGGAAACCGCTGCTGGCAGGGACAGCGCGCGCACCCCGGCCCGGGCGCGGACCCACCCTCGGGGCGTCCCACTGAGGCGCACGGCCCTGGGGCGCCGCCCAGCGAGGTGTTGCCGGGGAGAGCCTCGCTGAGCCGGCTCCGGGCGCTGACGGCCCCGTCCGCTAAGCTCTCGTTGTGCCGCTCAGCCCCGACCCGCGGGCGGCCCGGCCTGTGGCCGTTGGGGGAGGTAACCGGCTTTTCCCGGGAGCCTCTTCAAACCCGCCCCTGCTCACCCACCGGCTTGTGGAGAATCGTCTTCAGTCCCTGCCCTCCTCTCTTGGCGGCCACAGTTTTCTCATTTAGCTCAGCCAGAAACTTTCACATCACCAAGAGCTGCTGCAGTAGCTAAGACTCCCGGGGGGTCTGTCCTAGAGACAGCAACGCTGGGGGCGGCCAGATTCTTTTGTCTCTTTCACGTTTGTTTTCTTGGTGAATTCTTCTAACCAAAGGACAAGGCAGGCAGGCAGCTGAAAACAGATGTTGTTCGGGGCGCTTCTTAAAATTCCCTCTGCGGCAGGCTGCGTATCCATGCTAGAGCTTCCTCGCCCAAGTTAACAGGGGAAGGTGGAAGGGTTCTGCCACCGCTGTTGTAAATGTAGCCAATGTGAAAGTGGCAGCGATGGAAGATGCAGAGGTGGAATTGATAGTAGCCTGGTTGAAAAACAGTTTGTATGCAGGTGCATGATTGAAAATCAGGAGCGAAGTGCAAGTGCTTCTCTTCTCATCAGCACTATTTTCACTTAGAAGTGCCAATGTGATAGTCTTTGGGAATGAAATTCTGTATCCAAAGCATAGTTAAAGGCTTTCCTACATCAATCCCCAGCACTAACCCAGAAGAACCACATCTGGGGATGAAAAAAGCAATTAATTTGACTTGGCCATCCAGTTCCTGCCCTCTTATCTGAGACTGACAACAAAGATGCAGATTATTATAATTTTATTATCATTGATGATTGACAGTTGTGATGGTGGTTTACCAAGAACCAGACCACTTATACATAGGCCTTCAAATGCTAACAACTTTCAGTCACTTACCAACATGAGCTGCATTCAAAGTGGGGACCTAGAAAGGAAAAACTCTGCCTTTTGAGCCAACCTAACACTCAGGGTATTCTCAGATTTAGCCATTATTCCTTTGTCTAGATCTAAAAGCAAGTGAACAGTAAACAAGTGTGTCCTCTTTCTCCTCTCTCATGTCAATGACTGTAAATATACAAACATTTATTCTAAACTAGTAATCAAACCTGTAATAAAAAGTGAAACTTTTTTATAAAAGTAAAGGAAGTATTTGTAGATGTAATTCAATAATATGGTGTTAATCTTAAAATTATTGTACTGGTAATAGTGAAATTATGCATTATATGAAATTGTTCTTTCCATTTGTTAATAGACCTCTCTTTAATGGGAATGCGGTCTGTTATTTACAGAGACTTTTACTGGTTGGGGTCAAGAATCAAACTGGTAATTTATGTAAAGTTTCCTTGAAGTACTGATAAATGTAGTAAAGACACAAACCATGAATTAATGTAGACTATTAATTTGTTGCCTATATTAACTGTGCAATGAATCAAAATAATATTCCCAATGGAACCAGCAAAAAGTAGTGAGGTGTATACAGAATAAAACAAATTCTCCCTTTTTTGTGTACCAAAATCTTCCAGCAAGGCTACTTCTTACTGTCTCCTTGATTTTAATAATGCCATCTAATGATGACAGCTGCAATGCTATTTCAGGAAATAATTTCTAGCCTCTTTGTGTACCAGTTTGATTAGAATATGGTGAATTGATTCCCTTTTTTGTAGATTTTTCTTTTCCTTGACAAAAAACCCCAAAACAAAAAATAGGATTTATTTTTGTTCAATATCAAGATGAGGCATTGTGTCCTGGCTCACCAATTATGTGATTCTGTACTGGCCTGAATTACAATTCTAATCTTGTTCTCTATTATTGCTTCATTAGAAGTTCATTTCAATTTTATGGATTTTTAAAACATATAAAATTTCCTCAGACCAAGTAAACTGAGGGAAAGCCATATAGTATACAATAGTTAGCCAGTATTAAAAAAGCAAAGCCAAGCAATTGATTAAAGGATAATTTGAGAATTTGACACCATTTAAATCCTGCTTAGTGGATAAGAGGGGAAAAAAGACAAAGTGTAAAGAATGAGAAAGCAAAACAGGGAAAATCTAGAAACGTAATAAAACAGGTTTAATTAGTGTTAGGTGCTCACCTCAAATACGAATTCCTTTCTTGCAAATTTTAGACTACATATGATTTTTTTTAAATAGGAGAAACTTAGTTCTTTTCTTTTTTGAGAACATTTTCCATTGCCTTAAAATTACTACATTGGTTATCAGTATGCTACTAAAATTCATACTAGTTCGTTTGCATATGTACTTGCCTGCTAGGAGGCTGAGTCATGTGCTAACCCTTTGATAACCACGTTCAAACAAAACTGAGTTTGTTTTTCAATTTTTCAACTATCATGTCAGACACCTTTTAAAAGGATTTATTCAGGAAATCTATGGTAGATCATCCACCATATCAACTACATACTTAAGGACATCTGAAAACCAGTATGTGATCTAAACAAGTTTGTAGAAAGTAAAACGTACATTTTAAATGAATATAAGGCTGAATTCTGCCCTCAGTGACACTCACGCAACCTCCGTGAAGTCACAGTGAATTTGCACTGATATAACAAGGCAGAAACTGGCCTGCTGCCTTTTTTATGTTTTCTTACAGGAAACCTGCTTTTTGTCCATGCTAGATGCCCATTTCAGAGACCTTAGCAAAATAACAAATACTGTCATAATGGAGTTGAGTGAAAGCTTGTTAAAGCTGGTGAACAAAACACCCTTCATACAGGATAAGGCATTTAGGCTCCTTTTTGGAGTAAGATAGCTGAAACATTATAAGCCACTGCTTAAAATGGAAGGCCACATGCAATACTAGTCAGAAGCTGAGATATGTGGGTAGAGGAGTTTTGCTGGGGACTGAATGCAAATAGAGAGCTGGGAAGAGGTTGTTTGGTTAAGGTTTGTGTGTCTGTAAGTCAAAGCACCCAGAAGCAACTAGAGAAAGAAGTGGAGAGAAGTAGAAAGCCAGCAAACAACAAAAGAAGCACTTGTAGCATGATTCTGAGGGGAAAAAACACTGGAGAGATTTTTGGGCAGAGTGCTGGCTGGAAAGAGATTTGGAACTGTGAGCAAAGAAACTGCCTCCTGTTTCATTCCTACTATGTTCAGGAAAACAGAACTTTCTGTACTTCTTTCTTTTTATAATTCTTTGTAAATAAACAGGATTGCATCAAAAATACCCAAATCTGTCATCAATTTCTCCTCTTAACAGAAACAACCCATGGCTTCTGAATGTTGGCTAACCATCCAGATCAAAAGGGATAACAATAACCATTGCCCTGACAAAGGGTGAAAAGGTGGTTTTCATGGTGAGCGTCCTTGTATCTAAGTGGTAGTGCTTCGTCACTCAAAGGCTGCTCTAAAAATGTTTTCATCCCTTTTTTTTGAAGGTAACTTTTTCCTCTTCAACTGGATTGGATATTGAAGTATTCTAAGCCTCCTAAATAATTTTCAGAAAAAGCAAGACTAATTAACTGCCTTATTTTTATTTTGTGATACAGTCACAAAGCCCTGCTTTTGTCTTGTCTTTTTTCATTATAACTTTGGAACTAATTGTGTTAACCATATATATATATATATATATATATATATATATATAGGCTTGCGTTAACCATATATATATATATAGGCTTGCATAAAGACTGTTTACATTGCTATAAAGGTTCCTATGGCAAATTCTGCCTGAATGTTTATGATCCAGATCCTTTGAGTGCCAGAAATGCTACACAAGGCCTCTCTGTTTTTCTCATTGTCTCTCCCTCCACCCACACACACATAATGTGGATGGGTAGGAGTTTAGAAGGAGTGCATGCTCCACTTGCTTTGTGTACTGAAGTCAAGAAATAGGCAGGTTACTGTAGAGGTTGCTGTTTCCAGTCTAACAAACTGGTGCCACAAATCAGCAGTTGTTCAATCCTGAACTCATTCCTCAGGCAAAACTGCCACTGACTTCAAAGGCAGTTTTGCCTGAGGAAGAACATCAAGCTTAAGCTGTAGGTGCATGTACAGAAATGGAATAGTCACTGTATTTAGGACCGCTGCAGGGGATGGAAGTAGAGACAGATGAACTCTTACTTAACATGGAGATGGCTGTTGTAATATCCTTTACCTTTGGGTCTGGGCCATGAGTCTACTAATGGACTAGACACAGAGGTCCATGCAGCTTTTCTCGCTGGCATACTGCATGGTTCCCATGAGAAAACGCGATTGTGCATTGCCCTGCAAAACCACAAAAATGTTCACAGTGCTACCTTCTCTCCTCCCACTCAAAATGGTTTTGCATACGCCCTTAGGCACTACAATAATGATAATTAGGGTTGTAAAATATCATCACACTTTGGTAGCACTTTCATCTCAAATGCTTTAAACACTGTACGTACAGCACAACAGAAACGCAGCCACCTCTGGGGGCAAGGGGCAGCGACATTGCACAACAGTGTGCGGAGTGAAATTTTGATCAAAGACACTGCCATAAACCTCTTCTCTTACATACAGTTCCAAGAGCTCTTTATGGTGCAGACATACAAGGGATTCATGCAAAACATTGTCCACACATCAAATTGTATGAAACTCAATGTATCTACTCTGTAAGGAAGAAGGGCTAAGTTAATTCCTCTAGAGCACTTAACCCAGGGATCACAACGTTTTGTTGTTTTTTTTTCAATCTGGTGCTTAGAACACTTAGTCTCCAGCTTCTGATGGGTGACACTGAAGCTGGGGAAAAATCACACCCTTCTGGGTTGCCCTAGATAGCAAGTCTGGGAGGGAAGGATGAGATACACTTGTCTTACATGCCTTCCAACATGATTAGATTTTGGAGTGGAAAGGAGAAAACCTGGAGCAGGTGATGTGACAGCCATAGCGCTCCCCAACAGAAAGCAGGGTAGAAGTGCCTTTTGCAATGCTTTAAGGGAGAAGTTCATATTGTGCCCTGGTCATATCTCATGCAATGACACAGCATGGAAGCTGGTGCAAAACCTGGCCCTATCAAAGGATTTTCTCATCTTGCGGGCTTAAGTGCCCTGGATCTGTTTACAGTCCCCCTGACCTTTGGGAACCTGTTCTCCAAGGCTTTTTCTGGGGCCAGGGTAGGGTGGTGGGATTGGCCGGCAGGGGTTGAGGAATGGAAGGAATCTGATTTAGGATTAGGATTTTGGGTCTCTTCCTTAGGAGACTGGGGCTGGGATTTTGGGACTCTTCATCAGGAGATCTGTTCTTTTATGGATGATTATCTGTGTTTTATGTTTTGTATTTTAACTGGTTGTAATATGCCTAAGGCATTGGATAGATGCAACAGGGAAAATGTCAAAAGAAAGAAACAAAATCAGTGGGATCCAGTGACCTGTATACTACAAGCTCAGCACACAGAATACCACACCTTCATAAGAACACCTCACGTCTATTTCAGACCTTCCTTTGTGAAGTGTTTACAAGCTGTGGGCTAATTTTCATAGATTTTAGGGCCAGAAGGGACCATTATGATCATCCAGTCCAAGGGTGGGCAATCTATGGCCCGAGGGCCACACCCAGCCCTCGAACTCCCACCGGGGAGCAGGGTCAGGGGCTTGCCCCACTCCTTGTGGTCCTGGAAGCAGCAGCAGGTCCCCTCTCTGGCTCCTATGCGTAGGGGCAGCCAGGGGGCTCCGCACGCTACCCTCACCCCAAGTGTGGTCCCCACAGCTCCTATTGGCCAGGAACTGGAGCCAATGGGAGCTGCAAGGGCAGTGCCTGTGGACAGGGAAGTGCGCAGAGCTGCCTGGCCATGTCTCCGTGTAGGAGCCAGAGGGAGGACATGCCACTGCTTCTGGGAGCTGCTTGAGGTAAGTGCCACCCAGAGCCTACATCCCTGACTCCCTCCCCCAGCCCTGATCCCCCTCTCGCCCTGCAAATCCCTTGGTCCAAGCCCAGAGCACCCTCCTACACCCCCAACCCCTCATCCTGAGCCTCACCCCAGAGCCCACACCCATAGCCGGAAGCCTCACCCCCTCCTGCACCTCAAACCCCAATTTCATGAGCATTCATGGCCCACCATACAATTTCCATACCCAGATGTGGCCCTTGGGCCAAAAAGTTTGCCTACCCTTGAACTAGTCTGACCCGTGTAACCCAGACCATAGAATTTTACCCAGTAATTCCTGCATTCAGCCCAACAGTTTGTGGTTGAAATTCAAAAACGATGCATAAAAGGGTGTAAGTTAGAGTCACTTACATGCAAAAGACCTACTTGAACCTACTTACACCTGCTCTACTGATGCATAAGGGTGTCTGAGTGGGTGTAATATACATGCTGAAGAGCTGGAAGAAGGTGTAAGTTATTCCATTAGGTAGCTGGGTTCCTCGCATCCCTCAAAGACTGAAACATAGATTCACTTCCAAAACCCACAGAAACCCTTGGATTGTTGCAAAGGTTTAGTGCCACTCTGCAACCAATAGCCCTCAATCCCCAGCCATAATTGGTCCAGGGATCCCAGCCATGAAGGGGCCAGAAGAGGGAATGTAGCCCAAATGTGAGCTCTGCATGGATGCAGTGTGCGTATGTGGGTGTGTGAAATGGGAGATCTGTGCCCCCTAATTATATCCCCAACCTACACAGACCTTCCTATCTGCCCAGCCAGCCCAGTTCCTCCCTCTTCCCCTTGCATGGATCCCAACCCTACTGAGTGCTCCGCTGGGACACCTAAGAAGATAACAGGTAATATTTCTGCGGAGGTGACTGCTCTTCCCAATTTACTGCACAGATCTAGAGAGCATAATCTGTGTTTTTCATTTTATTTCCAGTTTCTTAAAACGGTTTAAATACACACAGAGTATGGAGGTAGCATATAATATACACAAGAATATGTATGGGATTGATTCCTTTTATTCTAACCCCTTCCCCACAAATCTTAGAGTTTATCGTGGGTCTGTGTAAGATCTGAGTCTCATATACATTCTACAGAATCGAAGAAAAATCAACAGCAAGCAATTATATTCAGGAAGACAAGACTGCAAGGCTGCCAACACAGCAGCTGGTATAGCTCCCTTAAGAGCTTCAAGCAGAATGTCTCCCACGGTTTGGTTCCCAGCTTCCCTGACTGCCACCAGAAGAGATGAAGTGGGGAGGAGGAGGAGGAAGAGCACAATGTGAGGGCGTATGTGGCACTTCACCTCCTCATTACAGTCTGTTTAATTCTGCTAGGTCACAGCTACTAGTGGTCATAACACAATTATTATTTCAAATGTATGTTTGAAACATATTTCTTGGGGATGCTATTAATGTGTGTGAAGAAAACACTCAAACTGTTTGCTTTTAATTATGAAGACCGAAAATTAATTGCATATGCATCCATGTTTTTATTATCTATCATTTAAATAGCGCCAAGTGTCCATAACACTGTGCAATGAGTGGGATGTGCCGAACAGATGACAGTGCCTATTGAAAGTCAATGCCCCAGAGATTTTACGTCTAAAGGCACACATAGGTATAAGCTAATGTAACATACTGCAGAGCAAACACACACACAGAACAGGGTGTAGTTTTGATAGCTGGAACTCCTCTCTGTACAGGGGAGTAACAAAAAAGTTTATGAAGGAAGGTGCATAATGAATATTAAGCAACAGGCTGTTTCAATCAGAAGGGGCAAGATGAAAGTGCAAAGTATAAGGAGTGGGTGAAGTAGACAAAAGGAGCAATCATGAGAGAAGCTTGGGTGGAGACTGGGGAATGGAGTGGTGTGTAGGAGTTGATGAGGGCAGAGATGTAGGCAGGGCAGAGCTGTGCAGAAAGTTAAAATGAAGAGAAGTTTTAACCTTATGGGAAGGTGGAAGCCAGGGAGATATGGTCAGAATGGCAGGAGAGGAAGCAGTTTCAGCAGCAGTGTAGGATGAAGCTTCCTGCTGATTCTCAAGATATAGACGAAGAGTATAAGGCCGGAAGAGATGGTTACAATCATCGAATGTGACCTTCTGTCTAAACAGAGGCCAAAGAGTTTCACCCAATAATCTAGTTACTTAGGCCCTTGTCAATGAAATGGCACAAAAAAATAATAAATAATACTAGTTTGGATTAATCCCTTAAAGAAATTCTCAATCTTTGTCAGACTTTAGACATTTGAGTCATTTCAGTCCTTTTAAGGAAAAAAACTGAGAACTCTGCAAGCACATGATTAATTTAAAAAAAAATACTTTTCCCTTATATGGCACTGTTCACCTGAGGATCTCACAGGACTTCACTAACATTAGTTATGTAATTATCTTCAACACCATTCCATTTGCAAAGCTCTGCATGTGTGTTATTTAGCAATGCCCATTGAAGTCAATTGAAACTGTTCAGCAAAAACTTTACGTATCACTTTGGAAATGGAGGTCTTTATGGTCTTCTCCCATGGGGCATTGCAGGAAGTCAAAGCAACTTAGCTTGTACTAATGGGGTCAGAAGGCGATTCATGAAGAAGAAAGGCAGCTAATACCATATTGCTGATGGCATCTGCTTTGTGCAAGTTAAGCATCAGAGTCAATCTGAATTGTGCAGAAAGGGCCTAGCAGAAGCAGGAAGAAGTAAGGAATAGCTGCTCTCCATGACAGGTTCCCTTCCTTAAACTGCAAAGGCTCTAGAAATAGAACCCAAATGTCAGTGGCGCTATGAGCAACTTCCACATGTTCTGTGACCTCCAGTGGCCACAGTCACATGACCTCCTCCACCACCAAGAGACTAACAGCAACACTGCACAGGGGCCAGTGGTGTTTTCACCGCTGAGAGTATGGGAGGTATATGGAGGTAGGAAAGACTCATATGAACAGGCCTAGATCCATAAGGTTTCCACTGCTATCAGCTGTGAATCACAGACATAAATGTGAATGCTTGGCCACAATTCCTGCCAAGTCCACACTCCTGCTTGCCACATCATAGCAACTGGAGGATGCACCAGTGCTGATCTCCCAGCTGTCACTCAGGCAGTACTCCAGGTGTGTTCTCCTGAGCTGGGTAATTTAATGCAGTCTCATTAAGAGAAAAGAATGTTCACTTCTGCTAGGTAAAATATACCCTAATGAATTACAAAAAGGTGAGTGAGTTCAATATACATGGACTGAGGGACAAATAGGACTAGTTAGAATTACGCAAAATGCAGTAAGGGATTGTGAAAACCTCCCCCATGCAACTCTACTAATTCGGATCAATCTGGAATTACAACAACCTTGCAATAACTATCCTGAGCCTCTCCTTAATAGAAATAGATGGTAGTTCAATGGGTTTAGGATACTGACAAATGAAGATCAGGATGGGACCACCAAAAAATTCATTCCTTAAACAAAGCCAATATGTGAACTCCTGTTTCCAGAGGTGCAAGGCAAGTGCATTGCATTAACAACACCAACTAAACCCCCATGCATGTTGTTCCACACCTTTTTTCAGTGCTAAGAATATTTTTATTTAATTCTTTGGTCTGTAAAAATAGTGGAGGTGGTGGTGGGGGGAGAGCGAACCTGGTTTGAGTGACAGTGAGTGTGACTTTGCACCCCAGGAGTGGGTGTTTGGCTTAGCATCCAGTCACTTATATCTCATCAGTACCCTGAGGCAGTTTTTAGTTTGTAACTTTAATCTTTTAATCTTTCTCTCTCCCTGCGTGTGGGAGAGCAGCTCTTTGGTGGGTAAATTCTATAGCCTCTCTCTCTCTCTCTCTTTTTGCTTTATGCATGTATGTAGTGTGTGTTCTGTATGCCTTACCTAATTTCGACACCATGAATAAAAACTGAGACCACAAGCAAACGAGTGGTGTGATCATTCCCAGTGCAAGAGCTTCCATATGGATAGGTATAGAGACAAAACACCTAAAGTTTCTTAAAGACAAGGCATGTCAGAGCCAGCAGCACAGGCCTTCTTTGTAGGAAGGTGATTGCCCAGGAAAACGAGCAACAACTAATAAAAACTCTAACCTAGTAATAAAAGACTTAACTACACACAATTTTATATACTTGCATTTGAGAATAATGGAGCTGCTGCAAAAGCAGCGTCTGTGCAGTGTCTTTGACAGTATTTGAAGATTAGAGCAAAGAGTGAGAAGTCAGGATTCCTAGCTACTAAACCAAGATGATTAGTTTACTGTGTGATCTTAGACAAGTCACTCAGACCAAACTTGGGTGCTTAAAAATGGAGGTGAAATCCTGGCTCCTTTGAAGGCAGTGGCAAAAATCCTATTGACTTCAGTGGGACCAAGATTTTACCCAAGGTAGGAAGCCATCTAAATCCATATTTAGGCACTTTAAAAAATGGTCTGGTTTTCAGTTGTGCTGAACACTCCCATTCCCCCACTGACTTTTATATGGATTTAAGCACCTAACTTTAGGCACATACATTTGAATATTTTGGTTCGAGCCACAGGGTACTTCAGTTTACCCATCTGTCAAATGTGGATAATATATATTTACTTCACAGGGGTTTTGCAAAATCAAATGTTTGTAAGCAACCTTGAATCCCCAGGTGAAAGGCTTTATAGACTTGCAAAGTATAATTATGAACACATTCCAGGTCCTTTCTTGGAGTAAGGAGAAGGCATCTACACTCTCCAGCATCTTCCCTCTTGGCAATGATTTAAGTGTAGGCAGTGGTCATAATCAGGAAGTGCCTCCTCCGATTTACAGCTGGTGATACCACCTGTGCCTGTCTAATTCCAGCCAAAACAAACCTCCTCCTGTCCACTTGCAAGGAAGGGCAGAGGATCCAACAACGACAATTCAGAGTCAGAGGGAATAGTGAAAGTAGTGGTTCTGGTTTAAGCACTGACTCTTTTCTGGAGGTTTTTTGCTTTTTTACCAGTGGGATATTTTCTCTTTCTTTGTAAATACAACAGCACTACCCAGTGAGAGACAGAGACTCTGTAGTACATTGACTGACAGGTGCACTTCGCAGCAAGGGCAGCATCTTAGGCCAGGTCTACACTATAAATTTACATTGGTATAACTACATCCCTCAGGGATGTGAAAAATTCATAGTCACACTGTGTAGACAGTGTAGACAGCAGTATGTTGATGGGAGGGCTTCTCCCATTGCCATAGCTACCACCTCTTGCTGATTACCTGTTCTGTTCTTTCCCTCTGGGGCACCTGTCACTGTCCACTGTCAGAAGACAGGATACTGGGCTAGATGGATCTTTGGTCTGACCCAGTAGTGCCGTTCTTATGTTATGTTCTCTTGTGGAGGTGGATTAACTATGCCAACAGGAAAAGCTCTCCCATCAGCGTAGTAGTATCTTCACTGGAAGTGCTACAGTGGCATAGCTGCAGTGTTGTAAGTGTAGACCTGCCCTTAGTTATTGCCTAAGGGGTAGGGATATGACCTGGTTGGACAGTCAATTATCATTAATAAAGGGCTTTATCAACCAGGACTGAATTTAAAGGTACTGGGCACTAGGGAGACCACAGTGGTGGGCACACTAGTGTGTAAGGCCACTACTCTTCCCTTCAGTTCCCTCAAGATGGGAGAGTTTGCCACAAGGCCTACAAGAAATTAGCCAATTAATAATGTGTAGTAATGATAAGGCAGAAAGTCAGCTTGGGATAGCACGTACCTGTGTGTGTATAAATTCATTGTATATTTTCTCTCTCTCTTCTACCCTTAGTTTGTTGCTCATCTTCTCAGAGCATGAACTCTTTGGGGCAGAGATTGTGCTTATTAGTTGCTTTGACAGTGCCTAGCACATTGTGGATGCTACTGTAATACAAATAAATTATAACAATAGAAGTCTTAACTAGAACTGGGCGAAATTTTTTTGCTGAAACTTTTTTCAGCAAAAAAAATGCAGACTCAGCAACACCAAAATGATTCATTAATTTGTGACGTTTTTGCTGAATTGCTGTTTGGGGCTGGGCGAATTCAGAAAAAGTCAAAGTGTTTCAGTTTGACATTTTTTAAATGAAATGTTTTGATTTTTCAATTCAAAATGCCTTTTCCTTTTGAAAATTCCTTCCATTTCATAAGGGAAATAACCCCCTAAAAATCCCACTCAAAATCGAAACAAAACATTTAGCATTAGATTGACCCAAAATTTATTTTTTTAAAACTTTTTGAGTCACGGAAGAATTTAAAAAATTTCAGTTTTGAGTAACTCCAAAATGACTTTTTGTTTTTGATTATTCAATACGTGCCAGCAAATTGAAAAAAATAATGTGTTCAGCCAGGTCTAGGCTTGATTACTCATCATAATTAAATAGCCTGTGTCACTTTTCACAAGACTAGGAGTGTTGGACCCTATGTCCTAGACACTGCAATTTGAAGTAACTGCATTCTGCCTACCTAAATCCTCTACAGTTTTAATTGGATATGGCAATCTTATTGACTGCTTCCTAGTCAGTATTGCTGTGCACTGTTAAACAGCTACTGCAGTTCACTCTAGACCTGCACTTCAGTGCTAATTGAAGTGATTCCTGGAATCTCTAGGATGACCATTTATTATTTATTTATTATTTTAATATATCTCCTGTCTCTGTATGGGGTACTATAACCTAGTCTCACTTGAGGAACCAGAAACCCAAGGCAATGTGTTCTTTAGAAAGGATCATACAAGAATTCTGCTGGGGAAACCAATATTAGCAAGGAAAGTCTAGCTCCTGACTGTTATGTATTTAGCAAGGGATCTTCCTAGCATTCCAAAGTGAGATAGTCCAGACAAAATGAACAGAGACAAACATTTTAAAAAGTGCTAATTAATTCTGACTTAATGTTCCAGGTATTCAAGCTGAGAAGCATACATTAGGGTCCAAATTCTGCTCGATGTGACAGCAATGATAAAAATCCCATTGATTTCAGTGGTGCTGGATCTGGGGCTTAAGGCCTAATTTTCAGATTTACTGAGCACCTGCACCTCGTATTGACTTCATCAGGAGTTGTGGGTACTCAGCTCCTCTGAACGATCAGAGTTTGGGTGCGTGGTCTGGACACCCAAAAAAATAGTGTATACCTACTGTAATTTTGGCAGTAAGAGCACAGGAATTGCCAGACTGGATCACAGCTGAGGTCCATCTAGCCCAGTAGGCTGTTTCTGCCAATGGCCACTACTAAATGAGTCAGAGGAAGATGTAAAAACCTCACCATAGGCAGATGGAGATTAAATCTCCCTTTCCCCTCCATCTTGGTCTCTAATCGTTAGATATTGGTTTAAACCCTGAAGCATGAGTTTTAATGACCCTTCCAGAATATTATCATTAATTAACACTGGATATTCTTGATAAATGTCCAATCCCTTTTTGAATCTTGCTAATTCTTGCCTCAGTGCCATCCGGTGGCAGTGAGTTCTACAGTCTAATTATATGTTGTATGGAAAAGTATTTCCTTTTATCACTTCTGAATTTCCCACTTCTTATTTCTTTGAATGTGCTATGAGATGGGGAAACAGAAATTCCAGATCTACTTCTCTAAATCATTCTTTTTCATTTTATCATGTCCCTTTTTGTCTTTTTAAGGTAAACAATCCCAATCTTTTCAATCTCTCTTCACAGCAGAATTGTTTCAGGCCCTTGATCAGTCTTCTCTAAACCTCCTCTAGTTCTGCAATACCTTTTCGAGAAGGGGTGACCCGTACTGCCCATGGTATTCCAGATGAGACTGCCCCACTGAGTTATATAAAGGCATTATAACATTCTTTATGCATCCTAACAATTTGTTAGTTTTGTTGACCGCAGCTGCATACCGAGCAGAGATTTTCACTGATCTCTCTACAGTGATGCCTAGCTCCCTTTGTGGAGGAGATACAGCTAATTTAGAATCATAATATTTATAATGTGCATAATTTAGCCATAACGTGCTCACTTACATCAGCTATGCAAAGGTGGCATTTGGGGAGCAGACATCAATCTAGAGATGTAGGATCTGAGACACCTTCAGAAACTGAGTTATAAGGAAATATGACAAATGGGGTGGTGCAAGACCTGGAATTACTGATTGTGAATAAGGATAAAAAATTATTCTGCACTGACAGACTGGGAGACAAGGTAAGGCCGTAGCTCAGGAGCCACATGACCAGGCAATTTAGTTGTGCCAGGAATCTGACTGATGCATTTAGGATCTTGTTTATTCGGGGCGAAATGGTCCAGAATTTAGAGATAGATTGGAAAATGACCAAGTGGTTCACCAATAACAGATTGGGTCAGGTGAATTCTTTGCCAGAGAATTCTAGGAGGAAGTGAATCAGAAAAAGAAAGGAAAGAGAGGGCTGTGGCTGTAATTTATCTAATGTGGGTTCAGTGAGGCTTTTGATAAGATATCGCATAGAAAGTTAGTTAAAGTCAAAAGTTCATGCATCAGCTCTTGAAACTGGACTGAAAGTCTGTTGGCAAAAAAAGGGGCCAGAGAGGCTAGAAAACCCTCAGACCTCAGAAGAGTTAGAAGCCTGGTCAGCCAGAGGCCCTTACCATAGGCTGATCTGCGTTTTGCATTCCATGCAATTCCAAGAGGCCAACAACACGTCCCCAAGTGACCCCTTCCCTTCCAGTTCATTTGCCAACTGGACCTTTATCTTTAAATCCCTACCTGCCTGACTGTCTGGGGACAGATATCAAATTCATCACTGAACAAGTCTAACAGTTGTTATGAAACAAAAACCTATTCAATCCTATCAGAATTCAAATTCAGATCAACCCAAACCTCAAAAGATGCCCCTACTCTTGTTACAAATACAATTTCAGCCTCTCCTAGCACCATGAGAAGGACAATACTTCCTGTAACAATTGATATGCAGCTAGAATCTTGTAATTGAAATTATGGTCCCACTTGAAAGTATTTTAACTAGTTATTTTCATTCTACAAAACATACATGGGAAGAAGACAAAAGGATTAGAATAAACAACAAAAACACTTTCTGACATTAGATAAAGCAATCCGCTTCATCAATGTTTCCCCCTTTTTAATGCCTGTCTATTTCATTTCCCACACCCAGTATAACCACAAAGCTGTTTCTTGGATAACCTTTATTCTTTTCGCCATGGATTTTGCTGAATAGGCCCATTTGGCTACAGTAAGCATTTACTAGTCTCTGTTTGAAAAAGTACATTGCTGTTGTCTGATCCTATAATTATCTGGGTATGAATTTGTAGTGGGCAGGTTCTCATCTTCCAATTCAGATTTTTTTTTAAATAGACAAAGAAAAGAAACTGTTCAGCCTCACGAATCTATAAACTTTTTGATCTTTAGTGTTTGGGGAGTTTTTTTCGGTTGAATACAGTAGTGAAAAACAAGCATATGCGTGACTTACAAGCCAGCATACAAAGACTGACAAACATGCATATCTAAAATTCCAAAGAGACATTCAACATTTTTTCCCACCTGACATGGGAAAATCTCTGTCAAAATTTGTAAAGCTGCCACCCTCTCTTCTTTCAAAGCCTTCTGTAAAACCTACCTCTGCTATGATGCCTGCAAATAATTCCCATCTGGCACTGGTTAGGCGAGTGACAAGTTGTGACTCTGCTTTTTCTGTTTGTTTTATTGCTATCTCATCCTTCCAACCTATCTCCACTCGATTTGTCTGTTAAATCCACCTACAGTGTCCTGTCTGACCAAACAGATTCTAAGTTACGTGGGGGCGGGGCTTTGTTACTTAACTGTACAGCAGCTAGGACAATGGGGTCCTGTCCTTGATTGGGGTTCCTAGGCACTACAGTAATACTAGCCATTAATAACAACAACACTTTTCTTGCTGCATCTCCAAAAATCAGCCACTCTTTCTCCTGTGACTCCATATCCTAGTGTCATAATGCCTGCTCCTGAGGCACCTGAAATGAGACACCAGTTCCATCAGCAACTCAAAGGACTCCTGGCAATTTTATCCACTATCTTGTCTTCTCCTCTCATGGATTTAGAATAGAGGCCTCCCCTTTCTACCTTATCTACCTTATCTAGTTTCTTGGAGCAGGGGTCAATTTGTTGTCCTGTCTTGTCATCCCCTTTGTTGGGACCTCAGACGGAATGAATAAGGCTGGAATAGGCAGTACCCTGGTGATCCCATAAAAACATCCAGTGCTAACTCACCTTGAGGTTACAACCAATTGTTCGTTGTGCAATGAGACTCCTGTAATACACTTTATTAGGAGGGGGCAAGCTAGGCAGAGGAGCTGAGTGACACTGGAATAGAAGGAAAAGCGCGATCTGAATCATGTCTCAGCAATACTTTAACTTGGATACAGATTTAGAGGTATACTTCATCTCAGTTCCTAGTGCATGCAAACTTCCACCAGCCCCTCCACTGTCGACCCTTCCCTTTGTAACTTTTACTCAGTGTGCAGACTGGAACATACAGAATGCAAACAGTTTCTAGAGCTGACAGCTATAACATAACAGTGTTTGACTTGTCTGACTACAGGCCTGATTCTGCAAGCATAGAGCTCCCACTACTCAGCACTGCAGCAGAACAGCTACTTCGGCCCAGATTTTCAGAGATATTTATGCATCTAACTCCCTTTGATTTAGGTGCCTAAATCTCTTTGAAGATCTGGGCCACAGAGCCAGGAGCGGCGCCGGGCTTTTGGCGCCCTAGGCGGGGGTCCTTCCATGCTCCCGGTCTTTGGAGCACTTCGGTGGCGGGTCCCGGAGCGAGTGAAGGACCCGCAGCAGAATTGTGCTGAAGACCTGGAGAGCGAAGGACCCCTCGCTGCCAAATTGCCACCCCTCAAATCCTGGCGCCCTAGGCAACTGCCTAGGTTGCCTAAATGGAAGCGCCGGCCCTGCACAGACCCCATTTCAGCAAAATAATTAAGCATATGTGTAATTTATGTGAGTATTCCTACTGATTTCAGTGGTGCCTCTCACATGCGTAAGTACCTTACTGAATCAGAATCTTACCCTGTAAGCGCTTTCAGGCAAGGAATATATTTTGGCCTATGTTTGTAAAGCACCATGCAAGTTTATGGTACAATACATTATTATTATTACAGTACAGCCTCAGAACCCCTATCAAGGATGTGAGACCCATTTTGCAATGTGCTGCACAGACAAACAACAAAGAAGACAGTCCCTGCCCCAGATAGCTCACAACCAACATTCCAGATAAAAGGCAACAGGTGGACAATACAGACAAATGAGGCTGGGAGTGGGTTGAGGGAAGGGGGATGAGGTTACAACAAAACAAACAGAAATTAGCAAAAAAAACCCAAAAGTCTCAGCTGACTACTTCCCTACATGTGATTTTTTTTTTTTATCAGAGTGAAAGTTCACAAGCAGGTCCATAGCCATAAATAAAATACACCTAAAACCTACTCAAAGGGCTTCTTCAAAGAACAGAGAAATCGGTACATAATCACAACTGCACCATGATCCCCTTCATGCTTCTTCAGGTAGTCTCAAGTCATTACACAATGTCCTTTTGTTCTGGAAATTAGTAGCCAGCTTTCTAAAGACCACAAAATATGTGAACTTCTTAATGCTTGGATTTCCAGCACATTGTGAGGTCAGGATTCTAGTCTTGCACCAGCACCCCCTTCGGGAGTTGTTGGGGTTGCATACTCACTCTGGGTCAGGTCGCTCGAGTGAGGGCACTCCATAGTACTCTGAAGGGGCCAGAGTCTCTGATTTCAGCCCTCCAGTCAAGTCCCTCTGGATGCTCAGCCCTTCCAGGATCCCAGGGGCAGACAACTTAGGAGCAAGAAAATAAACGAAGAAAAATAAAATATACAGTCAGTCCGGCTGCCGACACCTCTTCCTTCTGAAGGGCCTTGGACAGGCCATAGTCCAACTCAAAGTCTGGTGCTTGGCCAGCAGAGCAATATGGTACAGTCCTGTCATGTTCATCTGTACCAGATAAGGAGTGGCTACAGGGCTTGCTTATGCATCAGTGAAGATGCGTTCAGTAAAGACCCTTTAATGCACTGCTAGGTATGGCTGAGATACATTTAAATAAGGTATTTTACACCTGAATAGTATCATATAATTTACATCTCCCTTTTTAAGTTCTACTTTCCTACCATTTACAATATTTACACTATCATGTGGTCTTCGAAGTTCAGTACAGATCAGTCTGTTAAGTGTCTATAATTGTACTGGTTTTCAAATTACATGATCTGAACATGTAACAACTTGGTCATCTGGCTATCCATTCGTTTCAACAACTGGCTGTGGTTTGGAATCTCGGAGTCTTCTTTGTGTTCTGCACTGGCCATCTACAGAGTTTGCTTTGTTGATTGTTCTTTCTGAGGAACACATAGTAGACATAGACAGTTTCTGTTGAACTGTCCACCACTGGTCTTGATCACATAAGATCTGGGCACTGAATTCTTTTTCTTTATGACAGTTGGAGTTGTCCATCCTTTTTCTCCATCCAATTTGACAAACATGGTCAACAGGTTCTAGAACCGACAGTTCCCCGAGTGATGTCTGTTTTTAAAAAGTTCATAAGTTCTTTTAGTCTTTTTATCTGATTTGGCTACTCTCTTCATGTTTGGCTACTCTGGAGACAGGTTCTTTTCCAAAGCTGGAACAGTAGGTGTTGTTATTAAAAGTCCTTTGAGTTGTCTTGGTCTGTTAGTTTTGCAGTGTTCACATGCAGAGACTTATTCTTTATGTCCTTGCTGCTGCACAGCACCACACTGACCAGTTAGCCCATTCACAACATTTAGTTAATCCTTGATGTCCTTCATGGATGAGGTTTAGGTTTTCTCCTCTCATTTCATTTGGAATTATGATGCAATTGCCTTTCATCCTAAATCCATTTGACTCACTTAATTGTCCACGCACTGCAAAGTAGTATCTTGACACTTCCTCAGTGTCCTTTAGATACTGGGGCCAGCATCCCTTAATGTAACTTAGAGCTTTCTGAAGTTGCGTGTCTGTCAAGGTTGCTTTTTGTAGCTTGAATAGTCTCCTTTCTGACACTGGTTGTATGTGTCCACAGCATCCACATACGCCTTTATGTCATCTTCGAGCTCACAAGTAATTGAGTGTGATGCTGGACTCCATAACACCATGTCTGCTACTACTAGATTTTTCCCAGGAATATATCTAGCAATGCGTTTAAATTGCATTAACTTTAGCAACAGACACTGGCATCTCAGTGGCTCTTGATTGTAATAGGAGTCAATTTCCTGGGTGCTTTGGTGTCACAAACAGCTGCAAAATGTCCATATTTCTTGCATTTATTACACAGCGTGCCTCTGGACATGCATCAGCTCTTGGAATATGACTTTTTCCACACCTTGTGCATATAAGCTGGAATTTGTCCCTGTTAGCCTGGAAGTTCTTTCTCCTTGCCACAAGGGTTTTATGTCTGTTTACAGTTTCTAAGCTTGTTTCAGGGTTTTCAAGTTTGTCAAATTGCTCTAGATTTTGCTGTTTCACTAGCTCAGACTGCTTTGCTTTCTGTGTAGCCGTGGCTAGTGTTAAATCTCTCTTCAATTGTAGATGCTGTGAAAGGCTGTTATCTATTCACCATACAGCCAGCCTGTCTCTGATAGCTTCATGTTTTACATTCTCAACATTGCAGTTTTCAGCCAATGTATGCAGAGCTCTTATAAAACATTCAACATTCTCCCCTGGTTCTTGTATTCTCTGATGAAAACACGTTCTTTCATAAACCACATTTGTTTCTCTGAGGTATGAAGTATGCATCAAACATAGCCAAAACCCTTTCATAGTCATCTTTGTGACTGTTACCAGTAAAGTCAACAGATTTAAATATATGATCTGCTTGCTTCCCCATAGCATAAACTAAAGAAAATACCTGTATATCTCCAGTTTCTTTGTGGAGTTTGTTTGTAGTTCAAAATCTTACAAAATACTGCTTCTTCTCTGTCCATTGTGAAGATTTGCAAAAGTTTAAGTTCTCTAGGGCATTGAAAAGTGGCATGTGGATGAGATCCTGCAGTTTTTGTTGCTGTTTTCTTTCAGTTTCTGTACCATATATGAGCTGGTCACAGAGCTTGCTTATACACACCAGATGTGTTCAGTATAAGATCCTTTAATGCACTGTCATTTATTGGTGAGGTTTATTTAAATACAGTATTTTACACACAGTACCACTAGTGGCTGAACAGTATAATACAGTTTAGCATTCCATTACTGCCCTCTTCGCTGCAGGGAGCTTGGATCTTCTTTTAGGCAAAGGCATAAGCTTTGCTCTGCCAGGCCTTTCCCTGGGAGCTGTGAAGCTCCCCTCCCAGAGCTGCCCACTATTGAGCTGAGCTTTCCCCCCAGCCCTTGTTCTCCTTCTCCTTTCTCGACATGACTTGCAAATGCAGTAGTATGGAGCCACTCCATCCCAGAGCAATTCCTTAACACCTTCCTTCCTGGTGCAGGGTTTATACCATGTCACAGGTGATTACTGTAGATAGGGTAAGATTGCTACCTTTGAGGTAGCAAAGTCCAGGACACTGAGGATGATCCTGAGTCCAGAAAACTGGACAGCTGGAAGTGTGTACTGAGCACCCTTACAGATTTCCCTGGAAAGATCCCACAAAAGATGGATGATCCTGGGAAAATCTGGATAGGTGGCAACCCTAGGCACGGCTGAAATTTCATTTGGGCTGAAATTTTACATGGTGGAGGTTTGCCTCAAGCTGAATATTTCTGAAAAATTCCAGCTAAAATGGGTCAGACATTTCCAAGAACAAGACTAGGGAAAATATGTTGTGTTGCCTGAATTAAAAAAATCTGGCTACCTCTTCTTAGAGAAACCTTAGTATCCCAGGCTTTGGAGCAGGTACTTGTAAGTTGGCCAGGGAGTGCCCTTTGTGTCAAGGATGTACCTTTTGCTAACCCTGTGACAATCCACCCACATTTGGCCAAGCTACAAGACTTAGAAAAATCACAAGTCACACATGCTCAGTAGAGACTTGTTAAAGCTTTGAAGTTTAATTCCCCAGAGATTCCATCTGCACTGAGCATGCTCCAGCTTGGAACTGAGCAGGACTTTCCATGCAATTGCAGTCATGGCTGCTGCAGGCTTGGACTGAGTCCTGGTCTTGCTCTGGGTGCAGGTAGCCTGTTTCCTGTGCTCCCAATGCCCGCTGCTGGGCGCAGGCAGAGTGGAGGAGGAAACTGCCTGATCTGAATGCAGAAGGGACAAGAACCTAGGAGATGTGTGCGGAAAGACTGGAATGAGGAACCTGGCGCGGGGGGGGGGGGGGAGGGTGAGAGAGGGAAACCTACCTCATCTCCCATGGTTGCTGTGAAAATAAATTCATTCATGTTTGTGAAGCACTCATGCTATAGTGATGACTGCCACAGAAAAGCCCATAAGGAAATTAATAATGTGTGTTCAGAGCAGGGTTGAATAGTGTGCAGTAAATAGGGTCTGGGGTCACCCACTGAACAGCAAGGAAAGAACAAAATATAGAATAGATGCTGAAAGTGAGCACTGTCCATCCTGTACACCAAATGAGGCAAGGACCTGTGGAAAAATAGTATGGGATCATGTAATTGAAGACTGTATCATAATGCATACACACAAAGGGACAAACTAATAATGGACAGACAACCTTAAATCAGGCATTTCCTAGCTTTTGAGTTCTTGACTTTGCAACCTTAATGTTCTCTTAATGTAGCATTTTTGTATATAATATGACTGCGTTAGGCATGGCCATCCCATAGCACCCTCTTCTGCTCAAGCATGGTACTGTCAGTACCCCTGCCTTAGTTTCCTTCTCCAAGATGGGTCTCCTCAGTTTTGCACACACAGATCAGTTCTGGAAATGTGGCTTGGCCCTCCTGCCAAGTCCTAACAAACACAAAGGCCCTTCCACTCTTCATGGGCTTCTCTTCAGCCTACCCTCTGGACCTGTTCTCACTCCCTTTCTGGGCTAACTTGAGCCTTTCCTCTGTTCTAAAATCGAGGCTGAACAAGCCTAGTCAAACATTTCATACCCCAGAGTGATCTTTCTTATTCCTTTTATGAGGCTCAGGTGTCCATTAAGACCCCCTTAGTCCCACCCCCTCAGGCTGGGAAGCAGCTAATTAATTAATGTTGGTGAAGCTGGCCCTATCTTCCTTACAGACTGGAGTGAGGAACCTGGCAGAGGGGAAAGCAATAACATAGAAGGTGAATCATTTGGGCTTTCTGATCCTCTACCCCAGTGTTTCTCAAACAGGAGTCGCCGCTTGTGCAGGGAAAGCCCCTGGCGGGCCCGGCCGGTTTGTTTACTTGCCGTGTCTGCAGGTCCGGCCGATCACGGCTCCCAGTGGCTGCGGTTCACTGCTCCAGGCCAATGGGAGCTGTTGGAAGCAGCACAGGCCGAGGGACGTACTGGCCACCGCTTCATTTCTTTCTATTTCTGCTGAAAGTGAGCACTGAGCTCCAGTGTATATCCAAAAAGCTAAGACTGCGGTTTGAGAGAGTGCTGAAGTTAAAGTGACTTTTTCTCTTTGATTAATTGTTTTTAGTATATTCAGGTAGGGCATGCAAGAGGAAGGATTTTTACAATTACAATGGAATAAGAAATAAATATGAAACAAAAGATTAGTGCCCAGCTGTTCTACTTGGAGTCAGGAGAAAATGTAGGGGAGCAGTGATGGTAGGCAGGCCTAATAATAGCAATAAGAGTCTCCAGGGACTTAAAAGTGTCCAATTTGAAAACAGTTACAAGGAGATAGACTCAGCCAATCTACTCCCACCCCAGTATCTGACCTGGATGAATTTTAGATCCATTGCCTCTTTCCATATAACTGAAAGAGGAGCAGGACCTCAATAAAGCACCTATTACCTTAACTGAAATTAACAAATTGTTTATGCCAAATCACCAACTCATTTCCCTTAACAATATATTTGGCTCAGCTGTTGGAGTCAAAGTTCTATATATTATTCACTCAAATACCCAACACCCGCCCTTACTTTAACTACAACTAAAACATAAAAAATAAAATAAAGTTTGTACTGATAGTTAAGGGTTAACGTCTCTTACCTGTGTTGTTGTTTGCTCTCGGGACTGAGAGGGACCAGACATCAATCCAGGCTCTCCAAATCTTTCTGAATCAGTCTCTCATGTTTCAAACTTGTAAGTAATTAACCAGGCAAGGCATGTTAGTCTTACGTTTGTTTTCTCAACTTGTAAATGTTTCTTTTTGCTGGAAGGATTTTTACCTCTGTTTGCTATAACTTTGAACCTAAGGCTAGGGGGGGTCCCTCTGGTCTATATGAATCTGAGTACCCTGTAAAGCATTTTCCATCCTGATTTTACAGAGATGATTTTTATCTCTTTCTTTAATTAAAAGCTTTCTTTTTTAAGAATCTGATTGATTTTTTTCTTGTTTTAAGATCCAAGGGGATTGGGTCTGGACTCACCAGGGATTGGTGGGGGGATGGTTAATTCCTCCTTCTTTTAAGATCCAAGGGGTTTGGATCTGTGTTAACCAGGGAATTGGTGAAGCCTCTCAAGGCAACCCAGGGAGGGGAAAGTTTTGAGGGGACAGAAAGTGCCCCAGACACTGAAATTCTGGCTGGTGGCAGTGTACCAGATCTAAGCTAGTAATTAAGCTTAAAAGTGTTCATGCAGGTCCCCATATTTGTACCCTAAAGTTCAAAGTGGGGGAAAAAACCTTGACAGCAACATATTTGGCTCAGCTGTTGGAGCCAAAGTTCTATATATTATTCACTCAAATACCTAATACCCACCCTTACTTTAACTACAACTAAAACATAAAAAATAAAATAAAAAAATTTGTACTGCATATATAGAAAGCTCAGAGATTTTATTCAGTATATGGTATGCAATAGTCTGCTTTAGTGTCAAAGATCCTCTGGACCAGATTTCAAAACTGGCCTCTGATTTTACATATAAAAAATTGTACACCCATCATTTGAATGCACAATTATCACACTTGCCTGTACAAATCAAGTAGCTGGGCCTGTAATTAACTGATTTTTAAATAAAACAATGAGGAGTCCGTGTGGCACCTTAGAGACTAACCAACTTATTTGGGCATAAGCTTTTGTGGGCTGTAACCCACTTCATCAGATGCATGGAGTGAAAAATACGGTAGGCAGATATAAATATCCAGCACATGAAAAGGTGGGAGTTGCCTTACTAAGTGGGGGGCCAGTGCTAACAAGGCCAATTCAATCAGGGTGGATGTAGCCGATTTCCAACAGTTGACCCAACAGGGGTGAGTATCAACAAAGGGGAATTACTTTTTGTAGTGACCCAGCCACTCCCAGTCTTTATATTCAACTGGGGAAGTGAAGATAGATTGACAGAGCCAGAAGGGTACCGAGAAGTCACCTACCACAGGACAGGCCCAACAAGGAAAGTAACAGAATGCCACTAGCCATCACCTAGAGCCCCCAACTAAAACCTCTCCAGTGCATCATCAAGGATCTACAACTACAACCTATCCTGAAGGAAGATCCCTCACTCTCACAGACACTGGGAGACAGGCCAGTCCTCGCTTACAGACAGGCCGCCAACCTGAAGCAAATACTCACTAGCAACTACATGTCACACAACAGAAACACTAACCCAGGAACCAACCCCTGCAACAAACCCCAGTGCCAACTCTGTCCATATATCTATTCAAGGGACACCATCACAGGACTTAACCACAACAACAAAAAAACGTTCAAAAACAGACTTCAACGAGAAACTGCGGAACTGGAATTTGCAAATTTGACACCATCAAATTAGGCCTGAATAAAGACTGGGAGTGGCTGGGTCACTACAAAAAATAATTTTCCCTTTGTTGATACTCACCCCTATTGAGTCAACTGTTGGGAATGGGCTACATCCACCCTAATTGAACTGGTCTCATTAGCATTGACACCCCGCTTGGTAAGGCACCTGCAACTTTTCATGTGCTGTATATTTATACCTGCCTGCTGTATTTTCACTCCATGTATCTGATGAAGTGGGTTATAGCCCATGAAAGCTTATGCCCAAATAAATGCGTTCATTTCTTAGGTGCCACAAGGACTCCTCTTTGCTTTTGCTGATACAGACTAACATGGCTACCTCTATGAAACCTGATTTTTAAATGTAAATCCTCTACTGCACTTGCAGATACAGGGCAAGATTGTAAGAAACCTGCCCCTGTTTGCCACACAATGGAATAAAGGGACATAACGAATAAAGAATGGAATAAAGGGACGTAAACTAGCTACCCAGATGGCTTTTGGTGCATGGGGATAGCTGTTCATATGGCACTACCTATCCCCATTTTGGTGGGAGAAAGAGGTGTGAGTGGGCAGAGGGTGGGGGCCACCTTCCCATAATACAGCAATCAGTAGATCTGAGCTGGGGTGGGGTGAAGAAGTTAACTATGCTTGGTAAAGGAGAAACAGAACATGCTTTCCTTCCTCACCACCTGGAGCTATAGGAAAACCAGGGAAAGAGTAGTGCCTGTCTGAGAGATGTAGCTACATGCCACTCCCTACTGAGGGTGAGTTATAAAGTCTCATGCTTACCCACAGTAATTGTGCACACAGAATTAGAGGCTAGGTTGAGGCTGGGTGAAAACCAGGCTGTCAACCCACCATGCAACATTCTTTATCCATGATTTAATACGCCTTTTGCTAATCTTAATTTCTATGATCCTATGCAGGGAAAATATGATGTTTTTGCATGAGTCATTGTTACTGTGCAATACTGTATCTATAAAATGACCACTAGAAAATGTTCCTAAGCCTAGCTAAAAACGATACCCCTCAATGCCACCTCTCCAAAGCAGCAGATGGAATACTGAAGGTGACAGAGCATAATAGGAAAAAAACTGCTAGTGAAACTCAAACTAATGTATTAATATTTGACAGTTTGGGATATCCAAAAATCTTGACCTTTCCCATTTGGGAGTAGATGTATAGATAGATATTACTCAGAACAAAAATATAAAGGGTTTCAAAACACTTTTTGTTTCTGAATCTCGTTCAACCGGATAGAATATCATGACTCAGTTTTGTTTTAGAAGGGCTGGGAAAGCTTGTCACAGTTAAGAATGAAAGAATTAGGCTGACATAGCATTTAATATCTGAACTCCCATCAAACAGAAAACCGCACTGTCACTTTAAAAAAAAAAAGGGATAATTTATATTATGGGCCAGCTTCATTTCCAGTGCAATCCAGTGATACAATGGATGAATCTGCCCCTATATTCCTCTGATATTAAAGTGTGGTTCTCCTCTGAAAAAAAGCTGTAAAAATGGCACCTTCAGATTCAACTTGAACAGTTCCTTGTGTGTATTCAGTGACATAACTGCTTCTCTCATACCTAATGCAACTTTTTAATATATTTACTCCTGTCAGCAGTGCAGGCCCCATACAGCTCCAGGAGAATAAGTAGGATTCAGTTCTGGCTCATCAAGAGGGTTGTTAATGAAGTTTGATTGTGGAAACTTTATTGATGGGGATGTGTCAGTCAGAAAGAACTCAGCTTGGCTATTGGAGCGTCAATTGAGTTAGCAGGGCTGGCAGATAGAATAACAATCATTTAATGTGTAAATGGAACAGAGTTGACCTGGATATCGTTGAGAAACAATAAACATGGAACCTTCCCCCCCCCCTTTTTTTTCCCTGAAGCTACTGATACATATCTTTAACCATAAGTCTAGCATAATGAAGTTTTTTTGCTTTGGAATTTAATTCATCATTTGTACATATTTTTTTTAAATAACTGCTCTGTGGCAGAACTCCATAAAGCATTAATAAGGCCTACACTAGGTTACGCAGGGCTAAGTATGTTAAGGAAAACTCCACGTAATAACTAAAGGCAACACTGAGATTTTAGGTTTCAGAGTGGTAGCTGCGTTAGTCTGTATCCGCAAAAAGAACAGGAGTACTTGTGGCACCTTAGAGACTAACAAATTTATTTCAGCATGAGCTTTCGTGAGCTACCGCTCACTTCTTCGGATGCATATGTACATCTGAAGAAGTGGACTGTAGCTCACGAAAGCTCATGCTGAAATAAATTTGTTAGTCTCTAAGGTGCCACAAGTACTCCTGTTCTTTTTACTGAGATTTTAGACTCAGTCCTGAGCTCCAAGTTTGCATACAGCTGCGGGGGAAGCACCAGGAAGAAACTATGCCTCAAAGGCATCCCTGTGAGTTTCTGTTCCTTCACAGTCCTCTCTCTCTCTGTGTGTGTGTGTGTGTGTGTGTGTAATATGCTCTATCAACCAATGTAGCATACTCCTTGCTTTGCCTCCAGCTAGCTCCACTGGCCTGCAGGCAGGGACACAACTAGTGCCAGATTAAACAATTCTGAGGCTCTATGCACTATGGCAATTGGGGTCCCCCATCTCCCTGCCCTCCCCGCAAGGAGGAGGAGACTCGAGGGGGAGGGGCTATGTTCTGTTCCTGGATGGCAGGAGGCGGGGCGAGGGGGGAGTGTTGGAGCTGTAAATTATTGACCCAATAGTGAGCCAAAATTTGTGTTCTGTGAATTGTTTCAGTTACAGTGAAAAAACTGATATTGAAGTCACATATTTCTTTGATGCAATCCTATTTATTTACAAAGAGTGTACAAAATCTGGTATCCCTCAACACACTAAGAACTAACCAGCAGGAGATAATTTCTTTGCTTACAGTTCCAATCCTCTTTTTAGCCAGCACTTTACCCAAAAGCAGCGTTTTTTCCAAGGTCACATTGCAAGTTCTTCTCTGGCTATCCTTGGCTTTCTGTTGCCTTTCGTATGTATTTCAGTCATGTCACACACCCACACCCTGCAATCCTACTCCAGCCTTGCATGTGGCTTGTATATTGGGTAGTAGCTCCTATTGTTTCAGCTTGATTGTTTTTTTTTACATATATTCTGAAGGAAGGGCTGCTGGTACACCCACCAGCTTCAAGGAGGATTCACCAATCCCCAGCATAACTTTATTAACCTACAAGACTCTCCTAATCAAATACGTCCTCATCAAAAACAGCAAGAAAAATAAAATAAAACAATGACCCCAATTCTAATTCTAGCCCAAATTATGTGAGAAACAAACCAAATAAAAACTAAGAAACTTTCAAAAAGAAAATCACCTCATTTTTAAAACTCACTTATCTCCGAAATACTTCCTCCAGTTTGCCTCAAACTTTCAGCTACTACAACAACAACAACAACAACAACAACAAAAAGAACTCTGGCTTCAGATCAAACCTAGAAAACTGTAGATGGACTGATTTACTTTTTGCAAAGTTAGATATGGTGGGTAGGGTCAAAATTGGATTTATAATGAAAAAATAGCTCCACATTTCTCTAGAGAAAGGCTATTATCTCTCCATAGTAATATGACAGGCTTTTGAGAGAATTTCTGTTATGTTAAGCAGAAAAGCTTTCCTCAGTAAAAACCAAGATCTCCTCTTCCTTCAAACACTGAGAACCATGCATTGTATAAAATGTCTTTGAAAAGCAATGTGCGCATACAATACAGTCTGACATTATCCCAGTGGCACTGGGAACTTGTTGAACACAATCACCCCTCATGGAAGCTGTCTTACAATAGCAAACACACACACAAAAAAGCTTTCACTACAAAACTGTAAAAACATTTACGTGCTCAACACAAATCCAATTTAACAGCCAGGATTTGAGTTACAAACTGAAACTACAGTAGTTGTTATTGTCTCTATTGCATGAATTGTATCAGCATTAAGGCAGAGATCATGAAGGAGTACACTTGCTATAAACAATTATCCTCTGGACACTCAAAGTATGGCAGCAGCAGAAAATGAAATTCAATGTTTCCCCCACTTTGGACTAGAAGATAGCAGAATAAACTATGCCAGAATGCTTACTGATGCCAGCACTACTCCTGCTTGTACAAAGAAATCCAAATCCAGGCTTGCTTTTCTTTGTTATAAGCCTCATCTTATTCAGTTTATGAAAGCTGATGCTCCTATAATTACGGACAGAACCAGGCAACAGCAAAGATCAAACAACATCATTCCTGTGGGGGTGTACATGATAACTGTCGCATACCAAGAGGTTCACGTTCAGAGTATGACTACTGCAGAGCAAAAGGTTGCAACTGAAAAATTCTTAAATATGAAATGACGGAGTACTGCATCAATTCAAACTCATTCACAGTGTATTTAGCTTCCCTATAGTTCACAAGGAGGTGTTAGAAACTTGTGATTAGTATTAATGACTACACATGGTCTTTTCACATACATAAGTGAAGCCAATATGAACATAGGGCCTGATTCTGATCTGACTGTACACTGGTGCGCATCAGGAGTAAATCCACTTAAGTCACTGGATTTACCTTAGTGCAAGTGAAAGGATGATCAGGATTCTCTGGGGCACAGGTTGAAAACACTGAGATCCTAATGTAACTTATTCGGCCTAGAGCTGAAAATATACACGTCAACCCTGTGAAAGACTGTTATAAAACAAACAGGTAACGAGGCTCATGCTGTGTTTGCACTGAAGAGAACACAATGTGTTGGAAAAAGAGGGGGGAGCATGATGCTCCCTGCACGAGCACGCCTCATGTGCACCATTAAACATTGCATTGCAAGGCTTGCACCCACCTAGCTGTAGGTGATCCTGAAAATGAACACTACTACTATGAACAACAAAAGCCCGTTATTCATAATGCCACCACTCTGCTTCTTGACAAGCCTCTGCACAAACAATTAAAATAAAATCACAATAAGTAAATAAAATTGAAGCATTGCAAAACCAGTCAAATATATCACATAAGAGATGGAAGATTCCATTTAGAATACTTACAACACTCAATATACACTCAGAGAGGAGTGATGGTCTGGGGTGGGATTTCCATTGGGAGCATGTTCCAACCCATCTTGGGTTGGGTAGTAATCAAAGGTGCAGGGGTGGGCACCCTAAAAGGTAGGTGGTGTCAGAGTGGAAATACTTGTCACTTTATCTGTTCTTATTCCTTTTCTGAGCGTCTTCATTGCAAGTTGGCCATTTGCCCAGGAAATTGAGGCTGTGAAAGCTTTATTGCCTCATAAATACTCATGATATGCAACCCATCTCCAGGCTATTCTAATTGTTTTTGACAGATCCAGTCTGTGGGTCTGATCTGTGACTCTGCTGAGGCAGGTACAGGAGCAACCTCCACAACAATTCCATTTCAGCCCCCCGGCTACCCTTCTCCTCAGAAGTTCATACTGCTTTTTGTGGATTCATGCATCTTATCTTAAACAGGCATAACAGTTGGTTTCGTTTGCCCAAGGAGAGTGGGTATCAGGGTGACAGACATTTCAGTAAGGAAGATGCTGGAAAGCTATGAACACCATAGTGCTGGCGCTCCTCATCTTACTTTCCCACAGCAAGGGGAAGCTCAGCACTTTCTATCCCACTGGATATGAGTTTCGGTTTTCAGACGCATCCCTCCTTCCTGATCCAATTCTGCCTCTTCCTTTTCTCCCTAACTGAAGAACCAGAAGCATGCAGATTCTCAAAGATTGTCCCTCCCAGGTTCTCTGGGCTGTGTTGTGTCTGCAGCTGTAAAAACCAAATAATTCTGTAAGTTGAAAGGTTTGTTTATCCCTTTATAGCTTTTCTCCATGCATATGACTGAAATCCCTCATGCTACTCTCATTTTCTTTCAGATGCTTCTATCCTCCATTTTCTGTAGACCTGACAATGGTCCCTCTCAGGGTTGTGGTTCTGTGACTCATGGTGGAAGGAACTAATGTAACTCCATGATGAAGCCAAATAGTAAGTTGGTAGCCAAAATAACACTAACAAAGAATGGGAGAAGAATAAAGGAAAATGTATGTCTCTATGAGAGTGACTAGTAATCCTGAATGCCTCTAGTATGGGTTTAAATGTGACACTTTAAAAGTGCCTGATTTTCAGAGAGAGCCGAGAACCCACCCTCTGAAGCTCAGGTTCCTTTAAGATATCTCACAATGGACATCCAGAATCACTAATTCTTTTGGAAAATGTAGGCCATTGAGACTGGAAGTTATCACTGACTGGGGAGCAAGGTGAGTGGGAAAGTAAAAGCAGGGATCAGTGCTGCAGGGACTTGGGCACCTGTTTAGAAGAGCTGCACTGGTCAGCAAGGGAAGTACCTGCTCCTGGGCAGATGTTGGCCTGATGCCGGAAGTCATCTCCTTCACCAACCAGCATGGCCACGAGATGCTCTTCTTCCTGTTCTTTCTACAGCCAGAAGATTGGCACTCCTGCTTGGTTCTCCTCACACAAGGGGCACAAAGACACATGTAGGAGAAAACATAGAAATTGAAATTCTACTGTCTTCACAGAACAAACAGCTGTTCCACCAAGGAATTTAGAAGATTACTGAATTTCTTTCAGCATTTAAGCTGCCTGAGCCACATCTGTCTGGCTTAAACATTTTACAAACAGTACTACAGTGTTTGCACAGCTTCTGAACACTTAAAGCAACAACTATTAGGGTTGTAGTTTCCAGGTGTTGCCAGGTGTATGTATGGAGCTGTTTGGCTTATGGAGCTGGCAAGATCCTCCACTTCCAAGATCTCTGAAGCAGAGAATTTCCTTTGGAAGCTTAAAAGCTCTGTAGGCTGTCTGCACAGTTTGTAAGCTCCCTCAGAGGAATCACAAACTATGGAAAGTGCAGATCACTTGGCTTATCACTCCTGAAATTGGCACCCTACTTTTGGAAAAATCGTCCTATGCACTAGAAATTGGGGCATAATAAAATACTGTAATTAAAATGTGAAATTTTTACGCCATGTCACTTTTAAGATTTCACTTAACAAACATTAAGAAACTCGTCCAAAAGTGAAAAGGCATCATGTTCAAAGTCCCTTATGTCAGAAACCCATCATCTGGTTAACATGAAACTTTTGACAACAAAACAAAAAAACCAATACATACACAGATAAAATCTGCCTTAGTACTAAGATCAACACAAGCCAAAATACATGAAGAGAGGAGTTGAGTAGAAAATTTAGATGGCGTTTAAAAATCAGGTTTATAATGCAAAGGATGGTACAGCCTTAATTATGGAGTCATTACTGTTTTCTACCATCTAACTATACCTTATGCATTTTATATGCAATAAATGTATACGTGATCCAGCAAACCAGACTCCTAAGGCCAAAATGTCCAATAATTGCGCCTGTAAAGAACTGTGGAGCCTAGCTGCTTGTGATGCTGACTTCAGTAGGTTGCCCATCAGAGATTTAGCCCATAGTCAGTAAGGGTGAGATTTTCAAAAGTGCTCAGCATTGGCCAGACTCTGCTCTCATTTCAGCAATAGTAAAAACACTGACATCAACAGAAGCAGAGTTAGGGAGGTGCTGAGCACTTTTGAAAATCCCACCCCATATCTGTGTAATATGCTCAAGACAAAGGGCAAGTTGTGTGGTTGGGGATGTGGCTACCCACTCTTTGTTTGTTGCACATGGGGACATCTCTAAAAACTGAATGTTTTAGAAAATTTTAGTTTATAGAAAGTACCCCACCCCTGACCACTGTGCTTTTACATTATTCTTTCTTGTCTCCGTGGGATACATGCCAGAATTGAAAAGACCCTATTTTGCCTGGTATGAAAGAAATGCAGGAACATCAGCAATTGTGCACTGCTACACTCAGGCTTCTGAAAATCCTCAGTTGTGATTACCTTATCTTAGTAAGCCAATTAAAGCTAATGTTGATAATATAAAAGGCTTGAATAACTGCAAACGGTTGTAAAAGCCTATGTGAGGCATGTCCTGTGTACCCCAAGCAACTGCAAGAACTGCAGTTATCAATGGACAAAATAACTGTACATCCTGGCTCTCCATAACTCTATACTTTATGCATGTACAAATACTCATTTTATTTATCTGTGTTTTACAGGTGGTTCCTTTAAGCAAATTACCTAATTTCAGGGACAGGCACTGGAAAGATTCCAACATAATGTGTGGCTGATTAAACCCATCAATTTCTTTATAGGTTCCAACAGCCGTTCACACATCTATACCACCACTACAAGTCATTCATAGTATTAGTTTCTCAGAGTCTCATCCATGTGTACATTTAGTTACAGAAAAATGCAACAGTGAAAACATTCATAATAAGCTACGAAAGAAATATTTGAATATAGCTACCACCTTTAGAAATAATCTGCTTGATAGCATGGAAGACGATAAGCCCATTATTTTAAAGCACTTGAAGAAAATGAACAGTACCTTTCACAGATACTTATGCACTAATTGTTAAGGGATATATGATGGCTATAAACTTGCTAATTAAGCATGAGTGCTGTCACAACAAGAAAGACAGAAATTCTATCATCTCAAAACATACATGACTTTTGAGTGCCACACTGGCATGCTGCACTACTATGAATGGGAAAGGAGTGAGTGAAGATCGGTACAAACTTTTTAAAAGTCTTAAGAGAACAGCCAAGGGCAAGGAATAGGCAGCAACACTAAACAGACTGCGGACAGATTATTGCTGGATTAGTAACATGAAGTCACAAGCACCTGCAGGTTTAAAAAAAAAAAAAGTTTCAGAAAAGCCTCCACAAACTTTAAGGGCCAGAATGTAGCAGAAAGTCACAGGTCTCCTGTGTTGTTGGACGCACAACTCCTACTAGTTCTCCTCAGAGCAAGAACCATCCCTTCCAGTGGTATAATTTTCTCCCTCTGTATCTCTCCCACCATCTGCTTGGCTAAATCCAATGGCTGCTCTCTTGGGCAGAGAGTTTGTGTCCATGAAATTGCTCCCAGCACTCCTTTGAGTGCAGGGCCTGTGATTATACCTAATACTTGACTAGGATGTGTTGGGGGTGCATGATAGCTTCTTATCTCTCTTCTCCTCCTGAACATCTATGCAAGCACAGGGTACAATCCAGACCTAAGACCTCTATCAGAATATTTTAAAAAACCTTATACCCTCAAGCAGGACTGAATAAAACAGAAAGATCAGTAAATAAGTACCCAGAAGAGAATAAGATGTCCCTATAACCTTTAACATACAGGCCAGATCTTCAGCTGGTAGAAATTGTTGTAGTCCTCGGGGAGAGGAGGAGGGTTCACAGAGTCTCGGCTGGATAAAAAGTGCTTTAGTGTCTGCCAAACACATTCACGGCTTTTCAGAACTTTTGCTGTAAGTTTCATGATTTATGACATGGTTACCATTACTCCTTCATGACTTTTCCAAAAATGTATCTTAATAATCAACCAACACAACCCCAATTATAATTATAATGTATTATTTCAAAATAAGACACACTCTTTTCAAGAACCTCTTTACTACAAAACAACCTTCTTTGATCTAAAAATATGTGACAACCTCCTTTAATAATGCAAATATTTATCATTAATGTAGTCTAACACACTGGAGCTAAAATATAATCCCAGGAAATAAAAGAAATTTGGAGACACTCATTCTTTACACATTTTCAAATGTTGTTAGCAAATCATTTTTCCAAGCATGTAATGTCAGGCTCCAGAATAATTAATAAACGCTACTATAGTAGAATCTCAGAGTTACGAACACCAGAGCTATGAACTGACTGTTCAAACACACGCCTCATTTGGAACCAAAAATACACAATCAGGCAGTAGCAGAGACAAGACACCCAAAAAAAGCAAATACAGTACAGTTCTGTGTTAAATGTAAACTACTAAAAATATAAAGGGAAAGCAGCATTTTTTCTTCTGCATAGTAAAGTTTCAAAGCTATATTAAGTCAATGTTCAGTTGTAAACTTTTGAAAGAACAGCCATAACATTTTGTTCACAGTTATGAACATTTCAGAGTTACGAATAATCTCCATTCCCAAGGTGTTTGGAACTCTGAGGTTCTACTGTATATTGATATAATAATAATGAAATCTGTTTATATGAATGCAGATCTGAAAATGCAAGGCAGAGAACCATGCTATACGTCCATAAACAAGACAAACATGTTCCTATAGTATCTTAACAAAGCCAGACTATGTGTGATGTGAATTCTAATGGAAGCCAAGGCGGGTTTAGTTTTTCTGTTAGGTCTTGTTTTAGACAATATTTAAAACTAAACATCTTGTGAATGTAGTCCTCCCGAAAGCTGTTTGATTGACAGGTCTGGAGATGAAATCCTGTGTTTTGTCCCAGAACAGACATAGAATGATCACTGGCCCTGAAAGCCACTGCCTAGCCTTTCTGCTTCAATCATAAACTAGAGGGAACACCTTTAAGGTAAAAGCTGTTCAATTCCCATGCCTACTCAAGCCTTAGCTACTCTTCTGAGACTGCCAACAAGGGTGCCAACCAGGGTGGTGGAGTGTGATGTGCTTACTTATCAGCTAAAGCAGCAATTCAATTCACACAGACCATCAAAAACCATCAGGTAGTAACAGATTTTAGTAACTACTGGTTTGGCCTGGACTGAAACCATTAGACTTGGGGCGAAAGGCTATATAATACCACATTGATAATTCTCTGAGTCATCTTGTATCATCTTGTGTCAATTTATAGCATCCCCATGTATTAACCCAGATTGTCTCCCATAAGGTTGAGGGTTACTCCATATACGGATCTCCCTGATCTGTTATATTCCTGCATGGAAGGGGCTCATTCACATCCATGATACAATCTTCTTCTCCTATACCCTGCAGAAGCCTCACCCTGGGACAACGTGCACCCCAAGCTTAAAGAGAAAAGATAACACAACATATGGTATATTTAAGAAGTACCTATGTGAAATGGATCCATGCAAGGTATATGTATCCAGCATACCAGTGCAATACAATCTGACTATAGCTTCAGAATCAAATGGACCACTTTCCAGGAAATATCCCAGAGGTTCATTCTGGCGGTTGCAGTATGTGACATTAAGGAAGGAGGATATCAATGTGAGGACTGCTTCATTGGATCTCTGAAGGATCATGGCCTCTGTTGAGATCCAATCCACTTTCTGACCAATACCGCTCTTACTTACACCTAGCTCCTAATTTTACTTATGAAATTATGTTAAAAATGGTGAAATATTTGAAACACAAAGAAAGCATTACAGTCTTAATATCTCTGCTGTAATTGTTCCTGAAAAAAATATGCAGTCCTGGGTGCTTGAGGAACCACTTCTCCCACAGTGTCCATCCAAAGTTCTTCTTCACACAGTGCACAGTCGACTTGTGGAACTCCTTGCCTGAGGAGGTTGTGAAGGCTAGGACTATAACAGCGTTTAAAAGAGAACTGGATAAATTCATGGAGGTTAAGTCCATTAATGGATCTTACCCATCCTGGCTAATAAGGGTGTCCCTAGCCTCTGTTTGTCAGAAGGTGGGGATGCTCTGTCAGGAGAGAGATCACTTGATCATTGCCTGGTGGGTTCACTCCCTCTGGGGCACCAGGGGGCTCTGCGTTTTAATTTAATTTTAAGTGAAACTTCTTAAACATTTTATAAACCTTATTTACTTTACATACAACAACAGTTTAGTTATACATTACAGATTTACAGAAAGAGACCTTCTAAAAACGTTAAAATATATTACTGGCACATGAAACCTTATATGAGAATGAATAAATGAAGACTTGGCACACCACTCCTGAAAGGTTGCCGACCTCTGATATAAGTATTTGGCACTCAGGTTAAATATGCAAAGAGTTGAGAGAAAAACACAGGGCGTAAGAGAGTGCAAATAACATGATCCATTTGCCTAATCAGTAAAAAGCGACACTTTACTAACCTTTCAAAAATCATTTATATTGTTCAGTTCCAAACTGAACCTCAACATGCATTATGAAAGATATCTAGAGTATTTACATTTTAGAAGTAGTAAATATTTCTAACAGTGCAGAATCTGGCCCACAATCTATAAATATCAAGCATAGAAATTAGCATAAACTTACTGTAACAACAAGTAGCTCTACCTATTTTCTTGTAGATCATTTTTTCTACCACAAAAAAACACCACCATATTTTGGCTGAAAAATAGTTCAAACTAATGCACTTCTGAAAAGGTGGTTAGAGATTAACAAAATAGTGTGAAATGGCTCTTCTGACTATTTTTAACTATGAGAGCTCATTTAAATCAAATATAAAAAGACACCATAAAGTACTTGGTTATAAACTGTATTATTTGCAAGGGCACTTACGGAGCATGAATGATTTCTATTGTCAGAATAAACGTTCAACAGAATACACAAAAGCATGTGATGTTGTTTAAAGGGAAATAAAGTAGCTCTCAATTCCAAATAAATGAAGGCAAAGACAGAAGTGTGCTTAAGCACATACAGAAACAGTGCTATTTTGATTACACGGGGCAAGCTCAAAGCAGAAAGGCTCTCTGTTTTGCCATTTTCTCTTGCTTTTCTACAAAGCCAAATACTAAGTACTTGGGTTACAAATCTCCTTTCACAGTCAATCCCACTTCCTTTGATGTTCACCTCCTACGAATGACACACAATCTAACAACCACCTGCCAGACCTGAGAAAAAGAGAATAGTGGTAGATCTAACAAACCTGTACCACTGGTTCTGGCCAAAAAGTTAAAACATTCTGTAAATGCAAACAAATTATACTATTTGCTGATGTCAAAAGAGAAAAGGTGGAGGAGGGAGGGGAAAAAAGAGGAAATGACCAGAGAAAGAGCCCTTAGTCATCTTGACTTTGTGTAGTGATTTCAACTGAGGGTTGAAATTAGAATTCTCTGCTAGGTTTTAAGAGCTATGCAAGAGGCTGTAAAATACATTTTAACAAATCATTGCATCACAATAGTTGGGAATGGACAGACTTATTGAATCCTTCTGCAAAGGCAGTTTATACTCTTCACCAACCCCACAACAGAGAATATTTCAGATGTTAAATTTTTTTTAAAGCTTATATTAAAATTATCTAAAACACGGATTAATGAAAAAGTTTCTATTCATCTAGGTATAATGCTTAAATTATCCAAAAGTAGCAAGTTTGGTTTAAAAAGTCATAAAATGCATATAGTTAATAATCTGCAATATCCCAAATTGAGGATCTTAACTGAAAGGTCAAGAAGAAGAGATGCTGGCAGAATGGCTGAGGTCTTTAAGGAAGAGTTGAAAAGGAATTCAGTGTTATACCAAAAATTGTATTAACTTTTCCAACAGTTGCGTGCAATCATTGCAGATGATATGATCTTATTTTAGGGTAGTCTCAAATATTGGGTGATTGATGTAACATCGCCTTATGGAAAATTCAGATGGGGAAAAAAACCCATTGGGTCCAGCTGCGGCAGGACCCTGACAGAGGATGAAACAAATACTAAAACTGATGCTACACTTGATTGGATGTGTGCTTGCTGTTTGTTACCTGAGTTTCCCATCAGGGATTATTGTGGGATCCCCAGTTGCTTCAGAGGATCATATAACAACAGTGTGTCCAGAGTAATTTAATCTTATCTTCATTTGGTCCAGAGGATTCTGAAAAGCAGCAGTGAAAACTAAAATGACTCTGGGGAGTTTTCACCCTGCTGCAGCTTGGGAAAGCCATGAGAAGCAGCCAATGCTCAGGAGACATCATGGAACAGCACTGCACTCGTTTATACTTGATTCCCATTTGAAAGGTTCTCTTTGTCACCCATAAAAGATAAAACTGACTTTTTGCATAATAAAAGCTTAGATGCTGAAGAAGTCGATGGCCCTCACCTCAGAAATCTTCCAACTCACCATGGCCTTTTAGGTTTTTTATGCCTCACCTTAGGATCCTCTCTACCCACCACTGAAGGTTACTATTCAACAGCACACCACACACAGTTAAGGAAGTGTATCTAACTGGAATTGTACAGGGAGTGTATTGAATCAGAATAGAATGGTCCAAATTGGAATGTGCCCAAGACACCAGCATTAACAATACTGCAAAATGTACCACAGAAATTTTAGTCACCACAGATAGGGATGGTAAAAGAAACTAGAAAGTTAGACTACGATAGTGGTATTTGAGCTCCTGATGCCACAGCCTGGACCTTGATTTTATATCTCATCATAACAAGAGCACAAGGTCTTCTACACTGATGTACTGTTTGGCTCAGTATTGGCTGAGAGTCTACTGAATCATCAACATCATTGCCTGCAACACTTACATTTTCTCTAGCTGTCTCCCAACCAAATATTCTAATCCTGCTCAGTCCTATTAATCTTATAAGGTATGGTGAGGGAACATCTTCAGCTAGTATGGCCGAAAGCAGTAAATAACTTCCTCCATTCTTTCATACCATATTTGTAAATAAATGTATTTTAAAAAAATCATTTGCCTTTAAGCCTGGACACCACGCTTTAGCTAGGGCAGGGTTGGGCAAACTTTTTGGCCATATCTGGATGGGGAAATTGTATGCAGGGCCATGAATGTAGGGCTGGGGTTGGGGTGCAGGAGGGGATGTGGTGTGCAGGAAGGGGCAAGGGGCTGGGGTGCAGAAGGGGGCTCAGAACAGGAAGCTGGGGTGCAAGAGGGGGTGCAGAGTGCGGGAGGGGGCTCAGGGTAGGGGGTTGGGGTGCAGGATGGGTACAGCAGGAAGCTCAAGGCAGGGAGTTAGGGGGCTCAGGGCAGAGGTTCAGGTGTGGGCTCCAGCCTGGCACTGCTTACCTTGAGTGGTTCCAGGGTGGCAGTGGTGCGCAGCAGGGTTAAGGCAGGCTCCCTACCTGCCCTGATCCTGTGCTGCTCCCGGAAGTGGCTAGAATGTCCGGCAGTGGCTCATGGGGGTGGGGCAGCTGGCCCCGCTGCGTGCTGCCCTCGCCTGTAGAGACCACCCCCAAAGCTCCCATTGGTCGCGGTACCCCATTCCTGGCCAATGGGAGCTGCGGTGGGTGATGTCTGCAGGCAAGAACAGCACACGGAGCCCTCTACCCCATCCCGGGGCCGCAGGGATGAGGTGCCAGCTGCTTCCAGGAGTGGCGTGGGGTCAGGGCAGGCAGGGAGCCTGCCTTAGCCCCGCTGCGCCACAGGGCTGGTAATCCAGCACGCCAGACTGAAAGCCCTGATGGGCCAGATCTGGCCCACAGGCCACAGTTTGCCCTCTCCTGAGCTAGAGCAAATTTAAAAGTTTATTAGCATTACAACTGAGGTAAAACACCCTGAAAATAAGAGTTGCAAATAGGAGACGATTACATCCTTAACTGTAACAACACTAGCAGACACCACTATAACAGAATTATAGCCTCTTTTATCAAGGAATACTTAGGGCTTGGCTACACTACAGAGTTGCAGCGCTGGTGAGGGGGTTACAGCGCTGCAACTTAGGATGTGGCCACACTTGCAAAGCACGGCCAGCACTGCAACTCCCTGGTTGCAGCGCTGGCTGTACATCCGGTCGAGCCTCGGGTGTAGGGATTCTAGCGCTGGTGATCCAGCGCTGGTCAGCAAGTGTGGACACCCACCAGCGCTTTTATTGACCTCCGTGGTATAAGGAGGTATCCTGGCATACCTTAGAAGCCTCTCTGGTAATCATGCACACTCCACTGCCCTGGGCTCAGCTGACCCCTCCTTTAAATGCCCCGGGAATTTTAAAAATCCCCTTCCTGTTTGCTCAGCCAGGTGTGGAGTGCAATCAATCATTTAATCAATCAGCGACCATGCCTCCACGCCCCAAACGAGCCCCAGCATGGAACAATTGCGAGCTGCAGGACCTCATCAGTGTTTGGGGTGAGGAGGCTGTGCAAGCACAGCTGCGCTCCAGAAGGAGAAATTATGATACCTATGGGCAGATATCGCAGTCCTTGCTGAAAAGGGGCCATGAACGGGACGTGTTGCAGTGCAGGGTCAAAATTAAAGAGCTGAGGAGTGCTTACTGCAAAGCCCGTGAGGGAAATCGCCGCTCAGGAGCTGCCCCCACAACCTGCCATTTTTACAAGGAGCTGGATGCCATATTTGGCTGTGACCCCACTGCCAATCCGAGGACCACGATGGAGAGTTCAGAGCAGGGAGATGTCGGGGAGGGTGTAGAGGAAGCAGACAGTGAGGCTACTGGCATGGAGGGAGACACCCCGGGGTCCCAGGAGGCATGCAGCCAGGAGCTCTTCTCAAGCCAGGAGGAGGCTAGCCAGTCGCAGCAGCAGGAAGTTGCTGGTGAGGAAGAAACTGAGGAGCGTGCTCGGGGTAAGCAGATTTTTATGTTTTGGGAGAGGAGGGTTTGGGTTATGGCTGCCTGCATGCATGCCTAAACGTGGAATAGCCCATTGATTTGCTCTATCACGTCTCTGTAATCTGCCTCGGTAATCTCTTGAAAAATTGCGGCCAGAGCGTGCGCTATGTGCTTTCTCAAGTTTATCGGGAGAGAAACCGTGGTCCTTGTCCCGGTCAGGCTAACTCGTCCGATCCACTGTGCAGCAAGGGGTGGGGGGACCATGGCTGCACACAGGCAAGCTGCATAGGGGCCAGGGTGGAATCCACATTGCTGTAGAAGACCCTCCCTCTCTTCCCAGGTAACACGCAGCAGTGATATATCTGGCAGTAGGAAACCCTGTTGAGAATTTAGGGATACTTGAGTGCAGGGCGCCAGGTTCGTGGTCCCCCCCCCCAGCCCTGCGGTGCGTTCCGGTCTCCCCTCCCCCTTCCCAGCAGGCAGCCAGCCCCGCGGTGCGCTCCAGTCTCCCCCCCCCTTCCCAGCACGTAGGTAGCCCCGCGGTGCGCTCCGGTCTCCCCTCCCCCAACCCAGCACGTAGCTAGCCCCACATTGCGCTCCGGTCTTCCCCTCCCCCTTCCCAGCAGGCAGCCAGCACAGCTGTGCGCTCCGGTCTTCCACCCCCCTTCCCAGCATGTAGCTAGCCCCGCGGTGCGCTCCGGTCTTCCCCCACCCCCCTCCCAGCAGGCATCCAGCCCCGCAGTGCGCTCCGGTGTTCCCCCACCCTTCCCAGCAGGCAGCCAGCACAGCTGTGCGTTTCCCCGCCTCACCAGCAGGCCGGCAGTTACGCGGACCCCCCCCCCGCCAGCAGCTCGCCACCTTCCTGTTCACTACTGTCCCCTGTGCAGGACACCAGCTACCTCCTGTACCCAGTGCAGATAAACCCCAGTGACCCATCGGTCAATTCCCCGTCCCAGGTGCACTCGGGGCAGAAACACTCACCCCATTGCTCGCCATGACTTTCAGCTTCCCTGGCCTCTCTGTGTTATGTGAGGTATGTGGGAAGGATGCTACAAAAAGTCTAAAAACTCCTTCACTGTGTGATAATAAACAATGTAGCCTCTGTGTATTACATGGTTCTATCTTTGTTTTTTCTAGTGACCTTGACTAATGCAGCCGGATCACCGGCCTCACGTCGCTTGCAGAACTTGAGAAGAAATCCCAGAAAATCAAAAGAAGAATTGATCAAAGCAGTTATGAATCACTACAACAGAGAAAGTAGGAAGACGCAGGAATGGAGAGAGAAAATGTATGAATGGAGAGAGAAAATGTATGACTGGAGGCAAACAGAAAGCAGGAGAAAGGAATTGGCAATCAAAAAAACCTCAAAGCAGATGATAAGCCTCCTGGCTCGCCAAACTGAGTCTTTCGAGTCTCTCGTAGCCATGCAGGCAGATATGTACCGTGGTAACCCACAGCCCTCCCAAAGCTCTCTTTCTTGTTCCCCAGTATTTGCACAAAACACCTTTCTCCAGCAGCCAGTTTCTTATTACCCCCAGCTGCCCCCAACACCTGTACGATCACCTACCAGCCCTGATAACTATAATTCTTACCCTGTGCACTCCACCCCCATTACCCTGCAGCATAGTAATCCTGAAGTGCAGCAGACATTGAACAGTAATCAAAACAGGACATATTCAAACCTATGAATGTACAGTCCACCACCCTAACCCCCCTGGCCTTTTATGTACTGTACTTTGAATAAAGGATTTTATGGCTTTTACAATACATTTTATTATTGCAGGAAGTGGTAAATATTGTACCCCAAGGTAGAACAAAGCACAGGAAAGGCACCAAACATTACTGTTGGCTCTCAGCATCAAATTGCTCCCTTAAAGCATCTCTAATCCTTGAAGCCCTTTCCTGGGCCTCCCTAGTAGCCCTGCTCTCTGGCTGTGCAAATTCATCCCCTAGGCGTCGAACCTCGGAGGTCCATTCCTCACTGAATCTTTCACCCTTCCCTTCACAAATATTATGGAGGGTACAGCACGCGGATACAACAGCGGAGATGCTGCTTTCCCCCAAATCTAGCTTCCCATAAAGACACCTCCAGCGGGCTTTCAAACGGCCAAAAGCACACTCCACAGTCATTCTGCACTGGCTCAGCCTGTAGTTGAACCGGTCCTTGCTCCTGTCAAGCTTCCCTGTATACGGCTTCATGAGCCAAGGCATTAAGGGGTAAGCGGGGTCTCCAAGGATCACAGTGGGCATTTCGACGTCCCCTACTGTGATCTTGCGGTCTGGGAAAAAAGTCCCGGCCCTCAGCCTCCTGAACAGGGAACTGTTCCGAAAGATGCGTGCATCGTGCACCTTTCCAGGCCATCCTGAGTAAATGTCAGTGAAACGCCCACGGTGATCCACAAGCGCTTGCAGAACCACGGAGAAATACCCCTTGCGATTAACGTACTCTGATGCCAGGTGGGGTGGTGACAGAATAGGAATATGCGTCCCATCTATTGCCCCTCCACAGTTAGGGAAACCCATTTCTGCAAAGCCATCCACAATGTCCTGCACGTTCCCCAGAGTCACAGTTCTTCTTAACAGGGTGCGATTAATGGCTGTGCAAACTTGCATCAGCACCATTCCAACGGTGGACTTTCCCACTCCAAACTGGTTCGCCACCGATCGGTAGCTGTCTGGAGTTGCCAGCTTCCAGATTGCAATAGCCACCCGCTTCTCCACTGGCAGGGCAGCTCTCAATCTCGTGTCCCTGCGCCGCAGGGTAGGGGCGAGCTCAGCACACAGTGACATGAAAGTGGCTTTTCTCATCCGAAAGTTCTGCAGCCACTGCTCGTCATCCCAGGCTTGCAGGACGATGTGATCCCACCACTGAGTGCTGGTTTCCCGAGCCCAAAGGCGCCATTCCACGGTGCTGAGCACGTCTGTTACTGCCACAAGCAATTGAGTGTCTTCAGCGTCAGGCGTTTCAATATCATCGTCTGACTCCTCACTGTCACTTTGCAGCTGAAGGAATAGCTCCACTGCCATGCGTGATGTGCTGGCAACATTCATCAGCAAGGTCCTCAGCAGCTCAGGCTCCATTTGTAACAGAGATCTCAGAAATCGCGCTGCAGACTCACAATGCCGCCAAACTGCTCGGAATGTGTAGCAAAGCACCACGGGGCGTTGGAACAGGAAGTGGAAAGACCCGCACACTTCCTTCCCCTTCCCACAAGCCACAGCGCCAAAATGGGACGAGGTGCTCTGTGGGATAGCTGCCCACAATGCACCACTCCCAACAGCGCTGCAAGTGCTGTAAATGTGGCCACACTGCAGCGCTGGTAGCTGTCAGTGTGGCCACACTGCAGCGCTGGCCCTACACAGCTGTACGAACACAGCTGTAACTACCAGCGCTGCAAAACTGTAAGTGTAGCCATACCCTTAGTGTGGTTGAATACTGTCTAATAGATATTGTACCGTGCTTGATTGAATATGTTCTCCTTGTAAAAGTTTCTAATAGTTTTTGACACAGTGTGGTCCCCTAAAGCTACATTTTACTTCTGATTCATACTGACTGACTGTAATCCTAATACACTTATTCAAGGTTACCTAGCAGTGAAGTGCAAAGAGCTCTAGGAATGAAAATGCAAAGGCAGAAAATTGAACACAGATCTGCTCTCTCAGAAAAAAAAAAAGTCAAATAGGTTAACAGAGAATATCTCAAATCAAAAATCTGAGAGTGATTCCTTTAATAAATGTTGCTATTAACAAACCAGTTCTGTTAATAAATATAACTGAGAGATGACATATTTATAGGAATTGATTCATTACATGAATAAACATAACTAACATGTCCAACATTTCAGCCATGACTTCAGTTGTGACAGAGAGGATGATAAAGGCAATCTTACAAATATCCAAATTGGATAAAGACCGTTGAAGAAACAAAACTGTTGGTGGCTCCTTTCTTTAGAGTCTGAAGTTCATGTTTAGTAGATCAAAGATATTGCACATTGTATCTAATGTAAACTATTTTGGGTCATATTCACCACTGCCTTGAAGCTTGCAAGGTAGAATCCACATTTATATCTGTGCTGAGTGAGTGCAAAGTGGGTGTAAAAGGCTACCAAATCAGAATGACAGTGCTTAACCACCCACTTGGCACAAGTGTAAATGACTAGACAAGGTGCAAGGCAGTGGGCAGGCCTTGTATATGTTAAAAAAAGCCAAGATGAAAAACAATATTGGCCATGAAGGAGAAGGGTTAGCTATTCAAGGGTCTGATCCAATTCTCATTGAATGCAATGGACTTCCCCCAGTGACTCCACTGAGAATTGGATCAGGTGCTAAATAATCCAGATTAAAAAAAAAAAAAAAGGCCATGACCATCTGGCACACATATTAATTGTGCAGTGACAAAAAGTATGAAATCTGACAAAACAGAACGTAAAGGACAAATAAAGGATTGGCTATAAAATTAGCCATTAGTAATGCCAAAAAGTCTTGACCTATTCGTGCTTATTGATTTTCACAGTATATGATAAAAGAAAACATTTTACAGACACATAAACAAATGCTTAAACATCCTTCTTGTTCTCCAGCCACATCCTCACATCTTGCCCTGAGTTGCGGATGACCTGTGAAGCAAGAGAGAAGAGTAGCGCACTTGTGGTGGAGAACTCAGACTGCATCTGACCTAGCAAAGATTTTGACAGGTCAGACTAAAGGTTTTTTAGAAGTCTTCTGTTGTGGCTATGAAGGAGGCAAAGAAAAGTTTCTTTGTCTACACCATAGCATCTGCAAAATCTCACTCAGGAGATTGCTTCTGGGGGGCAGAGGGCCTGGTTAATCTGTGCTGTCTCAGCTTGGTGGCTGACACAAGCGTCCCCTTTAATGAGGAAATCTTGTTTCTTTTCAAATAGAATTGTGTGGATCCAGACCAAACTTTATGTGTCCGGAGAGGAAAGGGGAGAGTCTGCAGAATAACAGATTGAGAAGACAAATACTAAATCCTCTGTGCCTGAGTTTTGGCTGGTTTCTCAATCTGAGGTGCTAAAGTGGTGAAAGCACCTCATGCCAGCTCCTGTGCTTGGGATCCAAGCCCAGTCCTATCTTGGCTCTTGAAGATCAGTTGAGAAGAACTGAGTCCATTGTTGGTGAAGACTGTCAACATTTCTTTTGGGGAGGACAGAGTGGGGGTGATGTCCCGCCAGGAAGCTTTTCTATTTGACAGTGACCATGTGGTCCATTCTTACCCAACATGTGATCTATTTTTAACATGCATAATGTTAAGCATTTGCAGAATCAGGCTCTAAAAAGACCAAAAACTGATGAGGGGAGGGAAATGGAATGTAATATACACACAAAGGAGCCAATCCTGTTAACACTTGCACACTTTAATGGGAGCTAACGTGAACTTTTCAGAACTTCAACGGGATGGCTCATGAGAGTAAAGTTAAGTATGTGTGCAGGGCCTTACACTGTAAATTCTTTGGTGCAAATTCTTTGATTTTTTCATATACGTTTTAAAAGCACTTAATGAAACAGGTACCTGAATAGGTCTTTTTGGTATTAATTAACAATGATAATAATTAATACCCCATTTCTTTTTTAAATATGTATTTAACACATAGGGAAACTGAGATACAGAGACAGAACCAAATCCTGTTGATGCCCTGTCCTGTGCTTTAACTACAGGATCATGTATGCACCTGATTCTGCTCCATTAAAGTAGGGTTGCCAGCTGTCTGGTTTTCGACAGGAACGCCTCGTCGAAAAGGGACCTTGGTGGCTCCAGTCAGCACTAGTCCCTACCTATCCTGGCATGGCGCTGTGCCCCAGAAGCAACCAGCAGGTCTGGTTTCAGGGTGAGGGAGCATGGGGTTCCGCATGCTGCCTGAGACCCACTCCAAACCCCCTCATCCACTTCAAACCCTTCAGCCCCAGCCCAGAGCCCATACCCCCTCGTGCATCCCAACTCCCTGCCTCAACCTGCAGCCCCCTCCCACACTCCAAATCCCTCGGCCCCACCCCCCAGCCTGGAGCCCCCTCTTGGACCCCAAACCCCTCATCCTCACCACAGAACCCGCACCCCCAGCAGGAGCCCTCACCCTCTCCCACACTCCAATTCCCTGCCCACACTCTTTGCCCCAGCTCAGTGAAAGTGAGTGAAGGTGTGGAAGAGTGAATCACCAAGGGAGGGGGAATGTAGTGAGTGGGTGGCAGAGCCTCAGGGAAAGTGTGGGGCAGGGCTAGGATGTTCAGTTTTGTGTGATTAGAAAGTTAGCAACCCTATACTAAAGTCAATAAGAGTTTTGCCACTGGCTACCTGAAGACTAGCCAGGAGGCGGAGAAGAGTCCTGAGAAATAACAATTCTGTTTTCATGCATACCATTGGGGAAAAAAATGAGTTACAAAATATAACATATAAAACAGAATGTCTCCTAAACAGAATGTTTTTCAAAGTTATCCCTAAAGTATCATCTGCTCTTTAACCTCCTTATTACTACATTGTCTAAAGTTTAAAATACATGTAGCTCAGAGACTTCTTGCAAATTATTCCAATTCAAATCCAACTGTTTCCCAACATGTCAAAACAAAGTTAAATAATAAAACTAGAATTAAATAACAAACAGTGAGACAGAAATATTAAAAGATTAAGACAAGAAAAGATACATAATTGAGTGAGACTGAAGTAAAATGGACAGTTGATGAGACAAAGCCTGTTCTAGATGATAATAGCTGCAAAGAAAGTGGGTCTCATGTCAACAGTGATGAGACTCTTTCAAAAAAGACAGAGGAAGCCAGTGCTAAAACTGTGGAAATAGGGAAGAAGATAGACAAAGTCTATGTGCTCTATAGCACCACAGTGTAGACACTTCCTATATCGATGAGAGGGGTTTGTCCATTGATGTAATTAATCCACCCCTCCATGAGGTGGTAACTAGGTTGACTGAAGAATTCTCCCACTGACCTAGCGCAGTCTACACCAGGAGTTATGTCAACCTAACTATGGCACACAGGGCCATTCCTACCCATACACAAACTACGCAGCTGCCTAGGGCACTAGGAAATTTGGGGCACCCTATGCAGCTGCATGCTGCATCCAGCTCCAGCGGCCTGCCCGATCCCCTGGATGGCTGAGCTGGCCCCTTATGGGCTATGCACAGCAAGGCCCATGAAGCTGTCTCAGCCCCTGCCCCTGCTCTGCCCCACCTTGTCTCTTCCCGCCCCCACTCTGCCCCTCCCTCCCAACCCCATACCCTGAGCTATGCGTCCTGGGGGACTACAGCAGGGTCAGGGTCATGGTCGGGCCCACCCTGCGCTCATTGGGTGGTGGGAAGTGGAGCGATCGGGCCCCAGCCATGCTGCGAGTGCTGGGAGGTGGTTCCCCCTCTTTCCCCAAACCTGGGAACCGGGGGAGCGGAGTGAAGCAGGTTGGGGCTAGGGTGGTAGGAAGTGGAGCAACCCATTAGTGTGGGGGTGGGCCCAACTCCTGCCGCCTCCCTGCACTGGCTGCTCCTGCCTCCCAAAGCCCTTGGGCATAGACTCCCACCGCAGAGGCCTGGGGTGCCCCCCCCCCCGGAGGCCCAGGGCCGGCCCCCCTGCAGGGGGGCTACATAGGGCACCACAATCTCTAGGGATGGCCCTGATGGCACACAGATCACAAGATCTTTTACAGCCTGTGCAATGTAACTAGGTCCATCTAATTTTTGAGTGTCGCCCAGGTTTGAGAAAGGCAGGAGCAATCTGTTACATGATTTTAAGCATAAGGAAGGAATTTTTGAAGTAGATCCTGAAATAAATGGGAACCTGTGGACTGGAGCAAAAAAGGAAATTCAGCAGACACATACAGATGTTCTGCTGAACAAAGCAGAGATGAACCAAACCCAGAACATGAAATTCAAACCCTTCCAACTCCAGGGTATTGGGATGTGCTTCCAGGGCAGATCTAGGGCTGTCAGCCCTTCAGAATTGCCCCGGAGTCTCCAGGAATTAAAGATTAGTTTTCAATTAAAGGGCCCTATCTTCCGGTTCGGATGTGACCAAAACCTCAGAGGAACAGCAGGGGAGAATTCAGCGCGGCCACACTCACAGCCCAGCCCCATCTGAGCCTGCTCTGGCGGGACCCACACACCGTCTGGGCCGCTCAGGTGAGGCGCAAAGGTTTCAACGTTTCCCATCCACAGCAGCTGCAGACACCTCCCCGCTCCGAGGCTCCCCGGGGCCAGAGTCCGTCCCCCTCGAGCAACAGCCGGAGCGCGACCTGCGGCCGAGGCAGTTGCTAGGGGACTGGGAGCCTGAGCAGCCGCACAGCTGCCGCGGCTGCGGACCCCGCCCCTCCCGGCCTTCCCCAGCCCGCCTCAGAGGCGGGGCCGCCCCTTCCAGACCCAGCCAGCCGATCGCCTCGGCCCGGCTTCCCGCTGCTGCCGTTCGCAGCCAGGCGGAGAGGCGGGCCCCGCGGCGCCGGCCCATCCATCGGCCCGGGCTCGTGGCGTCTCGGCTGCCGGCTCCAGGTTCCGACGCGCCCCTTCAAACGGTGGCGGGGCCGATGCAGCCCGCGGGCTCCCCGCTGCGGCTCCTCTTCCTCCTCTCGCTGGCCAAGGCGGCCAGGGCGAGCGGGGCGGCGGCGGGAGCAGGTAACGCCTGGGGCGGTCGCCCCGTGGGAGGGGGGGGTCTTCAGCCATCCCAATGCAGCCGCAGCCGCGCGGGGCCCAGCAGAGCCGCCCTGGGCCGACGGGGGTTCCGCGAAGCCCCAGGCTCTCGCCGGTCGCCCCTGTCCAGGGAGCGCGATCCGCCTGAAGCGCGAACCCGGGAGCCGCCCAGCGGAGCGGGCGTTTGGCCGCTTCATGTTATTTCTTGGGCAGGGCAGCGGGGGTACCGGGCATACACGGGGGCTGAGATTCCGCAGAGGTGGCTGGGACGTGCCCCACAACAAAAGCTGTGAGAGAAACTTAGGTTCTGTATAAAAATCCACGTGAAGCAGGTTTGTGCCCCCCCGCCCCCACCCGCACACAGGTTTTATGAAACGCACCGCACCGCACGTTCGGTGATTCACATTGTTAGTACAGTCATTCTTCAGAGGTAGAAAGACACACATTGTCGAAGAGAAAAATCGGCAGTTCTGTAAGTAAAATGTAATAATGGAGTCTCCTCTCCACTCTTAGCTCTTCGAGCATCACACTTTTTATCTGCCCTTAGATGCACCCTGGCCAGCTTATTTCCATTTTCACCATTGAACCAGTTGCACAGTTTTGACCAACCAGTGTAACTGTAAAAAGACTGACTGGACTGGACGGGGCAGGAGTCCTGGCTTTTGACTCATTAAAGGCCACCAGGAGAATTTTCAGCCTTCTAACTTCTGCAGACTTTCCACTTGTCTGTTCTTGATCTCTCCCACCTATTTATACAAAGTGAGCCAAGATTTATTCAGAGTTTTAGCAAGGAATATTGCCATTGTCACGTTTACAACAAGCATAAGATGTGAAATTGTGGCTGTATGCTCATTGCCTTTACTTGTGATGGAGGGACCCCTTTGGGAGATCTAAAATTCAAGTTCTAATAGAACTAGTAGAAAATAAAAGTTCCAGCCCAGTGTCTAGGGAGGTGCTATCCTTCTGCTAGCTTTATAAAAAACCCAACTCTAATGTTTGCTGTTTTTCTTCTTGTATTGACCAGGTAGGAAATAGCCTTACTATAATTATTCCAATCAAGGTAACTCTGCCAGAGGTAGTGACTGGGGCAATGTCTACACTGCCAAGTTTTTTCACCAAAAGTTATGCCACTTTTATTAAAGCACTTTACTGAAACCGCTGTTACATGTCCACACTATGCTCTTTGTGTTGCTGGAGCACATCCACACTAGCAGTTCTTTCAACAGTGCACTATAGATAGCTATCCCTCTGTACAACTGGCCACAAGATGCTCATGGAAGGGTTTGCAATGCCTCATGGGATAGGTACAGAATCCCTTGATGCAAGTTTCTCAGTCTCATTGTTCCATGGGCATCCTAATAGATTTCCAGCCATTACGTGTGACAGGGTGGATGTGTGTGTGTGGAGGGGAAACAGACCGTATGTGCTGGGGGAGAGTGAGTGTTGGCATACTATCTCGTAAGTTCAGTAACCCAGGGGAAGCAACCAGTCCTGAGGCACGGGGAGGGGGAAACCCCGACATCAGCCCCTGCCTTCCTCCCTGGCTCTGCACAGCTCAGAGTCTGTCTGTCTCTCACACACACACCTGCCTGGCTCTTGCATTCAATGTGCGAGACAGCAGGAGCATCCTGCATTAATGGTAGGGTTGCCAACTGTCTAATCGCACAAACCCAAACACCCTTGCCCTGCCCCTTTCCTTGCACCTTCTCCAAGGCCATGACCTTGCCTCACGCCTCTGAGTCCCCAGCCCCACTCCTCTCCCTCTGTCTCTCGCTCTCCTGCACCGTCACTTTCACTAGGCTGGGACAGAGGGTGGGGGTGCAGGCTCTAGGCTGGGGGTGGTGGAGGCCAAAGGGTCTGGAATGTGGGAGGGGGCGCTGGACTGAGCCGAGGACAGGGGTTTGGGGCGTCGAGGGGGCAAGGGGTGCAGGCTCCAGGAGGGAGGTTGGATGTGGGATGGGGCTGAGGTTGGGGTGCAGGAGAGAGTGTGGGCTCTGGGAGAGAGTTTGGGTGGGGGTGGAGGCTCTGGGCTGAGCTGGGGGCTCTGGGCTGAGCTTGGGGCAGTGGGTTGGGGCGCAGGAGAGGGTTGGGGCGTGTGTGCAGGTTTGCATGTACGCTCTTGAAAATTCGCCCCACAAATCAGTTAGGGATATTTATACTGTGAGGTATGTATCTAATCTTGAAAGCAGTAGGGAGTCTCTAAAATTTCCATGAAGCAAGACAATGGAAATGATTGATTAGACAAGTTGCCAATGCCATTAGGACGGCTAGAGACAGCTAATTACCATCACCACAAGGTGTTATCACTGAAAATTATGTTAACATTCAGAACATGTAGGAGAAATAATTTGATTATATATTTTAATATACTATTTAAAAATAACAAAATTACACTTTCTCCGCTTCAGATAGGTTATGATGTTAAAACTTCTTCAACCAGCAGCAATATCGTGTGGTAAATGACTATTTTAAAATTAAAAGCCTGTTTTCCTCATTAGACTTCTACAGTCAAATTCACCATTGGTTTAAGCACTGGAGTTACACCTACTTATGCCAATGGTGAATTTGGCCCATGGGCCTTATCCCAATGCTATCAAAATACTAGCACAAAAGCCATTTTTTTCTAAATGTAGTAAAAAGCCAAAACAGGCTAGAGACAGAATGTTCCAAAGTGCCAAAGTGATGTAGGCACCTAAATTCCATTGAAAATAATTGGGATTTAGGTTTCTAAGTGCCCAGGCCATGTCTGAATTTTCAAATTGGGCTCCTAAGTCATTTCAGAGCTTCTAAAAATATTTACCTGTAGCAGGTTTTTGGTGTCAGACTTTCTGCAAGTTGCTTATGTCCTCTGGAATATCGAACTACAATACAACAAAAGCATGAATGGAGGAAGTGAACATGTGCCCACACTTTGGGCTGGTCTACACTATGGGGGGAAATCGATCTTAGATACGCAACTTCAGCTACGTGAATAACGTAGCTAAAGTCGAATATCTAAGATCAGCTTACTCACCCGTCCTCACCGTGTGGGATTGATGTCCGCGGCTCCCCCTGTCGATTCCGCAACTCCGTTGGGGTTGGTGGAGCTCCGGAATCGATATAAGCACGCTTGGGGATCAATATATTGCATCTAGATGAGACGCGATATATCAATCCCCAAGCAATCGATTTTAACCCACCGATACGGCGAGTAGTCTAGACGTAGCCTTTGATATGCACTTCATTTAGTGTTTTTCTTTCTTTAGATAAAAACTGTAGCCATTTGAAGGAAATGGACGTCATCCAAAAACCAGATGCAGATTGTTACTGTTATATGCAAAATGGAACAATGAACTTAAAATATATTTGGTCAGCTCTTCAGGTAAAATTCTGTGTTTGGAGCTTGCTTCAGATTTTTAATATGTTACATGTTTTCCCAGCAACCAATCTGATCAAGATATAAGATATCAGGTGCATCTCAGTATGAAATCAGTCTGAGGGTTGCATAGACAGAGCCTAAAAGAAGCATCTTTTAGTGGCATGCTGCTTTCACTTCTAGTGTGGCTGACTTAGTAGTTTGATGTCTCTTATTTGTTGCACGGATGGGGGGCTTTATTTCTTTGCTGAGAGGCAGAGAAATGTCAGCTCAACTGTGTTGTGTGTATTGGATGTTACATGATGACTTTTTGACAGCAAAAACAAAAACAAGAACAAGGCTACATAATATCAGATGCATATTTCCAATACTGACAGCAGTGGCAAGGGTGCACCTTGTAAGATATTCGCCTTGGGCTGCAAAGTACTAAGTCTCAACTACTATTGAAAGCACCAGAAGCTTAGAGCATCTCTTTAACCCCTGTGCTAAAGAGCAAGTTCAGGATCTTCTCCTTGGCTCCTCTTCTGAGGAGTTGACTCCCTAGGTAGGGAAAGAAACAGTTTCACTTCACCGCTGCTGGAGGAATGGGCTTCCAGGTGTAAGGAACTGGAGATTCCTCTTCATCCCTGCCCAGAACTTTTTTCTCCAGGCAGATACAATGTGTATGGTCATCTTTATGAGTGGTGGCAGACTTTAGGCAGTGATCACATCCAGCAACTGGGAAAGTTTCTTGACGTAAATGCTTAAAAGTGAGCAGCTAAGGTCTTCCCCAGCAGATCACTCTCTTCTTGCATTTCAATAAAGAAGCCTCTCATTAGATGAGATAATGCTTCTCCTTGTTGTTGGGCATCCATTATTTCAGATGTCCGGGCTCATTAGTTCACAATTTAAGCATCAGGAGGACTTTTCCTGTTCAGAAGGTAGAGAAGATCAGTGTCATAGCTCAGTCCTTCTTGAAGAGAAGAGGGTTGGATTTTTTATTCCAGTTTTCATCGCACTCTCTTCTGCTTTCTGACAATTTCCATTTTTGTTCTCCCTTAACATCTAATGTGCCGTTAGCATTCTTAACCACAAGAAAATTCAGGAACAGTGGGTTCATAGCCTATGAGAAAAGCAGGGCCGGCTCCAGGCCCCAGCGCGCCAAGCGTGCGCTTGGGGCAGCATGCCGCGGGGGGCACTCTGCCGCTTGCCAGGAGGGCGGCAGGCGGCTCCGGTGGACCTCCCACAGGCTCGCCTGTGGAGGGTCCGCTGGTCCTGCAGCTCCGGTGGAGCATCCGCAGGCACACCTGCAGGAGGTCCACCGGAGCCGCGGGACCGGCGAGCGGCAGAGCCCCCCCCCGCGGCGTGCCGCCATGCTTGGGGCGGCGAAATGGCTAGAGCCGGTCCTGGAGAAAAGTGAGCCTGGGCATCTGCCAAAGAAAATGCGGGCAGTCAATGTTAGTGTGTCAAACGTGTAGCATCACAGTGCCCATAATGGAATTGTAACCTTAGGATCTGGTTCTTCAAATGGATCCATGCACCCACATGGGGGTCCACTGACCTCAGTGAGGCTGTATATGAATCATTAAGTACAGTAGGACTAGGTACCTGATTTAAGAGACTGCAGTAGGATTATTATTCCCTAGGCTTCTGCTCTGTTATTTCTCCCTATGTTATATTCAAATACTGAGAGTGTTATTGAAAGATACTATCGATCCGAGTTCCTACTATGTATGTTTTGTTTTGCTCTGTTTACAGGTGAAAATTAACAGCACAGAAATGTTCAAGTTTGTGCCTATCTCAGCTGAAAGCAATTGTCATAATTCAGAAACTATTTTTGCATTTTTCAAGTGTGTTGTTCAAATCATTTGGCAATCAGAGGCATCTAAAGAAGCTGTCATAAACATAAACCAATATGGAGAGAATGTGTGTTTCACAGTCCAACCCTACAAGAAAGTACCCTACACCGTGAGTGTACAACGAAACAGTAAGTAGAGTGATGCTTTCCATTCATCCAATGAATGGGCTGGATAATATTGCCAACATTATTGCCTGAATAGTGCATTCTGAGTTGTAAGTTACCATAATGGAACAGCTGAGACATGTCTGATAATATTTGTACAATTAAAATCACCCAGATGAATTAGCCTAAAATGCTGTTCTTTGGATTTTCAGTGGTGGATAGGAAACTCATCCTTTTGTTCTTGGCTGGTGTCTTTCTGTTCCATTTTGCAAACGCCTTGAGTAGGTAAGTATTAGCCCCTTTATCTTGGTATTCTTTCCAGAGTCGTTGTGTTCTTGGTGTGTCCCTATTCATGCATTGTCTTCTCTATTTATTTGTATAGCTCAATGATCCCAAGCAACTGTTTGTTTTTTTAAAAATGAAATAAGAAAAATGTATGTAAACTATCATAATAACATAGCCATGAAGAGGAGAGATGTAATGTAAAGATTTGTCACTTGTGTGGCTTTGTTAGGGCTTCCCAGATCCTGGCTCCTAGCACTTGTGGGTTTACAAGGACTGCACTTGGGATTCTCCCTATGAGCAAGTGAGCAAAGAGTAAGCAGAGCCATCACCTCCCTCCGAATGAACCAATGAATCCTGGGGGGTGCTGCATAAAGGGAGGTTGCAGATTTCCCACCCCCAGAGTGTGGGAATCTTAAGGAGGCACTGTGTGTCAAATGAGGTCATCTGGGCCTCACTGTGTCTACTGCCCCCCGCCTCCACCTCACCCTAGAAACATGATAAACAAAAGTGGAACTGCGGTGTTTTCACTGTTGAGATTTTTAGATACGGAAAAGTAAATAAAAGCTGAAATAAGGAAAAGGCAATGAGATGATTTTTAATTCTCACAACTCTAGTAATCTAATGCTGTTTGTTTTTTAAAGAGTACTGGGTCCTCAGCTCCCTTGAGTTCACACTCAGCCCAGCAGAGGAGCTGGCTGGGACCTAATGTGACTCTTGTGTAACTTAAGAGCCACTCTAAGTTCTGCCAGCTGCCTTCATCCCACAAGGTCATCTGGGCATCATTCAGGGAATGCCATACACTGCCCCTCATCCTCCCACAGACCTCTTGCCACCCTAACACAGGGGTTGGGGATGAACAGGCAACATACAGCCATCTGTAACACCCAAAGATTCCTCTGTCAGGGAATTCTCAGCTGCTTCTTTATGGGAGTTTTCTGGCTGCCTCGTTCTGCCTCCGCAGTGCAAAGCAGATGAAGCCAGAGCTGACAATCTGTGTGATTAAGTGCAGCATTACACTTTTTGGTACTTCCAAACCAGTTGAAACTCAGTAAAAGGTTTTTACAGTGTCCCCCACCTTGCTGTTCCCTAACAGGAGTGCTATGTTCTATTACTCTGCTGGAGTGGCATTGGGTGTTCTTGCTACGCTAGTCTTTCTCCTGTTGACACTTAAAAGATTTATTCCAAAGGTAGGTGTACCATGTGGAAAACAAAATAGCAAATAGCAAGTCTGGAGCCAGATTCTGATCTCTCATTGGTTTTAAGACAGAGTAACTCCATTGACATTGATGGGGGTTTACTTCAGTGTAAAACCAATGTACCTAAGATTAGAATCAGGCCCTAGATAGACTACCCTCCAAAGTCTGAAATCAACAGTTACGTTTGCTGATGTGCAATGACGAGCATTTATTCTGAAACCATAATTACAGGAGTGTGATTTTAGTCTCTCAGCTCAATTTGCTTATGTCATGAGTCAACAAATCAGTCAAAATGAAACCATAAGTTTTGTGGCAGTTGTAACCTTGACTTTATTTTTCATATCCAGTAGCAAAATTTTCTCATGAAGGCGGGGCTGAATCTTATGCCACCCTCCCCCCCAGATGCCTTGGTCTCTATAAAACATGTCAGAGTTAAGTATTAATTATTATTATTATAATACTGAGACATGATACAGCTTCAAGAAGTTTGGACAAAAATCCCATGCAGTGGCTCCTCTTCACCTCACTTATCTTGAGACTTCAAAGCATGATATAGCAGGGTTAACAAGTGAATCAGCTCGTAAGCTCTTCAGTACAGATAGTGCGTATGTGTGTGAAATCCCTAGCCCACTGTGTCCCAATCCTGATTGGGACCTGGGGATGCTACCATCATATAAATAATAAACCACAAGCTAGCTGGTTCACTAACTATTTTCTTTTACTCCCAGCACAGCACCTTTGGGATTTTAATGAGTGGCTGTTGGATGTCCTCTCTCTACTTTATTTACTGTTTGCAAGGGGAAATGAAGTGGCTGTGGTCTGAATATAGAAACTACTTACTGGGTAAGAGAATGAGCAGAAATGTACAGCGGGCAAGTTTTTGTTAAGAGGTCAGAATGAACAGTTTGTAAGAAGTGCGTCTGATTTAATATTTTTCTCTCATGAACGTGAGGTGTGGGAAGATTGTGAAGGGTCCTAATCCATTCAAACGAGCATTTATTCTCATTAGATCCTTAAATAGGGAGTTTGATGTTGGTTTGTAGAGGCATGAAGAAGAGGGAACATTTTGCCCATCTTATGTTTCCAGTCATTTCCATTTCAAACCCACTATGGAAGCAAAGAGGGCGGTGGTTGTGGGAGAAGATAGCTACAATCTCCTCTCTGTCTGGAGTTTGCAGTGGGGGTTGTGCTGCCTGGAAAGCACTGGGAGATGCAGCTAGGGTGCACTTATTCTTATAGCATTTCCCCCTGCTGGCCTGGGGGAGAGAGATTGGGATACAAGCTTGTAACTTGGTTCTCCCCACTTGCTCTAGCAGTACAGAGCACTGCTCTTAGGCCACTATGCCAGCCCCCTATGCTCTGTGCCTGTTAATATTCACTAACTGCTTTCAACTCAGTTGAATACAATATCGTTTTGAATTATTATGTTTATGTTGACTCACCTTTGCTTTGGTGACAACCCTGAAGCACACAGAGAAAAGTGAGAAAAATTGTTCTTGCAGAATTGCCAGCTTGGCTGAAACAAAGAAGTACAGTGCTGAATAAGCATGGACTCCTTTGGATGCATATCCAAACTGAAGCTCCAGACCTTTCAGCATTCGCTCTTCACCAATTAGGAGGGGAAGCATGGCTTGACCACGTGCTTTTAGCATGAGTGAAATTAATTTGATACACATACTGTATTTGCAAGCCTATCAGCTTCATTTACAACATTTTATTTGAAAATAAATACTGACTTATTGTTAGTATGGAGCCTAATCCATGCATATGTTTACACAAGTATTGAGGTATAATTAGGACCTTTCAGCAATGCAGTTGCACACCATTCCTGCAATTGCACATACAGGTGAATTAAACTGATCATTTTAATGACCATTAAATTCTGACATGTAATTGTATTGCTAATGGTGTTTTAGAATGCCTACTGCCTTGGATAAGCATTGTAAGTTACGATTTAAATCTAAATAAACAAACATACAGGATATTTTGGCACATAGATAGCCAGTTATGCCTTTAACTTGCCATCTGCACATGCAGATACAGTTTATGTATGCAGTCATCATAATTACATACTGAAGTCCAGTGTGCCACTGCATGCATTTTTTTGCATATGTATTTTAAATATCAGGCCCTTCACGTTCCCAAAGTACATAGTAGACAGCATGAGGAGTAACAGTGAGATTTGCTGTGTGGCAGTTTTAAGCTGTCAGTCTACCATTAAAGTTAATTCTTTGTATCATTCTATATATGGCATTTTTTTCTGCTTTCACAGGGTATTTTCTGACTGTTGGATTTATCAGCTTTGTGGTTTGTTACAAGCATGGACCACTTACCAATGAGCGAAGCATAACCCTCTTGACGTGGACATTACAATTAATAGCCTTTGTCTTGATTTATTTTGGTGTCACCATCCCACAGGTTGCATATGCAGTAATAGCTATCATCCTCTGTTCAAAAGGCCTGTGCTATCCCCTTGGCATGGTCTCTTTTGTGGGCAGGTTGGTATCCATTTTCTGAACATATAAGTCACTGTATTATAAGGTAATATTAAAAGGTTAATAACAAAACCCACATAAAATGACAATTATCTGTCAGTTACTAATCCTAGTACATATTCTTACTTAATGAATACTTACATTAGAGACAAGGCTCGAAACCCCAATGCATAAAAATTTAATAATTCTTAATGCAGGAGTTTTAAGCATGGATCTTGCTGTATAGAGAACTGTGACTGTAACCTTCATAAATACACATTGAACAGCTTTTCTGCAGCATCTGGTAACTGATGGCTTTTCATTCGATTGATTGATTAGACTGCAGTGACAACATCATGGTTTAATAGGTCTGACAGGACTTTGATTTTTAACAAGAATTACCTGCAGATTCCTATGGGACAAAACACTTACCACAAGATGACATGAGATATTGACATTAGGATACTCTGATAAAACTGTAGGTTAATTGGTCATCACTGTCAACGGTAGAGTTCAGGGGTGAACTCCTACCCCTATTGAAGTCAATGGGAGTTTGCTAGTGACTTCAATAGACCCAGGTTTTCACCCCCGACATCCTTATTTTACTCTTACCAGGCCCCAACACTACACTGAGCTCAATAGGGGCAGAAACCTGGACCTGCATGGAACCCACTCTATAGAAGTGGGGCTGTGTGCCGGAGCTGGGGTCCACTCATATGGAGCTGCTTCCAGGATGGAGAACATAGTTTGGAACACTTTTCAATCATGTTTTTGGGTTTCCTGTATATGCTGTGTAGCCACATGGGAACAAGCTTCTGTTTGCTATTGTCCTGTGAATTTGAAATATGTTTTATCATGTCAACAGTAACACACAAATGATGATTCTAAAGGCAGTCCCAACTTGTTACACTGAATTAAGGAGTCTACGGGCAGTCAAAGGCTGAAGCTGTTTTTACAACGAACCACAGCAACTTTAAAAATTATTACTTATATTTTCTATGCTTTACCACCACTTGGTTTTTAAAAACCATTTTAATATTTCTTTGCCTTCCCCTACAAGCTTGGGTAAGTGGTGGGTTTGGGGGGTTTTAGCACAACTTGTCATTTGACAAACAAGGATTTTTCTACCCCAGCTGAAAAGAACAAACCTGCTTTAAACAGCATCATGTAAGAACATTTATCTGATGTAAGTGGTGCTCAGCTCCCTCTGACGTCAATGGGAAAAGCACCAGTTTAAGCCAGTGCTGAATGTAGCCAGAATATACCTTAATATAAGTACATACTCTGACATATCAAAGTGTCTTTGTTTCTGTGCTGACCCCTGGCATGATTTCAGTTTTTGTTTTTACTGCTCCTGCAGAGCCAAGAGAGAGGTACAATATAATATGAAAAATCTCTTTCAGAAAGGAAGTTTTTGATGGGTTTTACAAACAGTACATTTTACATTTATTTGTTTGTTACTTAATTCTACAGAACAAACCTTGATGGTTTGATAAAAATGATCACAGAGGAAGCAAACTGCATAATTCAGTTTAGTAGGCATCTGTACATACTGCTGATAATCTGATCTCCTAGTAAGCTCTAGAACCTGGTCCCATTGAGCCCACTGGGAGCTTTGTCACTGACTTCAGTGGCATCAGGATTTGACCCTTACCACACAAACAATGACAGACAAGAGCCTCAATCCATTTTCCATTGTCCCGAGGGGAGAGGGAGTAAGTCAAACACAGCTGGCTAGTGCAGGTACATTTATATAGAGTTTAAACTCTGTTTATGGGCATCCAGCCCTTGCTCATCTTAACTCGAAAGTTACCACAACAAAAATTGAAAGCAGTCAGTAGAAGGGAACAGAACATAGCACACTGTCTAAGTGATATCTAAATACATTATAAATTACTATGCAGAATCATAACAGCTACATCAGATTATCAATATTTTTGTCATACTACTCAGCTGTGTAATTTTAAGGCACAAATAAACAATATGAACAACTTGCAAAAGATTTTAAGAGCACTGTTCCTCTGCAAAGTTCCAAGCGCACACTGGGCCTGATTTTCTGCCCCATCGTCCCTGTGTGCCTATTTTGCATGTGCAAATCCCTGTTGCACCTGCAAATGGCTAGATAAGCATCCATTTATTAGTTTCCATTAGGGTTCTCTGTGTATATAAAGGACCTTTTGAAAGTCAGTGGGACTTTGCATTGATTTCAGTGAATTTGGATCCAACCCAAATGAGACAGGCAAATATACATGGACCTTGGGAATGAAAATCAGGCTCATTATGTTGGACTTTTAACGTAGCTATTTGCCTGTCCCTCATGCAAAGGCAAGATGATCTTATGCTGTTCCCTTAATAGTAGATGCCAGAAAGAAAGAAAAGGTCATAGTGATGTGGGGAGCAATGTATTTGTAACATGTGAATTCCATGTGCAATAGATTTGAAAATACGAATTGTGTTTCTTTTTGTTTTAGAAAAGTCAAGAATTTTTTTAAATCAAAGAAACTAGTGTTTCAGCTTCTTACTGAAGAGGAATACAGGGAGCAGGGGGAAACAGAGACTGTGAAAGCCTTGGAGGAGCTACGCTCATTCTGCAGGAGTCCAGATTTCTCATCCTGGTTAGCAGTGTCCAAACTGCAGTCTCCTAAAAAGTAAGAAAAACTCTCATCTCTTAAAATTGAATGTATTTTATAGGCACTGTTACATAGAAGAGCCAAATACTCCTTAAAGCAGCACAATTTATAGGCCTGATCCTGCCAACACTCAATCGAACATGTAACTTTGTTCACGTGAATAGACCTGTTGGTGTCCCAGGGCACAGATCTTGCAGCTTAAAGGGCTAAGGTGGCTTGAAGGGACATCTGTGCCCTTCTGGTCCTGGGCTGCTCTGGGGCTGCAGGGTGCTCTCAGCTAATTTAGACAGACCTGGGAGCCTCTCTAAGTTATGGCAGCCCAGAATCTCTGCAGTGATGCCTGCAACCCTGTCCCGAAAGGATCTTCCCATTCCTGCTCCTGGTATACCTCCTACATTGGGGCTTGCAAAGGGGTCCTCAGAAAGCAACTGGATGGCTGTCCCCACAGTGCCTGCTTTGCTGGGAATCATCCCCTGGCTGGGTATAGAGCTATTAGGATCCTTCTGCTTCCTAGTCTTGTACATGGTGTAAAGGGGGCAGGGTAGGAGTGAGGATCTCACCCCAAATGCTGGCAGGATCTGGCCCAATAATCATAAGGTTCCACATTACCAAACAAACCCATTGGAGTGACAGCCAATGCATCTTTTTTTCATAGGCTGAGCACTGGTCTACATGACACAGGTCGACATAAGACATCTTATGTCGACCTAACTATGTCAGTGTACACACTACGTAGAATCATAGAATATCAGAAGGTCATCTAGTCCAACCCCCTGCTCAAAGCAGGACCTAATCCCCAACTAAATCATCCCAGCCAGGGCTTTGTCAAGCCTGACCTTAAAAACCTCTAAGGAAGGAGATTTCATCACCTCCCTAGGTAACCCATTCCAGTGCTTCACCACCCTCCTAGTGAAAAAGTTTTTCCTAATATCCAACCTAAACCTCCCCCACTGCAACTTGAGACCATTATGCCTTGTTCTGTCATCAGGTACCACTGAGAACAGTCTAGATCCATCCTCTTTGGAACCCCTTTCAGGTAGTTGAAAGTAGCTATCAAATCCCCACTCACTCTTCTCTTCTGCAGAATAAATAATCCCAGTTCCCTCAGCATCTCCTCATAAATCATGTGCTCCAGCCCCCTAATAATTTTTGTTGCCCTCTGCTGGACTCTCCAATTTTTTCACATCCTTCTTGTAGTGGGTGGCCCAAAACTGGACACAGTACTCCAGATTAGGCCTCACCAATGCCAAATAGAGGGCAATGATCACATCCCTCGATCTGCTGGCAATACTCCTACTTATACAGCCCAAAATGCCGTTAGCCTTCTGGGCAACAAGGGCACACTGCTGATCATATCCAGCTTCTCCTCCATTGTAACCGCTAGGTCCTTGTCTGCAGAACTGCTGCCTAGCCACTCGGTCTCTAGTCTGTAGCAGTGCATGGGATTCTTCCATCCTAAGTGCAGGATTCTGCACTTGTCCTTGTTGAACCTCATCAGATTTATTTGGGCCCAATCCTCTAATTTGTGTAGGTCCCTCTGTATCCTATCCCTACCCACCAGTGTATCTACCACTCCTCCCAGTTTAGTGTCATCTGCAAACTTGCTGAGAGTGCAGTCCACACCATCCTCCAGATCATTAATGAAGATATTGAACAAAACCAGCCCCAGGACCAACCATTGGGGCACCCCGCTTGATACCGGCTGCCAACTAGACATGGAGCCATTGATCACTACCTGTTGAGCCTGACGATCTAGCCAGCTTTCTATCCACCTTATAGCCTTGTGCCCTCCGATGTAAGTGCCCTACTACACCAACATATCACCTCCACCTCCATGAGAGGCATAGGAGAGCTTATGTTGGTGTAGTTAGGGCAATGCAGCGTCCATGTAGGCACTGTATTACTTGCATTGGCTGTTGGCTGTCATTCTCCAGGCTCCCTGTTCAGAGGTGAGCTGCCCTTGGGCTCCTGGCTGGGAGCCTGGCTGCTCTGAGGCTCCCAGCTCCGTGCTGGGAGTCCATGAGGCTGCCAGCATGGAGGCAGGAGCTGTGGGGCGGTGAGCAGGGAACAGAGAGTGGAGAGGGGAGGAGGGAGCTGGCAGGGAGCCAGGAGCCTATGGGGCAGCTGGGCTCCTGGAGGGGAGCAGCAGGTGGAGCTGAGAGACCAGGCTCTCAGCTCCCCACACTGCCCCTCTTCAGTCAGTAGAAGCACTCCACAAACTGAAGGAGGGTTGTGTGGATATGAACCACCACAATAATTACTGCAGTGGCTATAAAAGGGGCAGAGTAGGAGTGAAGATCTAATACTGTATTTATTGTAGACATGCCCTGAAATAGGACTAAGAGTGCTGTGGAAATAGCATGCTTTGCCCCTGGGAATCTGAGTGGATGGAGAGACTGTGTCTGGAACAGTTCAACAGAGACACCGCTAGCAAATTAGAATAATGATGGTGGGCTATAAAGGAGAGTCCATATAAAATGGGGGCTGGCAGCCAGAGGAGTTAGGGACATAAGACTCATCAGAATTCCAACATGCTTATCTGAAAACCAAAATTAGAACTGTAAAATATTAGCAGCAGGGCTCTAGGTATTAAGCAGCCGCAGAACTCACCCTCGCCCCTAAATTGTGCTTCAGAATTTAAAGCGCCATCAGCTTGGAATTTAATCTATCAAAACTGAGTTCAAAGGAGTTTCGGGAATGGGAACTGCACTTGCACTTGGCTTCCCATGACACTTTCTGTAGTCAGGTTTTTGTAGTTTTCAAAAATGTCTGTCTCGCTTATTACCATGGAAAAATTCATCCCAAGCAAAGGGAAAACTAACTGGTTATGTGCAACTGCTGCCAAATATACAAAGTAAATAAAGTGAGAAGAGATATTTTTTCTCCAATCACTTTTAGTTATTCTCAGGAATTATTTGCAACAATAGTATGTAAAAAGAGTCTGGCAGAAGTCTGATTCTTAAGTTGACCATGTCTCTAAGCTTTTATTAAAGAATAATTATATTTCTTCCCCTTATGGTAACAAAGAAAACCTACCAAATGAAACCAAAGCAATGATGTCTGCCCGAGTCTGAAGTACATTTGTAAGAAGAATGAACAGCCCTCTTCAACTCAGTGAAGTTCTAGCTCACAAATATTATGACAATGATATGAATATTAACATTAACTATTTAACTGGTGATCACTTTAACAGAGCTCTTTTCACTAATGTGCTTTTCTTACAACCCTTCACCAAAAGTTCAGGCACCAGAAGTCCCCCACTTTCCAAAAACCTCCAGCATCCCCTCTGACTTCTGCAGTGCAGCTGTCCTTCATCAAAGCAAGATTGGCAGCATTTCAAAATGCATGGGCCAGTGTCAAATAAATGGAATATAAGCTCTCAAATAGTACACCGAATATTACTGTACTATTTGTTTCCATGTTTTATTCAATGAATCCTCCATTTTGGAGTTTACCTGGAGCTGCTGCAGAAATTCCAGCCTGTCACACCAGAGCGCCATAGAGAGCAGGGATCCTGCTGCAGAGTTTAAGCCCCGTTGCTGCAGAATCTACAGGGACTGGCTGTATGCGAGGCTGTAGTGCAGGAACTCATGGGTGTTGAGCTCTTGCACTGGTTTCTGTCAGGTATAGAGTATCAGCACTTCTTGAATTCAAATAAAGGACTATGTAAATTACTGGGGTTCTCTCTCAAGTTTTCCACAGACATTAATGAATCCTCATAACATTCTTGGGAAAAAAGTATTATTAGCCCCACTTTGCTAATTGAGAAACTGAAACTGAGAGAAGGCATGTGGCCTACATAGGTCTATACCGCGAGCAGTAAGAGTTGGAAACACAGGTCAGATGTGCCTGGCTCAGTCACTATGCCCTACTCGCTCTCTGAGGAACCAAAGTTACTTTTTTAAAGCATGAAGCAAAGACTGAAAACATTTGAAAGAAGGATGAGGAAGGAAAACAGCTGAGCTGACAACATTCAGTACTCGATGCTGCCCTTTACGATTTACCTTCTTGTGTGTGTGAATCCTTAGCTCAGGCTTAAACTCCAGCATGCCATGGGGGCACGATTCCTGCTTTGAATGCTGTCTAGACACATACCCAAAACATGCAGGTCTCTGCTCCAAGTCAGCTTTAATTGGCAGCATTCTGTGTATTTGGTTTTCTTTCTGTCTGATCCTTACCCCTTTTTAAATCTGGCAGATTTGCAAACTTTATTTTGGGATCTCCCCACGTGTCACCTGCAGAAGTGAACGCATATGATGAGCTATATGGCATTGGAGGCTCCTTCTTGGAACAGCAGCTCTTTAGCATAGAGCCAGAGCCAGAGCAGAACCGACTAGCTAGTTCCATTCAGGAGGATGATTATGAAGATGAAAATGAAATGCAGGAACAAAACGAAAGTGAAAATGTTTCACAGTCCAACAGTATTGGATTATTCTGAACCATTTGGAAAATCCCCTGTAAGGGAAGAAAATGAAATCAAGTTGGAAAGGAAGGCTTCCTGGGCTAAATGCGTGCTGTCTCGGAGAGCCCTACTTCTGACTTGGCTGTAGAGGGAAACCAACATTCTTTGAAGGATTTATTCCCGCTTCACTGTTCAAAACAGTAGTAAGTTGCTTGGTTTCTTAAGTGAATGTTACACTCATGTAGTTGGTATTTTGTTACCTCCCCTATTTATTTGCAGGGCAGGTACCAGGCAGCTGCAGTGCAAATTTGCCCCACCACTGTGCCTCAACTCCCTTGAAGAGACTGTTCTCTTTCCATGCCCTCAGTGCTCGGAGTGCCAGATGAAGAGGAAGTTATTTATGATGCACTTTTACTAAGTGCTCTATCTGCTAATAAATTCTTTTCAACTCCTTTCCTAAGGTATCTTGCTTACCGCTTTGATCCCTCCACTGGGTTCATCTCACCTTCCACGAGTTTTAAGTTCCTCACTCCTCTCCTTGAGAGCCCTGCACAACTGTGCTCCTCTGCTTTCACTGCTCTTCCCTTAGCCTTTCTACTCTAGCCAAGCCACACACCTAGCCCCCACCATAGTTGTTTCCTCTCCTACTCATCTCTGCCCTCTTCATTGTGGCCCCCTGTGCCAAGGGCCCTCCACCTGATCCAGTTCTCCATCTCTTCCTCTGGGAAATGTGTTTTCCCCAGTGTATTCTTATTCTTCCTTTCAGCCTCAGTCTTCCTCCACAACTAACAAAACCCCAAACCTAAACAAAACCTCACCATTCCAGCCCAAGTGTGCTCAGTAAAGGCCACATAGCCTGGGCCTGTATTAGCTGCTCCAAGGAGTCTCCCTCAGTGCAGATACCTGGGGTAAGGATGGCCAGGGAGAAGCTGAAGCACCCATAAGTAGCCCCGGTGTCCTGGGAATTCACCAGCTTTGGTCATGGGTCCTGCTGCTCATTTCACGATTGGGAAGAAACCTTGCCCCCAGGACCACAAGCAGGGAGGAAGTGCTGGATGATCCTCTTGGAGATCTCCTGACCATGTGGCCTTCTCCAAGGTTTACCTCAGGAGGTGAGGATCTTACCCTGGCAAGAAAATAATTACAGTCAACTGCCAACATCCATACGAGAATAGGAGATGCCATCTGTGTGGGTATCTATCCTCCCCTTACCTCTGTACAAATGGAATCTCCCTCTCTGTTGTCCTTTAGACTGTGTCCCTTACCCCTCACTTTTCATACACACTGTGTCCCATTAACCCCACTAAGTATCTCCTCGTAGGAGAGCGGGGGCCATCATTTCTCCCCTCAGCTGCCACTCCAAACCCTCCAGGAACTGTCCCATTCCAACATTCACCTCTTCTAAAAGGTGTCACTCTGCAGAACAGGCTGCGCTGTGTTTGAAGCAAGGCTGGCTCAGTGGGCACACTCAAAAGGATAGTTCCCCTTTGCTGGTGAACATGCTTGGAGATGTCTCAGTTGCTAGTCTTCGGCGGGACCCAAATACCATAAAACGGTGCTAAAAAGAAACAGCTTACTATATACATAGGTGCCTCCTTACACTGAAAAGTCATCAGAGCTTGCCTTATATTAGTACTTCCTAGAGAGAATTATAGGGAGACTCCAGGAGGCTCTAGAGTTTAAATTAAAATTTTAAAATGAGAATTTTTCTGTTTTTCAGTAAAGAGAAGCCTAACACTTAAACACCATTAGACCATCTCGCTCATTCAGGAAGACAAGCGCATTCTATAGCCATACAGAGGCGTGAGAGAAGATGAGCCCTACTTATTAAACTTATAAACCAAACTGGGACCACGCTTATGTTAGCAGCAAGAGGGCTCTACTGAACAAGTCTCTAATTGTCACCAATAAAATACGGGGGGAAGGCTGCTAGATTCACGGCCACATCTCTCCATCCCAATCCTGGCATCATATTGGGCTTGCTTTGGTGCTTTCTACTACTTGCAAGATAAACGCAACACATTAGTAGATACATTCACCAAACAGTGGTCAGAACCACAGGAGAGGTGGATAAAGTCCAAGATCTTTGGCTGCCTTGCAGAGGGGTGGATCGCTCCTTTAGCACAATGGCCTTACATGGCTGGAGGAGGTTTATGTTACACCTGCATAGTTGAAGCGAAGTACTTGAAATGTATTGTTATAAATATCTGGCCCGTCAAGGAAAGGCAATGTAGCATGACACATTTCAGACTCTCTGCACCATACTGAAGTCAAGGATTTTCAACCACAGTGCTCAGGGAGCTGAAGGTTCATAGTCATGATTTTTTGTTTTTAAAGGGACATATCTTGTCCCATTTAAACCTAGGCAACCCCCTTGAGCTTTATGAAACAAAGCAGCTAATAGACTGGTGGTGATGCCCCTCTACGAGTATATTATCCTTGCTAAGAAATGTAATACCCCTTTAAGGGACAGGCTGGAACCTACAGCTGGGATAGCCCGAGGTGTAATCAAGGAGACCCTGCTCCACCCTAGGGCTGGGCTATATAAACAGAAAAGAAACTGAGCAAGAGAGAGGGAAGTAGAAACTGTGCAGGTGATAGCAAGTGTTTGTTGTTTTCTCTCAGGCTAGTCAGTGTCCTGGAGCCTAACTAGAGGCTTTGTTTATGGATTTAAATTTAGGAGTTGAAACAGGTTCTGAGGTGAGGCCCTTATGGGTGGGTTTTAATTAAATTACTCCTGTCCTGAAGCCTTGATAAAAGAGAACTTTTCTTTGTTAGTGTGTGTAAGCTCCCCTCCGGGTGTTAAAGCAAACCTATTGCCCCCCGTCAGGGGAAATTAAGGGGGGGCACTGCTGCAGTACCACACTGAGCCACAAGATGATGTATAGGGACTGCCTGCACCTCCACAATGATGCAGTCACATAGCTCGGTATTAACATTAATATGTTCACTGAGGGGAAAAAACATAATTCAATACAATTGAATTTTTCCTGCGCTTTATCTGTTTTCTGGATATTTTTAGTAGATGATCAAGTAGGGTGGCTGCTTCAAACACCTTGCTCCGCACCCCCAGGAGAGAAGAGCAACAGCAGCCTGAATGTTTTAATGCCTAGCTCAAAAAGAACAGTAAAACAAAACTTTAAAGCCTCCAAATATCGCTAAGATCATGAACTCTGAGGATTTACGAATGTTTATCTATGTACTTATACATACATGTACTTATACTCACCCCCCCCCCCGCCCCATCAGTTTCTGAGCACTTTACAAAACACTGAAATTTATCCTCATGGCATTCCTGTGAGACAGGTCGGTACTATCCCCATTTTAGAGGAGCACTGCGACAGAGTTGAAAGTGACATCCCAAGATCACATACTAAGTCTTTGTGAGAGCAGAACCCAGATCTCCTAAGCCCCAGACCTGTGCCTTTACCACTAGAGCATCCTTCCTTCCTTAACAAAGGCTTGTATACTATTTTATCCTCTGCTTCATTTATTTTTTTCAACAATTTCAGGTTTTGGAAATACATGAATTTCATGTACAGTGCACTCGACATACTACACCTCTACCCTGATATAACACAAATTTGGATATAACGCGGTAAAGCAATGCTCCAGGGGGGAGGGGCTCTGTACTCTGGCAGATCAAAGCAAGTACAAAATAAAGCGGTTTCACCTATAACACAGTAAGATTTTTTGGCTCCCGAGGACAGCGTTATATCGGGGTAGAGGTGTATGCTGAGCCAAGCTTTTAATTAAAAATATTTTTCAGCTAGCAACGTTTGCTTGGTTCATTTTAACCACTTTATGAAAACAGTACACGTCACAAAGAGCAGTCAGACAGGTGGGTGCACCTGTCCTTCGGGGGGAGGTTGAGGTCCTTTGGTCTTGTACTTCACAACATATCTAAAGGGTACAGTTCCCCTGCACTCCCCTGCTGCTTCAAAGAGGTGTTTCTCTATTTTTCTCCAACCCCCAGAGAAGTGTTTGCATAGAGCAAAATCTTCCCAAGCCTCTCCATGGCCACAGAAGAGCCAAACCTCAGCAGAACTACGGTGTGGTGATAGTAAGATGTACGGTTGAAGAGGAGGAACGTAAGAATGGCCTTACTGGGTCAGACCAATGGTCCGTCTAGCCTAGTATCCTGACTTCTGACAGCAGCCAATGCCAGGTGCTTCAGAGGGAATGAACAGAACAGGCAATCATCAAGTGATCCATCCGTCATCGCCCATTCCCAGCTTCTGGTTGGGTTTTGTAGGCGGTTTTCCCCTTAATGAGTTTGGAAAAATCTACCAATTCCTAAGGTCTCCCCCTTCTGCTGCTCCCACATGCCCCACAAATTAGCAGTCAAAAGAAAAAAGCAAATTAAATTTGTTCTGTCAAGATAAACTTCACTGTGCTGACAAACATTGCTACTGGATACACTGGTGCAAATATATTCATTTAGTTAGGAATTCGCAGTTAAGTGGACTAGAACTAGACTTTGAAGATAGCCCCAATAAACCCATTTAAGCAGCCAAGATACAAATATTCAGAAAGTTATGAAAATGTGGTTACAAGTGGCAGCTGAGACTACTTTCTACTTTATCTCTTGGCCTGCAATAAAAAGAACTTGCATAACTCAAACCACACTCATCCATCTATGCTGGGCTGTTTGGGATGCACTGACCCCTTACAGATCATCCCACTACTGGCTTTCCATTACCATGAGCCTTGGGTGATTTGCTCCTACATTCTGCTCCCACTCACAAACAGATTTTGATTTGAGATACTGATTTGCCTTTCACCTCATATACATTAAGGCAACGCAAAATCTTTCATGAGAGAACCTTGCCAAAGCTGTTTAGGATTGATTTCTTTTAACTCAGATTTATCATCAGGTATGTGGCCAATATGTGATTATACAAAATGGGAAATTTAATTAAAAATATTCAGACAGGTTCTTTTAAACACATTATAGATATTTTATATTTTTTCTTACTGCACTTTTACAATTTTCACAAATATCAAAATCCATGTGTACATGTTCATTTTGCAACAGGGAATGAATGTACAGTTCCAAAAGAGCAGGCATTTCAAAACACAATTTGGAAGTGTAAACACAATATGTAAGATCTCCTCCTCAGTATAGGTGCTGTTCAGTAGAAGTTGACGTAATAGCATATTGCATTAACTCTGTATAAATGTTTTCGCTTAACTGAGAAGATTTAACACCTTTAGCCTGTCACCCATTCAATTCTCCATTCCCAAAACGTTATACAAACATACAATAAATACATTTCTGATTTTAAAGGACACTTCAACGAGTCATGAGAATTTACAGTACAGTACATTTAAGTTCAAGTGCAAAACATAACTAGTGGCTAGTTATTAACATTTATTTGTACTCTCTTTGTGGTGCTGGTCCCAGGCACCAATGTGTGCACTCTACCTCAGCCCCATAGGCCTTGATAAGGCATGTGTAAGGATAGCAGGGGAGGCTTTAGTTCATTCAACTGGGGATCAAAGGGTCTGGAATTTCCACCCACTGCTTCATTCTAAACCACCATCCTTCTCTTTCTCCCTCACACCCAGCTGTATCATGCCACAGACTGTGCACTGCCGTCAAGTGAGGCAGCAAGGAAGCCTGTTGAACATGTGTCTGATTCCAGGACAGGGTGAGCACCTGCAGTTCTTAGTCACTTCAATGGAAGCTACATGGGCTCAGCCCCTCTAAGGATCAATTCACGGATGTGAGACACTGGGCCAAACACTATCCTAACTTACACCCCATGCCAGCCCATTGATTTCAACCTTGAACCCAAGTTTTTCTCTCAGCAACAATCTGTGTTATGAACCAGCCAGTGGGCTGGCTACAGTTAACATCGAAAAGCATGACTAGACATAACTCTCAATCTTCCAGTGTCTGACACTATCTGTGTAAAACAAGTCTCTAAACATACGGTCATTTAGTCATATTGGTTTATTTTGGAGGCTTTTGCTCATTGAAACTCCTGTTAACAGTATCTCCCCCTCCCTACCCCCAAACATTATGATTTATAGGCAATTCCCTCCCCAGGCACTTGAAGCTCTTATCTTCTATACATAACCACAGTAGGAACGCTTAGTTCAACAATATTTAATATGATGAAATTAAAAATAAAAAGAGGTTTTCAGTGGATACTCTCAATCAATCTCAAACTGCCCAATCTTGATCGAGGTCTGTGGTCTTTAGGGTGACCAGATGAGAGGGAGAAAATATCAGGACACATATTGGGGGGGAGGGGCGAGGGGTGTCCGCCGGCAGAGAAAGAGAAAAAGAAAAAGCCGAGTGCTGCCGGCGGAGCAGCCAAAAAAAAAAAAAAAAAAAAAAAGGGAGTGCTGCCAGCGGAATGAAGTATCTAGGACAAATACCTAATATTGGGATGTCTGGTCACCCTAGTAGTCTTGGGCGTATCATCAAACCTAAAATTATACACACATGCATTTAGCAAACACCCTGTTTAGTGAAGGGCTGTATGCATACTGAGTTGATTTAACCTCACCTCCATTTGGTTCTTTCGAAAATGCCCTTTTCAAAAATGTATGCCTTGCCAAACTAAACCTACCTCTCAGAAGAGCGTTAATGGCAGCTTTACTATTCAAAGATTCCACTCGGTGTCACTTAATCCATCACCACATTATAAAAACATTCTTGCTGAAGCTATTCACGGTTTTTGAGAAGTCATTGCAAAAGACTAGGCTGTGCCTTTATTTATGTATTTACTTTGTCCAGTGTCTCTTAGTTGTTTAACTTTTTCAGGGAAATGCAATTTTTCTCCAGAAAAGAAAGACCATAGTGTTTTCTCTTCCAGTTTAGTTTCTCTGTGGGAAAAAATTAAATTTAAACTAACTGATCAAATAGGGGAAATTATATCCAGTGACTTAGTGTTTTTTCTTCACATTACACAACTGTCAGTATAAGCTCCCCTTTCTCTACAGATTGCAAAGAATCTCATAACATTTGACCAAACTTTAGCAAAGCAACTGAGAATTTCTAAGGCAGTGACATTCAGTCCCATTTCCTCTGCCAAGCCTTCCAGACCCTTAGCTTCCCCATGCAATGTTGCTACTGTATATTGTCATATGAATGGTTTTAAATATTTAAAAGCTTGTGCTGCTGCATCATGTGATTGGTCTGATTTCAAGATGTGCTGAGCACCTGTAGTTCCTAGTCACATAAGGTGAAGGGCTCTTTTGAGCTCTTGTTCAACCATTTCCCAGCAGAGCAGCACGATTTCATGCAGTGGGTTTGATAAGACGAACTTAGTGCCCTGCAGCAGCAAATGGAGCATTACTGACAAAGGGAAGCTGATCCAACACTAGGGGGCTCTGGGTCAGTTTGGGAGTTGAGTGTCGCTGCAGGTATTGAATAATCTCTGGATTCATCAGTTTCTCTCAGATTTGGGGGTTGTTCTGTTGGACTGGCTGCTGGAGTACTCTGATTCTCACTGGTTTTCTAAAGAGAGAGAAAACACATGCAAATGTCAGTGCATACTCTCATTACATAACCCTATGGGAAAATGCATTCAGAGATACTGGAAAAGTGTTCTTGCACTGCATGCATGCAACATAGCAAGTGAACACAAAGCAGGAAAGCAGTAAGATAGTAATGTTATCTACATATGAATGTAACAACAAGCAGAAAACTTACCTTCCATTTTTTTTCCTAACTGCACTTCCACAAGAAGCATGCAAAAAACAAACTCGCTATGTTTTAAGACAAAAACTATGAATAGTCGTCTACTGTATACAGACAACAATAATCATTATGGCTGCATTGTTTGCTAAAACATACTTCATGCTCCCTTCTGCAAATCCGCCTATATTTCCTTAACATTTTTTCTAAGTAAGATATTTCTCAAAGCCACTGAGTGACAGCACTTTTGCAGTAAAAGCACATCAATTTCATCCAATTTACTTAGCAATAGGCCTTTTCTTAGTAATAACGGTTAGGTCAGTGATTCAAGCAGGCAATTCTCTGGTTCAGTCAAGAAGAAAATAGTTGAGAACAATTTTCTGAAAGGCTCAGTGCACATTTTTAAAAGCTTTCCCAGATTATGTGATCTTATTTTAAAGACAAATGCTAGCTGCACTCCCTGAGGGCCAAAGACAAAAAAAGTCTTGTACAATATTAGTACTACAACATCTTCTAACCTCACGATTTATCTTGGAAGATTTGTTTTGTATCAAGTAATTAGAGTGGTGAGCATGCGCCTTTCCTTGAAGGATTACTATAAGCAAGCAGTAATGTGAAATGAAGAACCAAAGTTTTTCTGTCATTAATCCCCTTTTCTATGCCCCAAGTTTCTCCTCCAAATGACCAACTGTCAAATTAATTCTTTAGGAATGCCATTTAAAATGTTTAACAAGATAGCTAGGCAGCCTTTTCTGGGTTTAGTATTTTGTTAAGTTCAGGCTAAAAGAATAAGGTGAAATAAAGCAACAGCAATGCATAGGGAGTTTTTTTTTTAATTTTTAGAATTAAAATGTGGGTGTGTTCTGTAAAAGTAGGCAATTTCTCCAAGGAGCTGAAATGATTAAATATATCTCTAGCTTCATGCGTTGAGATGCATCATGCGTGCATCTTCAAATGAAGGGTGTAGAATATTGCTTAATTCTGGGTCTACACTAGTTTTTAAATACCAAAATTTTACATACAATACAGTGGGAAAAGAAGCTATGCTTTGCAGGCGCTTAAGTGTCTTGTCGTGGTAGGGCTGAATGCTCTTTGGCCATCTTTTATTCACAATCTGGAAGACAGAGATCATGGAAACCGGCCAGTTGCAGAACAGCAGACTGCCCTGATACAAGTGCAACCAGCCAGGGGAGGGAGGAAACATTAAGAGTCATATTTAGCCTAACTTTAAAATTTGGATTTGGTTGAGCAAGAAATAGAGATTTTGATGTTTGACCCTACAAACACAGGCCTTAATGAGAGACAGTGCGGAATTGCATAGGTGCAAAGAGATACCAATGCAGACCCAACTGCAGGATTGGGGCCTTAATAAAACTATCCCATGGAAACAATTTTCTCCCAACAAAAATTCGTTGTTCCCATAAATACTAACAATCCTATCTAAGGAATAGTCCTGAATTCTATCAGTCACGTGGAGTAGATAATGCGATGCCCAAAATTTAATAGTATTAATAAAAAGGCTCCATGAATAGCTGCATGAAGTTATGAGAAGGTGAAAGAGGTTATTAAGAGAACATGTTCCTGAAGATGGCAGGGAGTTATAGGAGGCAATAAAAGACTTGAGAGCCTTTCATAATTGCTCAAGTCATTTACTGAGAGCATCTCCAAAACTATGAACATTTGTTGATTCTCTCTCCTAGAGCTTACCACAAACAACAAACCAGTTTTCTTGCCCTGGGAGGTATGGCAGATTCTGTGTGACTGCCATTCTCCAATTTGCAATTGATGCGACCGACAGGGCCGGGCTTATATTAATAACTGCTTAAGAGAAGACTGATGAAAAACGGCTTGGGCGAGTGGCATGTGTAGAGAGTGTAACACAAACAGCATTGTGTCAATGAGGATTTCATTGTAATTCAAAAGGAGACATTTGATTTTTCCAAGATGTGTGTGTCTGAAATTCTTCTTGTACAGTATAAACAGACATTCTAGAGTCTTTCAATATAGATGCTCACTCTCTCTGAGGCATGCAAGTTAGTCTCATTAAAGCTAATGGAAGCTCAGCATGCAAATTGAGAAGGGAATATATGCATAGGGCTGTTTACAAGAATATAGGCCAATGGGGGAGGAGGGAGACAGCTGGTGAAGTTGGAATTTCTTCAAACATTGCTTTGGTACATCTGCAAAGTCATGTCCAAAATCATCACCTTCCAGAGGTAGGACAGGTGGAAATGACATTTGGGTGCATATGGGATGTCAAATATGTATGGGGGAAGCTGCACCACTCCTCCCCCAGGCAGACAGGAGAAACAGGAAGTTTATTACCCCCAGTGTTTTAAAAACGAGATTGACAGCAGCAGCACAAGTTTCCCTACATTGCCTCACCAACCACCACTGTGCTCCAACTCCGTTCTGGAGGGAGCACCCCAAAAGATCGGATGATAGTCCAGTCTCTGAGTCCGTCCAGTCCTTGGCCCTTCTGCCAAGATTCCTAATTAGGGTGCTGGGGGATTCTGTAATGTGAACACTGGAAAACAACAACTCATTTCACACAGGCCACAGAACACTCTCAAGTTGTAGACACTTTCAGTCACCACAAGCCCAGGCCAAGCTAAAGCGGGTGAAGGGCTTCATATTTCATTACTAATTCGCTGGGGTGCCCATTTCCACCATATTTTGGATGTTTGGCAAGTCTGACTCCCCCCATGCCTCCAGGCTAATCTCTAAAAGGAAACATTTAATTAAAATGGAAAAAAAAAAAGACAGGCATGGTACACCTTAATAATTATGCAACTTTGTTAATGCTCACCCTGAAGCCACAAAAGTTCTGCAAGTACACAAACGTGTTCAAACTAATATGAAAACACTGTAATATAGAGGCAATTCCAGTATATCCCACTTGTCATGACAAAGGGGAAGAGAAGAAAGTGGAAATTAGACTATAAGATCTGCTCAAATGAATTACTGAACACTCCCCCCGTATCATACACATGCAGCAACTGTGTTTGTTACTATCATTCAACTATTGCTTTACATGATTCCAAGTTTCTGATATACTGATGAAGAATGTTTGCCAGGTATTAATAATTTTTTGGTGCTGTAGATTACATTTGGTCTTAAAACCTTCAGCAGGCTATTTTTAGGTTAACATTAATGGTGGTACGAACATCATGTATTAAGAGCGGGTTACCTGCAAAGGCTGGTTTTCAGGCATCAGATTGCTTTTAGACAGCTGTACCATCTCCTTTATTTGATAGACAGCATAAGCCAGAGTAACCCAAGGAGAAGAACTGATCCCCCACGCAGGCTTGTTCACATCTTCTTGTTCTTCTTGGTGCTTCGTTTTCTTGGGAGGAAGTCTGGGCTCAGTTCGAGGCATGATATCTTCTGACTGTTGATGTATGAGGTCAATGGTTGCTATGGGAACAGGGCTGGAAGGCACTGGGATCCTTTCTGCCAGCATTGTCTTCTCTGAAGTATAGGGCAACATAATCATCAATGAAGTCAGTGATCATTACAAGGAAACTGAGAATCAAAGCACTGAACATGAATCTACACAAACATGCTTTGCAACACACTAAGAATTACTCTGTTCCCTAACTATGATTCAAGGACCTCTTGATACCAACTAGCAGTGGGTACAGGGATTCCTCTGGGCTCACCAAAAGAATGTCATGTAAAGTCTCTAATGAAAGCCCGTGTCACACTGGTCATCAAATAATCATTGTGAGATGTATGTATGGAAAATATGCGGAGTTATGCATCTACACTAAAAATTGTTCTTTAGGTCTGCAAGTTAAGACAGGCCACCAAAAGGTAATCCACGAGTCTGGGGAGTGTTCAGTGGAACAGAGGCTGCGCATTCCAGAGGGAGGATTCATGGGTTGGTGAGCGTTTATCTCTAACATGTACAGAGACAGCGAGGCCTGCAGAGCCTGGAAGCCAGTGCTTGCGTTGCCAGAGGCTGGTGACTTCAGGGAGCTGAGCCCCAGGCAGCACAGGCAAAGCTCCCTCATCCTAAGGGAAGGTGGTGGTGAAGTGTCTCATAACTCTGGCAGTAAGAATTATGCTGTTCCCTCCCTAACATACACTTCTATTGTACGTACACAGTTAAGAATGTGGCTCTATCACAGTTTTACTTTTCATTTGAAAAGGACTGTTTGCAATCTAAGTGTCATACATACAGAAGAGCTGCACCTGTAACCTCAGTGACAAGTATCAGACCCATAACAGCAAAGAGGCCACCAAGCACATCGATCACTCATGAGCTGCCCAGGAAAGCTACTCCAGCCTTGACCTGGATTCATGTCTCTCTGCAGCACCCCCGCGCCAAGACATGCAGGTTTCCAGGCATCGATTTTTGTTTCAGTATATGTTTGTAGTTCTATGTTAAGTGCAATTTAATAAGGCTTTTGAACAAAATAGTAAACTTTACTCTTTACACCCAACTCTCTTCTTGTGACTGACCATTCATAGTTATAACCACCAGGCTCCATGTGGTGAGATTCTGTGGCCTGTGTTATACAGGGTATCAGACTAGATGATCATGATGGTGTCTTCTGACTTTAAATGAAATAACCTTCCCTAGGAAGTTACAGAGAAATTAGTGAGTTGGTGACAACAAAGGAAACCCAAGCCTCTGTTGTGGTGGTTTTGGCGACAAGCAGCCAGTTCTAACAGGGTAGAAATGATCCACTTTTCCCTCAGTTCTTATAGGTGATACGATGCTGTTTCAGACCAAGGTAGAAGTAACAATTGCCTGGAAATATCTGATCAATGCAGTGATTTATTGCCTAACGAACTGTGCCCTATAGATTCTGGATCATTGCAGGACGGACAGATGGACGCGCACACACACACACACACAAGTAGGCTAGATTTTTTAAGCAATAGCTCTGTGTCATGTAAAACAGTCTAGAGATGAAATATGCTATTTTTTCCTCAGACATTTTCAAAAAAAGCTTAAATAAAATACAAATAAGTACAACAGTTAAGGTACTGCTGTGGCAAACAACTAAGCAATGCTTAGCTATACTCATGTGAGTAATCCCATTTAAATCAATGAGACTTAAAGTTAGGCTTACATTTAAGTGGATGCAAGATTTATGTTTAAGATTTACAAACAAGTACACAGATGCAGAAGGAAAAAGAATAACTGGAATATTAAATTCTAGAGAACTATGGCCCAAGAGAAAAATATGAATCCATTGGGGAGGGTCACACATGTACTCCATATGCAACAAACAGCGTTTATCCCGTCCAAGTTTCTCTTTTGTGCCATTATCACTTGAACATAGGTGGAAGAAATTAAGGCAAAACAAATATTTGAACATTCTTAAACCCAGGCAACTCAAGAACTATTGAAGGACAACCCTTGTATTTTTAGGATAAAGAAAAATGAACTTCAGTTCTACCTAGGTTTTAGCATGGAATAAAAATAACATTTGGGTAAAAGACATTAAATGTTTGCTTATTATTTTTCATCTCTATGAAACAGGTCTATTCTCTGTCTGCAAAAATAATAATATATAGGATTAATAAAAAAATAATGTGTCAGCTCCTGTGGAATGATTCTGGGCTAGTTTTCCTGTATTATGACCACGTATCTCAAATATCACACAGTGTCTCGAGGTAAGAACATAGGAACAGTCTTGGTCTCATTGACCTGAGTATTTACCTTCTTTTTCATCAGGAACAGCTAGCCACTGGATTAATGCAAAGAGTAGTAGGATCACTAAACAGGCCATTCCTATCCCCCTGAATGTTGCAGCAGCCCCTGTAATGAGGATTATTTTTAGAGGATTTGTTTAGGTAATACGGAAAGAGACAGATATTGTGATGACTTCATTCTGCACTTAATATCCCATGCAAACTTTCTTTTTATGTGGCATCTCCATTGCTGGAGATTTGCAACCATAGCAGCTCGTTCTGTATGATCTTCTGCTAATCTCTTTGTGGATGAACAGTCCTTTTGATCTACTCCAGATACCACATCAGAGTCCATCCAAGATCAAACTCATTAGGTTATTCCCCTCCCTTCTGGCACTTTTAGCAGCAGGTTATTTTACATGGACTCTGAACAAATTATGCTTTCACTTCTCAATTGAGTGTGCAGAGGTTGCATGACAACCACATGATAGTGAACAGCCATCGGTCATCTCATGAAGGATTCATCCAGCTGCCTAGCTGAGGACAGGGCAGTGCTTACGAGTGGATTTGCTCACATAATACTAAAAATTCAAGGCATACTATTACAAACACATACACATATAATTATCAATGTACAAATCTACGTGTATAAATAGATTTTGTATGTGATTGAGTGTAACAAATATGGCTTCATTAGCAATACATTAAGTGTACATATGCTTTTAGTCCAGTTTTGCTGCACTACTAAGAAACTGCAATCACACTTAAATAAAATGTTTGCTTACCAAGATAGTTGACCAAAACCCCTCCGATCATAGCCCCACATCCTCTGCCCAGACCCAAGTGGAGACCTTGTAGAATCCCCTGAGCTGAAGTTCTTAATTCTGGAGGCACTGCAGCACTAAGATACGAAATACAAGCTGCCCATATGGCTGCATGGGTTACACCTATGGAGAGGAAACATTTTAGAAAGCACTAAGTTTGTTGTCATGATCTCTTTTCATTTATTAGTTGACAGTCGCAGTTAAATGTCCTGGGAAGGAAGTGTTTATATTAAAGTACTAAAGTCAGCCATATACCTCAGTCTTTCATGAAATAACAACGCTTTCAATTTTTTCTGTGATGCCCAACCTGCCTAGAGATGCAACAACTAGGGCTGTCAATCGCAGTTAACTCACACGATTAACTCAAAAAAATTAATTGCAGCTTTTAAAAATCACAATTAATTGCACTGGTAAATAACAGAATACCAATTGAAATTTATTAAATATTTTGGATGTTTTTCTACATTTTCAAATATATTGATTTCTATTACAACACAGAATACAAGTGTGCAGTGCTCAATTTTTTTATTAAAAATATTTGCACTGTAAAAATGATAAACAAAATAGTATTTTTCAATTTACCTCATACAAGTGCTCTAGCACAATCTCTTTATCATGAAAGTGTAACTTACAATGTAAATTTTTTTTTGTTATATAACTGCACTCAAAAACTTTAGAGCTTACAAGCCCATTCAGTCCTACTTCCTGTTCAGCCAATCGCTCAGACAAATAAGCTTGGTTACAATTTTCAGGAAATAATGCTGCCCACTTCTTGTTTACGTCACCTGAAAGTGAGAACAGGTGTTCGCATGGCACTTTTGTAGCTGGCGCTGCAAGGTATTTACATGCCAGATATGCTAAACATTTATATGTCCCTTCATGCTTTGGCCACCAGTCTAGAGGACATGCAGACACTTGTTAAAAAATATAATGCATTAATTAAATTTGTGACTGAACTCCTTGGGGTAGAATTGTATGTCACCTGTTTTACCCACATTCTGCCATATATTTCATGTTATAGCAGTTTCAGATGATAATCCATCATGTTTGTTTTAAGAACACTTTCATAGCACATTTGACAAAACGCAAAGAAGGTACCAATGTGAGATTTCTAAAAAGAGCTACAGTACCCGACCCAAGGTTTAAGAATCTGAAGTGCCATCCAAAATCTGAGAGGGATGAGGAGTGGAGCACGCTTTCAGTAGTCTTAAAAGAGCAACACTCAGATTCAGAAACTACAGAACTCAAACCACCAAAAAGAAAATCAACCTTCTGCTGATGGCATCTGACTCATGATGAAATGAACATGCATCAGTCCGCTCTGCTTTGAACCGTTATCGAGCAGAATCCATCATCAGCATCCACCTGAAATGGTGGTTGAAGCATGAAGGGACATATGAATCTTTAGCATATCTTGCAACCAGGGCCATTCTTAGGCATATGCAGCTGCCTACAGCACCCAAAAATTTGGGGCACTCCTGGGTGTTAATGTCCACCCTCCCACATTTTCCTATCCTTGTTCTGACCCTTCCTGCGGTCTCCCACAGCTAGCCTGGTGAGTCTTCCTCCCTAGGGGATCTAGTAACTTAAAATGAAAAAGCCTTCCAGACCTCTTAGCACAACATTGAAACTGTTAAAGAGCCATTCAAGTGGTAATGAAGCCATTTAACAGGCATTTGCCAACCTCTAGGTACCAATGCTCCCTGGATTACGCAAACCTGATTTACAGAAATCCGGACTTATGGAAAAAGTTCCGTAAGCTTTTTTTTGTGTGCGTGTGCAATTCTCGGAGATACGTTCCCGATTTACACAAAACTCAACTTACGCAAGGCGTTCCAGAACAGAACACTTGCGTAAGTCGGGGAGCTTCTATATCTATTGTCAGTTTCTGAATTTACTGACAAAAACAGTTGTGCATGACTGTAATATTTACTCAGAACATGTTAGTCTACAGGACCTTAGTTTAAAATTAGCTTTAAAAATATTTCATTAGAAGATTATAGAATCACATCTCTAAAAAAATCCTTCCATAGATTATTAGATGCACAACCCAGTGTGCATCTTTAGCCTTAAATGCCTGAATCTTCAGACATCTACTTTTTTAAATAAATCCTTCAAAGGACCATCCTTACCTAAAATACATATTTTAATTTTAATTACTATACTACAAAAAACTTGCTTCCAAAGTCCTCTCTCCTTTCTGTCCATCCCCATCTCCCTTTGCCCCCCTGTTGAAGAGAACCCTTAAAGGGACAACACCCCTTTCCTTCCAGATAGCCTGACAAACGAGTTTCCCTGTCATAAACGGATAGTTAAGGGTTAATGTCTCTTTTACCTGTAAAGGGTTAAGAAGCTCAGTAAACCTGGCTGACACCTGACCAGAGGATCAATAGGAGGACAAGATACTTTCAAATCTTGGTGGAGGGAAGTCTTTGTTTGTGCTCTTTGTTTTGTTCGTTGTTCGCTCTCGGGACTGAGAGGGACGGGACATCATTCCAGGCTTTCCCAATCTTTCTGAATCAGTCTTTCATGTTTCAAAATAGTAAGTAATAGCCAGGCAAGGCGTGTTAGTCTTATGTTTGTTTTCTTAACTTGTAAATGTGTCTTTTTGCTGGAAGGATTTTTACCTCTGTTTGCTGTAACTTTGAATCTCAGGCTCGGGGGGGGGGGGGGCAGTCCCTCTAGTCTATATGAATCTGAGTACCCTGTAAAGCGTTTTCCATCCTGATTTTACAGAGATAATCTTTACCTTTTCTTTCTTTAATTAAAAGCTTTCTTTTTAAGAACCTGATTGATTTTTCCTTGTTTTAAAATCCAAGGGATTGAGTCTGAACTCACCAGCGATTGGTGGGGGGAAAGGAGGGAGGATGGTTAATTCCTCCTTGTTTTAAGATCCAAGGAGTTTGGATCAATGTGAAACCTCTCAAGGCAACCCAAGGAGAGGAGAGTCTGGGGGGAAAAGGAAGGGGATGATTAATTTCTCCTTGTTTTAAGACCCAAGGGGTTTGGGTCTTGGGTTCCCCAAGGAAGGTTTTGGGGGAACAGAAAGTGTGCCAGACACAGACGTCTAGCTGGTGGCAGGGTACCAGATTTAAGCTTAAAAGTGATCATGCAGGTCCCCACTTCTTGAACTGTAAAGTTCAAAGTGGGGAAAAAACCTTGACATGGTGAGCAGCGTTGGGATTTCTAGGAACCAAAAGTCAGTAGGATTTTTCTCTCTCTACTTTCTAGCTGCTTGGAAAGCAGCCTGAATGCAGAGGTATTAAGTTTTTTTAACAAGGGTCTGTTAAGAGGAGGCTTCAAGCTGTGTGCCAGCAGATAGCCAGCAAAAGGGATTTACAAGTTGAATTGTTTTTTTTCTTTTTTTTTTTTTCTTTTTTCTTTCTTTCTACCTCTTGGGTATAGCTAGTTAGAAAATCTCTGTTAACCAAGCAGCCTGAGCTGAAGCATTCCAGTCAGTAAGCTGCAGAGGTAGTGTGGCCAGCACAAGAAAGCAAAAAAAATGAGTGCCAAGAAAGCAGTTAAACAGGAAATGGCTAGGCTGGACGCAGAAGAAAAAGCCAAAGAGGCTGCCCACAGGAGAGCTATAGAGATGAAAGAAAAAGAGCTGGAGATGAAACAAAAGAGATAGAGATAAAAGAAAAAGAGATGGAAGAGAGGGAAAGAGAGAGAAAGCATGAACTGAACTTAGCACAGGCTAAGCAGGATGGACCAGCCAACCCTAACAACCCTTCTCCAGATTCTGTTTCCCATCCCAGAAAATTCCCCACCTACAAGGCAGGTGATGACACTGAGGCCTTCTTAGAAAATTTTGAAAGGACCTGCCATGGGAACAACATCTCTACAGACCAGTACATGATAGAGCTGAGGCCACTGCTCAGTGGACCCTTAGCAGAGGTGGCGGCTGAAATGCCTAAGGAACACATGAACAATTATGAACTTTTTCAAGTTCATAATCAGCATGGGCCTAACATCTGAGCATGCCCGTCAGCAGTTCAGGGCCCTAAGGTGGAAACCAGATGTGTCATTTACCCGACACGCCTACCACATTGGAAAGAATTGGAATGCCTGGATATCAGGAGCAAATGTTAAATCTCTGGAAGAGCTGGCCCTCCTAATGCAAATAGAGCAGTTCTTAGAGCGTGTTCCTGAGGAAATAGAAAGGTACATCCTAGATGGGAAACCCAAAACTGTAACCGAGGCGGGGGAGATTGGCGCCAGATGGGTGAAAGTGGCAGAAAGGAAAAAAGCTACTAGCAAGGGGAGCGAATATCACAGGGGGCAAACAGAAAATAAACCCTATAACCGAGGGCAACCCAAGACCCCACCTACAACCCAAGGAAAGCCCCAGACACCCTATTGTCCCACCTCACCAGTCTCCAGCAACCCACTTCGGCCCAGTGACCAGTCAGCTGGGCGATGTTTTAAATGTAATGAACTGGGACATATAAAGGCCAACTGCCCCAAGAACCCCAACCAAGTGCAGTTCATTACACCACCATCACACCAAAGATCCCCAGGCCCAGATGCCTCTCAAATACCCTCGGAGCAAAGGGAAACCTTGAGAGTGGGCAGAAAAAATGGTTACTGCGTGGAGATACACAGGGGCACAAGTGTCAGCTATCCACCAATCCTTAGTGGACCCCAAATTCATCAACCCAGAGGCCCAAGTGACAATTTACCCATTCATGTCAAAATCTGTAAACTTGCCATGCTACTGGGGGAAGACTTGGCCAACCAGGTGAAGTGGGCCAAGAAGGTGGAAATGGTTACAGGCAGCCAAGCCAGGCAAGCTTCCAGACCAATCCCTGTTCCTGAGCCGTCCACAAGGGCCCCGTCTGTGTTATCAGAGACCCAGACAGAGGTGGTGGACCCGGATCCCCTGCCAATGAGTGCAACAGCCACAGTGCATCCAGTCCCAGAACCGGAACTGGAAAAGCAACCAGCACCAGAACCGTTGCCAGCACTGACGTCAGCGCTTGCAAACCCATCTTCAACCCCAACGCCAGAGGGCCCCAGCGGGCCTAAACTGGCAGAAGCAGCAGACAACCCTACCCAAGTGGCTCAGCCAGAGCCTGAAATATCGCATAGTGCACCAGCGGAGAGCGGTTCACCATCAATGAAAACAACCCCATCACCTACATCGCTTCCAGAGGGACCAAGCCAAAGTCCACAGTCTAAGGAGGAACTGGTGTCTCCAGCCTCAAGGCAACAGTTCCAGACTGAGCAGGAAGCAGATGACAGCCTTCAGAAAGCTTGGGCGGCAGCACGGAGCACCCCACCACCTCTCAGCTCTTCTAACTGATCCCAGTTTGTTGTAGAACAAGGACTTTTATACAAGAAGACTCTTTCTGGTGGATACCAGGAAGACTGGCATCCTCAAAAACAGTTGGTAGTTCCAACTAAGTACCGGGGAAAGCTCTTAAGCTTAGCCCATGATCATCCCAGTGGCCACTCTGGGGTGAACAGAACCAAAGACAGGTTGGAGAAGTCCTTCCACTGGGAGGGGATGGGCAAGGACATTGCTAATTTTGGCACACCTTACAAGACCGGACATAGAGTGGGAAAGCCCCGAGACCAGGTCAAAGCCCCTCTCCAGCCACTCCCCATAATTGAGGTCCCATTTCAGCGAGTAGCTGTGGATATTCTGGGTCCTTTCCCAAAAAAGACCCCCAGAGGAAAGCAGTACATACTGACTTTCGTGGATTTTGCTACCCGATGGCCGGAAGCAGTAGTTCTAAGCAACACCAGGGCTAAAACTGTGTGCCAGGCCTTAGCAGACATTTTTGCCAGGATAGGTTGGCCCTCCGACATCCTTACAGATTCGGGAACTGATTTCCTGGCAGGGACCATGAAAAATCTGTGGGAAGCTCATGGGGTGAATCACTTGGTTGCCACCCCTTACCACCATCAAACCAATGGCCAGGTGGAAAGGTTTAATGGAACTTTGGAGGCCACGATACGTAAATTCGTAAATGAACACTCCAACGATTGGGACCTAGTGTTGCAGCAGTTGCTTTTTGCCTATAGGGCTGTATGACATCCCAGTTTAGGGTTTTCACCATTCGAACTTGTGTATGGTCACGAGGTTAAGGGGCCATTACAGTTGGTGAAGCAGCAATGGGAGGGGTTTACACCTTCTCCAGGAACTAACATTCTAGACTTTGTAAGCAACTTACAAAGCACCCTCCGACACTCTTTAGCCCTTGCTAAAGAAAACCTAAAGAATGCTCAGGAAGAGCAAAAGGCCTGGTATGATAAATATACCAGAGACTGTTCCTTCAAAGTAGGAGACCAGGTTATGGTCTTAAAGGCGCAACAGGCCCATAAGATGGAAGCGTCATGGGAAGGGCCATTCATGGTCCAAGAGCGCCTGGGAGCTGTTAACTATCTCATAGCATTTCACACCTAAAGCATACCATGTTAATTCTCTCAAGCCCTTTTATTCCAGAGACTTAAAGGTTTGTCAGTTTACAGCCCAGGGAGAAGATGATGCTGAGTGGCCTGAAGATGTCTACTATGAAGGAAAAAGTGACGGTGGCGTGGAAGAGGTGAGCCTCTCCACACCCTTAGAACGTCTGCAGCGGCATCAGATCAAGAAGCTGTGCACTAGCTTCACCCCATTCTTCTCAGCCACCCCAGGACGGACTGAACGGGCACACCACTCCATTGACACAGGTAGTGCTCACCCAATTAGAAACCCACCCTACCGGGTGTCTCCTCATGCCCAAGCTGCTATAGAACGGGAGATCCAAAACATACTACAGAGGGGTATAATCTGCCCGTCTACCAGTGCATGGGCATCTCCAGTGGTTCTAGTACCCAAACCAGATGGGGAAATACGCTTTTGCGTGGACTACCGTAAGCTAAATGCTGTAACTCGTCCTGACTGACAACTATCCAATGCCACACACTGATGAGCTATTGGAGAAAATGGGACGTGCCCAGTTCATCTCTACAATAGACTTAACCAAGGGGTACTGGCAAGTACCGCTAGATGAACCCGCCAAAGAAAGGTCAGCCTTCATCACCCATGCAGGGGTGTATGAATTTAATGTGCTTCCTTTCGGGCTGCGAAATGCACCTGCCCCTTCCAAAGACTTGTAGATGGTCTCCTAGCAGGACTGGGAGAATCTGCAGTTGCCTACCTCCATGATGTGGCCATTTTTTTTGATTCATGGGCAGAACACCTGGAACACTTGGAAAAGGTTTTTCAGCGCATCAGGCAGGCAGGACTAACTGTTAAGGCTAAAAAGTGTCAAACAGGCCAAACCAGAGTGACTTACCTGGGGCACCAGGTGGGTCGAGGAACCATAAACCCCCTACAGGCCAAGGTGGATGCTATCCAAAACTGGCCTGTCCCAAGGTCAAAGAAACAGGTCCAATCCTTCTTAGGCTTGGCTGGGTATTACAGGCGATTTGTACCACACTACAGCCAAATCGCTGCCCCACTAACAGACCTGACCAAAAAGACCCAGCCGAATGCAGTTAGGTGGACAGAAGGCATTTACCTAGCTTAAGGCGACACTCATGTCTGACCCTGTGCTAAGGGCCCCAGACTTTGACAAACCATTCCTAGTAACCACAGATGCATGAGCGTGGCGTAGGAGCAGTTTTAATGCCGGAAGGACTGGATCTAAACTTCCATCCTGTCGTGTTTCTCAGCAAGAAACTGTCTTGAGAGGAAAAGCCACTGGTCAGTCAGTGAAGAAGAATGCTACGCCATTGTGTATGTCTTGGAAAAGCTACGCCCATACGTTTGGGGACGGCATTTCCAGCTACAAACCGACCATGTTGCGCTAGAGTGGCTTCATACTGCCAAGGGAAACAACAAAAAACTGCTTCGATGGAGTTTAGCTCTCCAAGATTTTGATTTTGAAATTCAACACATTTCAGGAGCTTCTAACAAAGTAGCTGATGCACTCTCCCGTGAAAGTTTCCCAGAATCAACTGGTTAAAAATTGTCCTAGAAACATGAAAAGTCTTGTAGTTTTACATAATTAGTAGAATATGTAAAGGTGCATGTGTTTTATTAATCTGTTTATTCTAAGGTTCTAGGAAGAAATCACCGCCAGTGTGGTTCCACACTGTCTGAGATTTGGGGGGGGCGTGTCATAAACGATAGTTAAGAGTTAATGTCTTTTACCTGTAAAGGGTTAAGAAGCTCAATAAACCTGGTTGACACCTGACCAGAGGACCAATAGAAGGACAAAATACTTTCAAATCTTGGTGGAGGGAAGTCTTTGTTTGTGCTCTTTGTTTTGTTCAATGTTCGCTCTTGGGACTAAGAGGGACCAGACGTACATCCAGGCTCTCTAAATCTTTCTGAAACAGTCTCTCATGTTTCAAACTTGTAAGTAATCAGCCAGGCAAGGCGTGTTAGTCTTATGTTTGTTTTCTTAACTTGTAAATGTGTCTTTTTGCTGGAAGGATTTTTACCTCTGTTTGCTGTAACTTTGAATCTAAGGCTAGAGGGGGTTTCCTCTGGGCTATATGAATCTGAGTACCCTGTAAAGTATTTTCCATCCTGATTTTACAGAGATGATTTCACCTTTTCTTTCTTTAATTAAAAGCTTTCTTTTTTAAGAACCTGATTGATTTTTCCTTGTTTTAAGATCCAAGGGGTTTGGATCTGGACTCACTAGGGATTGGTGGGGGAAAGGAGGGGGGATGGTTAATTCCTCCTTGTTTTAAGATCCAAGGGGTTTGGATCTGTGTTCACCAGGGAATTGGTGAAGCCTCTCAAGGCAACCCAGGGAGGAGAAAGTTTGGGGGGGACAGAAAGTGCCCCATACACTGAATTTCTGGCTGGTGGCAGTGTTACCAGATCTAAGCTAGTAAATAAGCTTAGAAGGGTTCATGCAGGTCCCTACGTTTGTACTCTAAAGTTCAAAGTGGGGGAAAAAACCTTGACATCCCTTTCTTTACTGCTGACTATTTGATGAACTAGTTTTAAGAGACTCATCCAGCAAAATCAGTTCCTTAGTAAGATATAAAATCTTTTGTTATGCCTAAAACAACATATTGGAAATGTATTTTTTAAAGTTGGTGAAATTTCATAAACATGTCTGTTGTTACGGAAATTGAAGTAAATTAGTGTTCCCCAGGGGCGGCTCTAGGCACCAGCAAAGCAAGCACCTGCTTGGGGCAGCCCATTTGCAGGGGCGGCAGCTGGCAGGGATCCAGCCTGGGAGTTGAGAACCAACACTGGGCTCTGGGAGCTGTAGTTCCTTGGTTAGCTCCCTGCCTATAGAGCCAGCCCTGGAGCAGGGAAAGAACTACATTTCCCAGGATTTCCTTGGCCACTACCAACTGGAAAGGAAGGAGGGGGACCTCATGTGGCAGCATGCTGTGATTGGAGAGTGGTAGGGAGACCATATTTTAACATTCAAAAAACAGGACACACCAGGGGGAGGGAAGCCCCACCCTGCCACCATCCAGTCCCTCCGACTGCCTCCCACAGAAACCCCAACCCATCCAACTCCCCCTCCCACTCCCTGATCACCCCCTCCTGGGACCCCACCCCCTAAGCACCACTGGTCCTTGTCCCCTGATTGCCCCCTCCCAGGACTCCTGCCCCTAACTGCCCCCCAGGACCCCACCCCCTGTCTAAGCACCACTGGTTCTTGTCCCCATTGCCCCCTCCTGAGACACCCCCCCCAACTTCCCCCCTAGGACCCCACCCCCTATCTGTCCCTTGACAAACCCTTGGGACTCCCATGCCTATCCAACCGCTGCCTGTCCCGACTGCCCCCCCGAACCTCTGACCCATCTAACCCCCCCTTCTCCCTGCCCCTGACTGCCCCCCCGAACCTCCACCCCATCCAACCCCCCCTGCTCCCTGTCCCTTGACTGCCCCACCCCCCGGAACATCCTACCCCTTCTCCAACCCCCAGCTCACTTACCATGCCACTCAGACCAGCGTGTCTGGCTCTGCGCAGCTCTAGACACGCTGCTGCATACATGGTGCTGTGCTCCCGCGCGGAGCCCACAGTCCCTCCCCCCGCCCACACACACACACCCAGCACCTGCCTTCCAGATTTGAACACCTCAAAATTCAGGAGTGCTCAAGCTCAGTTTGGGCAGCTGTTACTTCATTTCTCCCAAATCAAATATACTGATCCACTGTAACTTGCTGTAGAAAAGATAGGATAAAATTGAGCAAGAAATGCTTCCCAGTGGTAATTAGGACTGGAATTGCTATTTTCAACAGCCATTGCGTTTTTGTTTGTTTGTTTAAAAGGACGACAGTGATATTGCATTGGCAAATTCCCCATTGAAAGAAACAGTGGAACAAAAGAATAATAAAGGCACCTCAACTTTTCCTCATTTATGGAGGACAGTTTATAATATGCATCCAGATATCCTCCAATCACACAAGCAGTTAATTGTTCCACTTTACTGCAGCTCTGTAACCATATGTGAACCAATCCTGTCTGTGTTTTGTGGACATCCAAAATTCCTGCTGAATGACTCACCCTGGGAGCGAGTTACCAGTGAGCCAGGGCTGTGGCGGAAGGAGGGAGCAGGTGGCAGAGGGGGAGCCCAGGGCTGGGGCGGCAGGACGTGTGGGGGGCACTGATGAGGGGGGAAGGGGGAGCCCAGGGCTGAGGCGGCAGTGGGGTGGGGGGAGGGCATTGGTGGGGGGGAAAGGGGGGAAGCCCAACACTGCGGCGGCAGGGGGTGGGGGGGGAGACAAGGGCTGGGACGGGGGGCAGCCAAAAATTTTTTTGCTTGGGGCGGCAAAAAACCTAGAGCCGGCCCTGGTGTTCCCTTTTTCTAAAAGCAATGAATATTGTTATGAACACACTAAACCCCTGTGACTGATTAATTTAAAATAATGTATTTGTTTCAGTGAGTTAAATATGTATTAATCTGTAATGATTACTTTATGAAGGCTTAAGAGTACATTTAAAATATAAAATCAGTTTAGAAATACTGGTTAATAAAATGTAAAACAGAAGAGCTGCATCATGTATTCCATTATATTTAATGCTATATTCAGCAAGACGGCTGACTTGCCCTTACTACAAAGTTTTTGCAAATAAAATCTCTGACAAACTTCAGGGCATATCAAAATACCCGTGACTGACATTTTTTATTCCCAAGTTTAGTGCTTTTCATTAGGTACCTTCTGCATGTCCAGTCATCACCATCTGGCATGCAGTGGAAAACATCCTCCATTTTCTTTTGAAAAAACCACTCTTCTGCAATTTCTTTCTAATGTCATTTGGGTTCAGGGATTTGGCTGGAAGGGGGTGAGCAGGGAGAGGGAGGGAAGAGAGGAGGGAGACAGTGGGGAGAGGGCAAGGCCTGGGCAGAGTGGGGCAGGACCGGGGCGGAGCAGGAATGGAGTATGGATGGGTCCACAGGCAGAAGAGGTGGGCTGGGAAGCTTGGTATCCTTGCTGCCTCGTCCTTCCTCCCTCTGGGCTACGAGCCCAGGCTGCTGTTGGGCATAGGGGCACCAGTTTAATAATACTGCGTAGGGCCCCATAAATTCTAAGGACAGCCCTGCTTGCAGTGCTGGCTAGAACAGTGTCATGCAATCGCCTGTTCTCACTTTCACGTGACATTGTAAACAAGACGCGGGCAGCATTATCTCCTGCAAATTGTAACCAAACTTGTTTGTCTGAGCGATTAACTGAACAAGAAGTAGAACTGCATGGACTTGTAGGCTCTCAAGTTTTGCATTGTTTTGTTTTTGAATGCTATTATTTTTTGTACATAATTCCACATTTGTAAGTTCAATTCTCATGATAAATAGATTGCACTACAGCACTTGTATTAGGTGAATTGAAAAATACTATTTCTTTTGATTTTGACAGTGCAAACATTTTAATAAAAATAGAATACAAAGTGTACAGTGCTCACTTTATATTTATGTTGTAATTGAAATCAATATATTTGAAAATGTAGAATACATTCAAAAATATTTAAATAAATGCTATTCTATTATTCTTTAACAGAGTGATTAATCACGATTAATTTTTTTAATCGATTGACAGCCCTAGCAACAACCCATCTTTCTGTCAATAGCTCCTCCTCATGAAAGTAGCTGGGGGCTTCACAAACCCTAAGACTGGCTCATAGCCTATGGGCAATCACACTGTCACTATGTGCTGGCATAGCTATAGCTGCCAGTACAGCCTTGTAGTTTAGATGCAGCATACACCTACAGTACCAGGAGTTCTGCTAGGGTAGGAACACCACCTCCCTAAACAACGTTAGCTATGCTAACAGCAGCACTCTTGTGTTGGCATAGCAGCATCTACACCAGGGGTGTTGTTCAGTCTGGCTCTACTGTTAGGGGGTATGGTTTTTTCACACCCCAAGACTGACACAGCTATGCTGATATATGTTTTAAATGTAGAAAGGCCTTAACATTACTGCCACATTGGAAGGAGTTCAGAGGCTAATCCTTATATGTACACTGACATACCTAATCAAACTGTTTTAAAAAAATAAAATAAAAGCATGTTAAGAACCACCTCAAAAATCAATTCTTTCCAAACTCTTGGCACTACTCACTTTGCATTTGCACTTGGCTTTGGGAGATCTTGGCTGACAGACCATAGAGGTTCCTCAGGATTAGGCAAGGTACAGTAAGCTTTGCTTATGCTGTTTTGAGTCAGATGCAACAGGACTTCTCCCACTGCTGTAAGTCTGCTTTGACTACGCATGCCATTACAAAGCAGTTTTGCCCACCGGCTGTCAGACATCACCAATTTCCATTGCTAACAGTGGTAGAGGTCCTTTCAGATATAAATAATGCATATGCATTTGAAGCACTCTTGCCTAATCAAATAATAATACATTTTGGGTGCCTTTATTTTTTTTTCTTACCATGGAAAATCAGAATATGCAGAGACAATTTTGCCTAAGGCAGAACATAGTGGTCAGATGTTATGGAGAAGAAGAAAAATATATATCAGCTGGCAGGGAGACGGGAAGGTTGCTATCTGCAGCCTCAATTTAAAATCCTGACTCTGGGGCAAGAGGCACTTGCCACTGTTACACAATCCTAATGTACAAAGGAAGCTCTATTGCAGAAGACACAGAATCATAGAATATGGGCTCAACGGGTAGTGATCAATGACTCCATGTCTAGTTGGCAGCCGGTTTCAACTGGAGTGCCCCACGGGTCGGTCCTGGGGCCAGTTTTGTTCAATATCTTCATTAATGATCTGCGTGGACTGCACTCTCAGCAAGTCTGCAGATAACACTAAATGGCAATTTTGTAGAGAGTTACATGGTGAACACACCTAAAGCTATTTTACTGTGGTTCTGCTTTAAAAAACCCTCATGGATTGGCTGGTGATATTTTTTCGAGGTTGGGTGGAATTAAATATAGTCACAGCTCATCCCCTGACTAGCCATTGCTAGCATTTGTCCAACTGCCAGTTTAGAAACATGGTTTGGAGAATGGATGATTTAACCAACAAGCATCAGTCCTATGTACCTGATTTATTAACCAACATCAGGGGGAGAGAGTTCAGTTCTGCAATTGCTGATCAGTGTAAACTGAACAGCTGCATAAACTAAATTAAATAAGACAAAAGTAATAAATCTGTACGTGGCATACTGACGTACAGGATTCCACAAGATTCATTTAATGAATGGCAATATACTGGAATTGATCTTCTGGTCAGGAGCCTATTTGACGTCTAGAAAGTTCTATGTTTATTTTTCACTCTCTGCAAAAAGTCTGATTTAGATACTTTACAACAAAAATATCTGCGAGCTTCAGGAAACTTAGTAACGGAGGATTAGTCAGCAGATTACAGAACACACCGTGATTAAATACACATCTAGAAATCATTTTTGAATTGTGAGTCTGTCCTTACTTATAACACATCAAGCTTGTTGAAAGAGGACTTATGCTAGACATGCTGAATGATTTTCAGACTACTTTATACAGTACACATGGGTCCAAAAATAATTTTAAAAGTACTAATATTGAAAAATCTACTCGTTACATAATGATGAGGATCCCTGATTGATTTCATTGCAAGCAGAAAGTAACTATTGTCTTCTTAATCCTCAATTTAAAGGCGTAAACCAACAAGGGTGATTCCGTTTTCGGAAAACTATGTCTCATGCTGATTAAGGAAATCACTTAAAAGCTTATGTAATGCATTCAGACTGTCAGTTACGAAAAAGAATAAATTATTAATCATCAAGTTAAAAACCTGGCAAATCCAAAACATTTCTGGTGTACTTTTAACAATTTGAGTACCATGCTAGTTTATTTGGTAAGGAAAACAAAGGCTACAATATTAAACACACACATACACCCCAAGTCGAGAACAATACGGTCCAGAGAAATGCTTGGTGTTTTTAATTCCCTTCAAAATGAACCCAATCCCTCCTTCAGAGCCAAATAGGATGAAGTTAGCTTTTTATTTTGTGTGTTACTAAATCATTTGGTTTTTGTGATAGACATGTGTATAGCATTGGCAATTTCAAACTACTTTAAAACCAAACCCTAGTAAGAAATCTGTTTGGATTAAACTAGTTAAATATTTCAAGAGAGACTGTCCATGTGAAAAATAAATCAAAAATCCAATACATTATCTTGCTTTAGCCACTGGAATCTCTTTGGACACAAGATCTACAGTAACAATTTACATCCAAATTTTCCACTCATGCTAACCTCTAGCAAACTAAGCTTTAGAGCACAGATATTTTACGGGATGTAGTTCATCCAAACAAAAAAGGAAAGATATTTTATTAATTACCCACATACCCCTCTCTCCCTTGGGGAATCAGATACATATACTCTGACTCTCCTAACTAGCTGTTTAAAATAGCCACAAATTGATTCTGCGACCCCATTCCACTGTTACACAATCCTGATGTACAAAGGAAGCTCTATGGCAGAAGACACATAGAATCATAGAATATGGGCTCAACGGGTAGTGATCAATGACTCCATGTCTAGTTGGCAGCTGGTATCAAGCGGAGTGCCCCACGGGTCGGTCCTGGGGCCAGTTTTGTTCAATATCTTCATTAATGATCTGCATGGACTGCACTCTCAGCAAGTCTGCAGATAACACTAAACTGGGAGGAGTGGTAGATACGCTAAGGGTAGGGATAGCATACAGAGGGACCTAGACAAATTAGAGGATTGGGCCCAAATAAATCTGATGAGGTTCAACAAGGACACGTGCAGAGTCCTGCACTTTGGACGTAAGAATCCCATGCACTGCTACAGACTAGGGACTGAATGGCTAGGCAGCAGTTCTGCAGAAAAGGACCTAGGGGTTATAGTGGACGAGAAGTTGGATATGAGTTGACAATGTGCCCTTGTTGCCAAGAAGGCTAACGGCATTTTGGGCTGTATACATAGGGACACTGCCAGCAGATCAAGGGACGTGATCATTCCCCTCTATTCAACATTGGTGAGGCCTCATCTGCAGTACTTTGTCCAGTTTTGGACCCCACACTACAAGGAGGATGTGGAAAAATTGGAAAGAGTCCAGCGGAGGGCAACAAAAATGATTAGGGGGCTGGAGCACATGACTTATGAGGAGAGGCTGAGGGAACTGGGATTGTTTAGTCTGCAGAAGAGAAGAATGAGGGGAGATTTGATAGCTGCTTTCAACTACCTGAAAGGGGGTTCCAAAGAGGATGGATCTAGACTGTTTTCGGTGGTAGCAGATGACAGAACAAGGAGCAACAGTCTCAAGCTGCAGTGGGGGAGGTTTAGGTAGGATATTAGGAAAAACTTTTTCACTAGGAGGGTGGTAAAGCACTGGAACGGGTTATCTAGGGAGATGGTGCAATCTCCTTCCTTGCATCCGACATGCATCCGACGAAGTGGGTATTCACCCACGAAAGCTCATACTCCAAAAACGTCTGTTAGTCTATAAGGTGCCACAGGACTCTTTGCTGCTTTTACAGATCCAGACTAACACGATTACCTCTCTGATACTCTCCTTCCTTAGAGGTTTTTAAGGTCAGGCTTGACAAAGCTCTGGCTGGGATGATTTAGTTGGGGATTGATCCAGGGGGTTGAACTAGATGACCTCCTGAGGTCCCTTCTAACCCTGATGAAGAGACCTGTTCTGTCTTGGCTGGTCTTGTGAGAACTGTTCCATTTTATGTCAGTTAACTATTCTATTGGAACAAATCTGGCATTGTTTCTCAGATCATAACAACTGTGCACTGCTCCTCCTTGAAGAGTCACAATCAAATTATAACCTTTATATAATCAGATGGTCAGCGTCTATATAAAGAGCTTTCAAACAAACTCTGATTGTGTAAAATGAAAGATTTTAGTATCATAGCCTATCCAAAAAACTGGCAGAGTCTAATAAAACTGTGATGAACAAACCACCCCTTCCCTCCCCAAAGTTATTTACTCCACAGAAGTAACCATCTTTGCTAACTTAAACTGGAGCTTCAGGTGCACAAGGAAAGCAAGATTGGTCCTGGTACTCATTTCTGGAGCTTTTTAGCCACTTTGTAACAGCTCCATATCTTTAAAAGTGATAGTTTCATATCACCAGTCTCATCACCCAGCTGGACAATTTAGAATGGCTGCTATTTGACAGATGAGGTAATTTTATACTGGGAAAAATTCTTTGCCAGAATAGAGTTCAGCCCATTGTTTTGAAACCAACATGGCCTGAGCATTTTAGTAAAACTATAGTCACTCTATTGAGACAGAAAAGTGATTAATGAGACTCTTAAGCTTCTTTATATCTATTAAATGCAAAAAGTCAACACGTTTGAAAGACAACAGTTAAGAAGGGTGGATTTATGCTTGTGTTAACCTTTTTTTTTTTTAAATACTCTAGCCACCAAGGAAAATGTTCTGGAACATCCTGTCCCTGTTAAATTTTTCAGTGGCTTTCTGAGCTTATAATTTAGGCTACTGAATGCTCTACTGTAACCTGACAAGAATTGAAAACAGGTTACATTAACTCATGTCCTTGCATGTTTGGAGAATTAACACATACAGCATTGTATTTACACCCCATAGGCACTCATTTGGCAGGGAGCATTGAAACTTCTAGCAATTTAAGAGTTAATCCAACCCCTTATTTTCATCTAACCATGCGTGTGTGAATAAACAAGGCTTACAGTTTCCAAACTCTTTCATTAGGAAGTGCAAAATAAACCCCTCTCATTTTCTGTCTTAAGAAAATGCCGTGCTTGGAGCAGCTCTCACCAACTTCTATACACTGATAGCTACGAAACTGTAGCATGGTTAAAATTACAATCACTAGATGCAGTTTGCACAGTCTCTTCTAGAAATCTCTCCATGCCCTGCAGTGGCCTTGAATTCTTATCTAGAAATTCAATGTACCTTTCTAATTTTATGTTAATTAAATATTTAATCTTCTTTAAAATTAACTTATCCACTGTTACATGCAAGTATTTCATTTACTTTGAAATGCCAATCAGAGACCAATAAATGAAACAGTTTTCATAGAGAACTTCAGTAATCACAAATATCAAATCCCACCCTAGGTAATAAACAGCACAAGTTTGCCATATTTTACTCTATCAGTTCTGCTAAATATATAATTCTACAGAAAAGTCACTAGGCATTGGAAACACTGTTAGAGCATATTGTGATAAGACACTTATCAAATCAACAATTTTGAAATATTACATTAAAATGTGCTCATGTGATGTATATAATTTAAAAAAAACAAACATTTGGAAACCAGACACACTAGAGCAAAACAGAAGGTTCATTAACACCACAACTTGTAGTGACTCATGGGATGTTACTCACTTTAAATGGGAGAGTGAAGTAATCTAGGTCTTAGAATAGAACCACCTCAAAAGTGATAATATGGTGGGGAGTTATATTTCTGTGAACTGTGTTGCATGCTACAGTAAATTAAGAGTATAAATGGCAGAAAGTAAATCTGCATTATAGTAATCTAATATGCTTTTAGTAACACAGCTAAGGTCTTTTTTTAAAAAAACATATGATTTTTCATCTGACAGTAGGACTCAAAATGATGCTTCTGCATAGACCATGCATACTATTAATCTCTAATTTAAAATAATGGCCCTGTAAGCAATTGATTTGAATAAAAAGTAAAACTTAAAGGTTTGCCTTGTCTTGCAAGCACATAGAGGGCTTTGTTGTAACCTAAGTTCCTGTCAGGTTATAGTAGCCTAAGCTATAAATCACAGAATGCCACTGAAGAACAACTGCAGAAAAATTTAACAGACAGGATGTTCCAGAACATTTTCTTTGTTGGCTAGGGCATTTAAAAAAAAAAAAAGTTAGCATAAGCATAAATCCATTCTTTTTAACTGTTGTCTTTCAACTGTGTTGATTTTTTGCATTTAACAGATATAAAGAAGATTAAGAACCCCGGCAACCAAGCAGCATGTGCAGGTGTGTATTCAACTCATACTCCTTTCTCTTTGTTTAGTTATAGGGTGTGTTGATCTCAAGCAGATCTGTTTGGATCAACAAACAGAACAGTGTGCAGATCAAATGCAGAACCAACTTCCTGACGTCAAACCTTTTCCATGACAACCACTGTAAAAACTTAAGACCATAAAGTCTTTTGGGATATTTATAGTCAGAAGCAAAGAGCTACTGGACTTTCTCTTAATCACAGCTCAGATGGCAACATGAATAATTTAAGTGGCTCACTTTATACTATAAGATCATAACTGTATCATCTTACCTTGAAGTACTTCCATAGGGAGAACAGTCCAGGCATTTTCCAAATAGGAGATATAAATGTAGCGAGCTGTATTACAGGCAAGGCCAATATAGAGCACTCTAAAGGGAGGAAGGGGAAAAAAATAGTCAGAGGTTTGCAGTTTCCATGTCTTGTATGGTACCATAAATACACCTGATTGCTTTCTAAATCCTAATATGAAAGCAAAATGCAGCACAAGGAAGTGTGTGCTCACACACAATTTCTTATTCAAAAATCTTCCTTTACAAAGATCCCACACCCAAGCGCAACCTCTTCCCGCTCTGCAGGCATGCAGTTAAACTTGTTCCAAGTTAAAAATAAAAATGTGATTGATTAAAATTTAAACAAAATCCCAGGAGAATTCTTTTCAAACCACTAATGGAAAACAAATTAATCCTAAGTCTGTCTAGGGTTAATAGATCCTCTGAGCTTCTGACTAGGTAGTGTCTATTCTCATTTTATGTAATGTCCTACTGCATTATATTTTAGAGAGAATATGGTTTCCATCACACCTGACACCAGTCTTTTTAAATGCCTCAATGATTCACACATCATCCATACAGTTTAAGAAGAGTATAGGTCCATATTATTATAGGAATTTATTTAATCCATGCTGATGTAAAGTTAGCATTCCAGGAGTTGCATCCAGTTCACTACTTCTTTGAAATATGTACTCTTCCACAAAAAAAAACAAATAACTACTCCATGTAGTGACAACACTACTGTTGTTACCTGTCTAGTTTTCAACAGGACAATCCAGTTTGGAAGCAAGAGGGTAAGAGTCAGGTTTTAAAATAACTGTTGACCAGAAAGCTCAAGCCCAGTTTTCCCAGTTCATTTTCTCCTCACACTATTTAACCAAACATTCTCTCTCCTTTCCTGACTTCAGGCTTCAACCCAATTGCTTCTTTCTCACCAAGCTAAACTATCATTACTAGAAGCAACCTTTGTTGTACATCATATCTTTCCTGTGGCTCTAAAAAGGAAACATTCTAGTAGGATGAGATAAATCATCTCTTTTCCAGGAGGGAAAGAGGTAGATTTGGATAACAGACTAAATTAGTCTAAATTAGCAACAAGTCACTTCCCCTTGTTGTCCATCACTGACTGAAAATACAATCTCTAAAATCAGAAAGGAAGAGGAACGTGACTAAACCCCCTTACCAGTCACCCATACATACAGGGGTAATATTAACTTCCTCCCTGGTTTGCATTTGACAGGTACCAGGTTCACCTAACTTTACAATAACCTTTTCTGATTTTCGCTCTTGATTTCAACCACTCTTTTAGCTTATTATACCCTGCTTATTATACCTCTCTACAAGGCAAAGATGAGACTGCAGTATTTACTGATCTGCACTCCGGTGTTTTGTAAAAGATCTTGTTATTCAACTTGCAGGTTTCTAGTGGACCTGTTCCTAGTGGGAGCGACTGCAGAACATTCAAGGTGGACCCACAGATGTTTTAAAAAAAAACCAACCTCAATCTTAGAATGATGCACTGCACCTCTTAAATAACCAGGGTTATACTCAGGATTGACCCACAGGAAAATTAAAAAGGGAAGGTTGGCTTGGGGGTTAAGGCACAGACCTGAGTCTCTGAATATCAGGGCTTTATTTCTTCCACAGCCTCAAACTCACTATGCACTCTTAGCAAAGTCATTTAATTGTCATTTAATTGAATTTACCATGTGTAAAAATGGGCTAATGCTTTCCTATTTCACATAAGTATTGTGAAGCTTAAATCAACATTGTGTTAAGAAGCTTTGAAAAATCTAAGATGGAAAGTACGAATAAAAATGCAGTATTTTATTATTTATTTTTTTAAAAAGAGGTCCCATGATGTTCAGTCTTACTGGCTTCCACTCAGACAAATGCCACAGCATGTACTATGCTCGTGCTATCACTACCCAAACCTAACTACACTGGAGCCTGCCTACTGAGATCAGGGAAGCCTGTGCAATGATGCCCAGATTTGCAAAGTTCATAATATTTTATACCTTATAGTAATTGATGTATTTTTGCAGAAAGTCTTACCAGACACCCCAACAGGCCGGCTCCAGAGACTCTGCTTCCACAGGTGTGGCAGGCGGTCGGAGGGGGTCCAAAGCTGATGTGTGTTGCCAGGATAGTGACACTGGATCAGGGGCGGCTCTACTGTTTTTGCCGCCCCAAGCAGCGCACCAAATTGCCACCGAGGACGGCAGGGGGCAGTCCGTGTGCCGTTAAGGCAGCACACGTGTTTCTGCAGTGGCGGCAATTCGCGGCTTCTGTCTTCCGGCTGAAGACAGAAGCTGCCACCAAATTGCCACCATGAGCAGCTGAATATAGAAGCTGCCGCCGAACTGCCACCGCTGCGGAAATGCGCGTGCCGCCCTAACGGCACACACTGCCCCTGCCGTCCATGGCGGCAATTTGGAACTCTGCTTGGGGCAGCAAAAACTCATGGACTGCCGCCCCTTGCAGATTGCTGCCCCAAGCACCTGCTTGGAATGCTGGTGCCTGGAGTTGGCCCTGCACTGGATCACCACTTAGAGCAGAAAATGGAGAGCAATGGCAAGGCCGGATATTAACAGGCAAAGTGGGCAGGGAGATTAAATCTGTAGTGAACAAGAGCTACAACAAATTTGTTCCTTTCATCCATCCATCTCTACCATCTTTCTGTCCAACAACTTCACTTCTTTTCCTTAATTGACTCCTGTGCATACAATTTCTTGCCAACTTTCCCCCAAAGAGAAAAATGGCCCTATCCAGGAAGCACACTTTTCATATCCCTCCTCATCAGTTTCTCTTCCTTTCTGTAAGCCTCCCTTAGCCCAGAAGCAAAAAAATCAAGTAAGGAATACAGACAGAGTTCTTCTGTTTACTTGTCTTTCAGAATGTTCAGCTAGATATTTATAAATCGAACCCAAAATGATCACATTTGAGTGTCAAAAGTTTAAGCACCTAATTAAAAGTGGCCTGATTTTTAGAAGGGTTGAGCCATTGAATTTAGGAGCTAGTAAGTACTTAGAGAGCCCTCATCATAACCTCTGAGCAACTGCTTGTTTCCATCTTTCCATGATCTTTCATATCTTAGTACACAGCAGAGCTGGGCAAATATTTTGATTTTTCTGTTCACTGACAGTTATGAAAAAAAAAATAAAAAAAAAAGGTTCAGGTTGAACTAATATTGAAAAAATTTCAACAAACTGGGAAAAAAATCCATTTTGGGCAGCTGTAAAGGGACAGATTTACAAAAATACATGGAGGAGCCACTGCCTTCCTTATAAAACTTTTAGTCCAGTGGTTAAGGCGCTCATTTAGGATGTGGGAGACCCACGTTCAATTGCTCTCTCTGCCTGATGTGGAGCAGGGACTTGAGTTGGGTCCTTCCACATCCTAGGTGAGGACCCTAATCACCAGTCTAGAGAGTCATTCTCATGCTCTTTCCCTGGTCCAATGACTATTCACTGTCATTCACAGTGACAATTTATAGTACACCACCACCACCACCACCACCTACTGCCATTTTGTGAATGGCATCTAAGGCCTGGGGGGCAAAAATGGGGATCAAAACTATTTGGCAAATTTCTGTCAAATTTACTAATAGTTTCTGGTCAACTAAAATTGCATTTTTCAGTGAATAAACTGTACACATGAAATTTTTTGCCCAACTCTAGTCATCACCCAAATGTTCCCCAGGAGAACAATGGGTGCTAAAGAATTTTGAAAATCTGTCCACTTAATTTGGGTGTCTAAATGAGAGCTATTTTGAAAATCTGGCCCTGATGCTTTAAAATTCCTACCCTCCATATGACATGCAGACAAAATAGCTAAGTTGCAGCATATAAAAACTAGGAAGCAACTGGAAGAGTAGGCTTATGCCCAGAATAGAGTAGTGGTATTCAGAGCTATCTGAGTTAGCAACCAAAGAAAGAAGTGCTCATTGCCAGAGAGAACAATTATCTCAATTTGGACCCCTTTTCTAGAAACATCTGGACAGAAAATATTGAGATGGTTCAAAGAATGCGATACCTTCATTCCACCTAACCTCTTTTTCCCTGCCCCCTCCTCTGCCTGTTTATGTACATCTTCTCCTACTTATTACTATTAACCCCACCCTGACATGTTATGTCTATGTATTATTGTCTGGTTTTGTATTGGCTTGTCTTGCAGGTTTGACAAATTGTAAGACTGCATAATTCCATTAGAGATCCTGTGAAGCATGTGAAATTTGGAAACATATAAAAGCTGCAAGTCATTTACCTTTCTATTGTCTGATTCTTTACGAAAAAATTAATACATTCTTTTAAAAAACGAAGCAGAATTTCAGTGCAACACAGCACAGAACTCTCAGCAAGACATCCTGCAAATACCCACTCCACCACTACCTACATACCTCTCCATCAGAGAATACATCAAGGAAATGCATCCATATGTTTCTTCTTAACCTAAGTAATCACTCAATTAAGTCACAAAACCTCAATTTGCTGAAGAGAAAGGGGGAGAGTGACAAATAGCATGGTAGTGAGGGTTAACGAAGGAGACTTGGAATAAGGACACCTGAGTGCTAAGCCTATATCTGACATGGATTTGTTCTGTTGTACTGGGCAAGTTATTTAATTTCCAACACCTCTTTTTTCCACCTGTAAAATGGGGAATACTGCCCACCTTTATAAAACGCTTTGAGATACCCGGAGACGCAAGCGGAAGGCACTAGATATGAAGTACAAATACTATTAACACTTTTAACAACTTTCTGGTTGCACGTATAGCCTTATAACTACTTTGCTGGCAATGAATTGTGCACAAAGCACTATGGTAATCTCTAAAATGTTTACAACATAATGTAGTATTAGTACAGTCATATGTGAACCTGCTGTGTGTCTCAGATCTAGAGCTGGGCAACATTTTTCAGCTGAGTAGTTTATTTGCTGAAAAATGCAGCTCTGGTGGACCCAACTATATGCAAATTTCACATGAATAGTTTGGCCAGTCACAGAGGAGGAGGTCGCTGGAGAAGATGGTGATGCCACCACTCCCTTTTCTTGTAGCCTTTAGCCTAGTGGTTTGGGCACTCACCTGTGATAGAGGAAACCCAGGTTTGAATCCCAACTCAGAAACAAATCCAAAATGAACTTTTTCAAGATTCAGTTCAACCCAAATAAATTATTTTAATATAATATATGGAGATATACCTATATCATAGAACTGGAAAGGACCCTGAAAGGTCATTGAATTAGCCTCCTGCCTTCACTAGCAGGACCAAGTACTGATTTTGCCCCAGATCCCTAGGTGGGCCCCCTCAAGGACTGAATTCATAACCCTGTGTTTAGCAGGCCAATGCTCAAACCACTGAAGTATCCCTCCCACAGAAGCTCCATCACATCAAAAAATCAGTTACGCTCCCAGATCTACTCAGCGCTCACATGGGGTCTGAATCTGGAATGCTGGAATCAGCAGTTTCATGATACTGGTGGATGACAGTTGTGTGAGTAGCTGAGAGGAGACAAGTGTTTGCTCAGCTAGCTCCCAGATCTACCTAAGTGCAGCTTACTGTGAAAAGTGCCGATACATTTCCCCCCTATTTATCTGTGTCAGAGCTTGTGATTACAAGAATCAAGCCTGTGCCTGTCTCCAAAAACTCAGGCAGGAGGGATAGTGAAGTACTAGTGCTAAGCTATCAGAAAAATTACAGCAAGAGCTTCTATCCCCTGAGGTCCTTTCCAACCCTGATATTCTAGGATTGTGGTTGGTCACGGTCGGGGCTGGGACACAAACTGGATAGGGGGCAGAATATGGCTGGAGGGGATATTAAACCTTATCCTTCTGGACTTGAACGAGTGACAGTCAAACTTCAGGGGTTAAGGAGCTGAATTAATGATCAACATTACCCAAAAGAGCCACAGTATTGTGAATGACAGGGGAAAGGTTTAGTGTGTGTCTACACATAGAGATACACACTAAATATATATTTTAGGAGGATGGATAGCTCACTGGTTTGAGCACTGGCCTGCTAAACCCAGGGTTGAGAGTTTCCTTGAGGGGGCCATTTAGGGATCTGGGGTAAAAATCTGTCTGGGGATTGGTCCTGCTTTGAGCAGGGGGCTGGACTAAATAACCTCCTGAGGTCCCTTCCAACCTTGATATTCTATGATTCTAGTCTATTGTTTAGAATGGGAGGAAGAATACATAGATATCGGTGTACTACTTTGCTAGTAGTAAGGGTTAAAGGAAAATAACTTCTGCTGCGACCTTTCCACACCATAACAGAAAAGTCATAGTCATCTCTCTCACAATAGACCTAGGAAGTCTTCAGGGCTGGGTGTGGTGTGGAAGGAACCTTTCCCCTACCACTACGATATGAGACCTTACAGCACAGTTTCTGGAGACACTTAACCCTGTATATGCCAGAATTGTTCACATTCTGGTTTGGGCCATTAAAAAATTATACAGATGTCCAGTACACTCAACATTGTAGTTCTTTTCTTGAAAAATGTGACTAAGTGAAACGATCTTAAGCGAATCCGATTTCCCCATAAGAATTAATGTAAAGGCGGGGTGGGGTGGGTTAGGTTATACTATAGAGCTTTATAATTAGTGTTGTGTAAACTAACTCCTATTGATATCAAGAGTACGAACATCAACGGTTAATGAAAAAAGCAGTGTTTAAAAGTACTCTAGGCAGCCAGTAGCTATGGAACTGTAGATTCCAAAGAATTTTGCATGTAGGAGATATATTTCAAAACTAGAAGTCTCCTGTTCAGCAAAACATTGATTGCATCATACCCAGATTTAAAACCATTTTGACTATGATCTGCTAATGACTGTTCTTCCCATGATTATTATACATTTCCCAATGTCACTGTGACTCTAAAAGAAAATGATGCATTTAACTTCAGTATGTCCCAGGTCCAGATTATCTCCACAATTACATTGCATACACACAAACAGACAAGATTAATTATTATCTCTTGTTCATTTATATACCTTTATAGTCAATATACACATGTAAATTTCAGGGCTTCAGCTCCATCAAGGGTACTTTCTGGTGACATCAGGTGCCACATACGTCTCTCTTATCTGGGCCATGTCATTGCCAAAACCTCCAGTATATAGAATTTAGCCATAGACTGTCAAATAATCAATCCTTAAATCTAATTTTTTACTTAAAAAGAAAGCTTTCCCTTCCATGATCACTCTTTGCACTTTCCTTTTCCATCCAAATGCATCTAGATCCAGAGTAATGAATATACTACATTCACACATCTGGCACAAGACTTCTTGTCAAAACATAGTGCCTCAGAACTCCACCAGATTATTTGTTTCTTTTTCCAACAGACACGATAAATGTCAGAGGAGAAATACATATCTTTTTAGACTGCAATCCATCTAGTGCCTGTCACATAAAGCTAATATTCAATACACTTTGTATGAGAGGAGGAAACCAAAATTTAGTTTGCCAAACAAGACATTTTCATGCTGCAGGTGTAGAGACCGTCTCAAGGTTTCAGCATCGTCTATGAGCTGAAAATGAAAAGCACCTTTTGCTATTAAATTACACTCTTCTTTTTTCCTTTGCCTGCCAAGTGCCAGTAAATTTTGTCAAAGTAATTATGTGTAAAATTTAAAGCTTTGAAAGCTATTTATCCTTATTATGCAACCCGCTTAAATGGAAGAAAGATGAAAATATGACAACTCCTGCTTCACCAATAAAAAACAAGCGAAGGGAAGGGAGAGAACATCTTGTGATCAGCACAGAAAAATTTATATTGGGTTTGCTTAAAATATTAGATCTAGATTAATTAAAAGCCTAAAGACTCTACTTGGTATAAAATATGATATCCCAAGTGCCAGGCACAGTAACTTGAGAGATCACCTGAAACATCCCTTTGATTGAGGTCAAGAGAAACACCACAGAGGGATCAACTCACTGAAAACAAACAGGACTGGATGCAGAGAAAAAAAAACTGCATGACCCATATGGTTGAAAATGCACTGACATCTAGATAACAGATCCTCAGGTGTATTGGGAGAAGGTATGGGAACAAGACTACATATACAGTTCTGTGAAAATAAGATTTGCCTTTGTTTAGGGGACCACCGTGAGATGTGACAATATTACACACTTCAAGATAAACAAGCCCAGAATAGATTGTTGTTCAAACAAATCATGGAGTTTTGAAGCAAAATCATTGAGGATGCACTTTAAAGTAATCCTTTCAAGGTTAAACTGCCAAACATCACTAAAGTGCTGAGAAAACATTTTGGGTGTTATGAAGAAGTTGTATTATATACACATGTTTAAAATGAACATTTACTTCATGAGGCAGTCACGTATCTGAGTATATGCAGGTCAGGACAGAGATCTTTAAAATAAGGGGAGAGTGGTTTTGGAGAAGTGTTGCCTCACTGTTTAAATCCACTGTAAAACAGACAGAGTGCTGCAATTCAGAGACTGTAAACCTAGTTCCATTTCCTAGAGAATGTATTCAAGGTATTTATATACATTTCTGTAACAAAGTTATAGCACTGGAATATATTACAGATTCACTGTGTCACATTAGGAATTTGAAAGAGATTGGGGGAAAGGATCACATTAAAAATAAGGCTTGCTAGAAAAAAATCAAAGTAAACTTTCACCGGTTTCTAGCATTTTTTTTTTTTTTTAAATATTGGGTAAATGCTACAGGGATCTTTATCTTATCTCTTCTGTTTCTATCACACTGGACTCCTACCTTGCCTGATGTATCAGAGAGACTACACTATTTCTGGATGTACCGTGTTCTAGCACCAACACAATATCGCTCCCTGACATACTTCCAGGGATGGTGCTGGCAAATACTGACATCTTCACCGTTGGTGCTCTCCAATAGTTAAGAGATAAGTGAGGTAGCCTGAATACCCCACGTATCAGCAGGACTGAGGGAGGGTATCAGCTCCAGGCAGAACCATTCTTGGTCCAGCTCAGCCAGGAAGAGCACAACTTAAAAGATGTCTCATTTATAAGCAGCACAAATATAGTCAAAAACAGATTCGCAGGAGGAGACTCTTTGAAATAGAGAAACATGAGGCTAACTCAACTTAATACTCTACAAACTTAGCTCCACTAACATGTGCACAGTTCTTTAGTGATTATTGTCATTTGCTTACCTGATGTGACCAATCAGTTCAATCAACTTGTGGCTAAAGAAGTAGGCAGTCAGCTCAGACACATGGCTCAAGACAGAACAGACTCCAAAGAGGGTGGTAGTGCCATTCAGGTCTTCCAAGTGCCAGTAGAGAAAGGTGAACACAAACCCATACCCAAACCCCATAAACCAAGCCACAAACAGCACAGACCCATACTGTATACTGCAAAGGAGCTTTATCAGGTCCCAAAAACTGAATGACTGAGACTGGCTTATGCTGCTGGGGGTGTCAGAGGATTCAGTGGAGGCATTTCCATCCACCTGTGGGATCTCTACTTCCTTCCTCTTGTTTTCATCTTCTTTGTAGTGGTTATAATGGAATCTGAACTGGGTGGCCACAATAAGCGCCATTGACATCAGTACACCAAAGACTATGAAAACAATCCTGTAGTTCTTGTACTCAGGAGCTTTACACCCCAGACCTTCGATGATCACTTCTATACGGGTATAGTCTATACCAATTCCCACTGACAGCATGGCCAGTCCCCAGCCCAGAGAGCCCCACATCCGCTGCAAGCCATAGCGATCCCTGTGTTTGCCAAGGTATTGGAGAGTCACGGTGTCCACAATGGTAACAGATGAGGCACTGAAAAACTCTCCTATAATGACAACCAAGAGAATGAGTAGAAAGATAGCTTCTACTTCTTGATGATCATAAACCAGCATGACGTGGTCAGAAGATACTGGCTTCGCAGTGACAACAGGTGGTGATGTAGGGTGGGTCATATTTCCTGGCAGTCCTGGATTTGCGGTGGTATTCTTTGAAATAAAATTTGTATTGTTGTTATCCAAGGCAAGGTCTCCATTTCTGGTCTGAGCAGAAAATGGAAACAATTCCAAAGTTGGGGGACTGTTAGCTAACAGGTCCCGTTTCCCACGACCTTTCTGTAATGTAGCACTAGCTGTAGTTAGTAGAGAAGAAATGGTGGCATTTTGCGACAGCGATGTTAAAAGGTGGCTGGCATTGGAAGGATGTGGTGGTGGAGGGACCTTTGGTACACATCTTAAGGTAGCTGGTCTAACAAATCCAATCCCCAGGTTAAATAAAATCCAACATAAAAGTGAAAAGAGAAGGACAACTTTCCCTTTTTTAAAGCGATCTGCCACCACTCCCCAGAAAGGAGCACTGCAGAACTCAATAAAGTACCTAATACCCACCAGAAGTCCACTCTGACTAGGTGACATGCCCAGCTGCTTATAATACACAGGAAGCAATGGGTAAAGGGAGCCATATGCAGAATAAAAGAAAAAATAAAAGACCTTGGAGATCAGAAGATCGTTGTTTATTCTGACACAGTGCCTTTCTAACCAGTCTAGCTCCTCATCTGGGACAGTGGTGGTCTCAGTTGAAGGGGTTTCATTTTGGGGCTGAAGATCTTGCTCCTTGGAAATTCCATTGAAAGGATCAGCAAGCACATACTTTCTCTTCTGTTCTTCTTCATCATCAGTTAAGATGGCAACTTTATCATCAGCCGCCATAGCTCACCACAAGCATCCGATACTCAACACAACAACCCTCCACAATGACTGCAGGTATCCTGTAGAGAAAATAAAACAGACTACAGTTAAAGCGCAACACAGAAAGAAGGGTGCAATCATGGAAGGTCAGGCACTGAGGAATAAAAGAAAACCTCTTTTTATTACTTACATGCCTTGCCCATAAATACCTCAGGATCTGAGGAAAGAAAAACACTGTATTCAACCGTTAATTCACTTTGATAATGATAAGACAATATCGGCAATCACGAAAAAGTGGATTTAGTGACCGACACTGCCACTACTATAGCAACTTATCTTCTAGCAGCAGTTCTGTAGCTCTTTCAATAACCATCCTATACATTTATTACAGGAGAGATTTTCAAAGGCACAAAATAGGAGCTAAGCAACTAACTGCAATTTGTGCCTTTGAAATCTTCCCCTACAAATCATCTGCTTTGTAAGAATCTAACTCCAGTATTTACAGTTTTGCTTAAATAACCGTAGGACACAGAATGCGATGACTCAGAGGACAAGTAATGAGATATGGAGCTTTTCTTCACTAGTCATATCCATTCCACCGGAAAGCCTATGCAAAATTATTTGATCTCCAACTGGAGTCCCATTTGCAGAAATACTGAGCATCTACAATTTCAGCTGAAGTCAGTGGGACTGTGGTTGCTCAGCACCTCTGGGAAAGAGAAAAGTAAGACCCCCTAGTTCCTAGTGGACAGGTACCTACATCATAAAAATCATCCGCACAATTAGGTTGGAAGCCTCAGTAGCAGGGGGCAAGGATTGAACAGACATGGGCCTAAACTGATCTTTTTTCCCTTCCAATCAAAGTTCAGAAATACAAGAGGGACTGAGAAGAAATCATATTGCCACTGCAGGCCCCATACTTATTCTGTGGAAAAACAGTGGATTTCAGGAAGGTCAGTCCTGTGCCTTTTTACAAATAATAATTCATTTAAAAACCAAATTTTAAAAGCCACTAGGATTTAGATTTTAGTTCTGAGAGCATCTTTCATACTCAATAATAATTATTAATAATAGTAGAGTTAGCCATTAGTAATTTGCCTTACTGGGAACAAAAAATTGGTCTCCCACACAGAAGTGCAGTCCATTAGTTCTTGGCTACCAGACTAGAGACATATTGCATAAATTTGAGATTTTGCAGTATTAATATTTGTGAGCGTAACCTGGAAAAAAATATTACATCAGCAAACTATTTAATGTAAATATGTTTCATTCTAAATAAATATTTCAGTGCATGTTTCTGGATAACTCAAAAGATGCCACAAAACAATTTAACTTAAATATTTAATAGATACTCTCTTGCCTGAAGCAATATATTTTTGTTTTTCACTCTGGATCAACTTACATTCCAAAGTAGAATTTTTTAAGGACTAAGTTTTAATTATAGTGGTTTCAAGCTCTTTTGGATTGCTGATAAACTGTTCCACTGAAATTTATTAATGTCATAATATTTAAATTGTGAAATACAGAACATCATTCTCCAGTGATTCCTTTAATATTCTGTAAGGAATTTAACTTACTATTCTCAAAAAGCCAAGAAGCCCTCAGAAAATTCCCATCTCTAATATTTTAGAATCAAATTAGAAGCTGAGTTTTGCCTGCTTACAAACTCATTGTTGATTAAGATAAGCAGAGATTATTCCTTTAAATAACTGATTATAGTTCAGAATTTTCTCCCAAACATTAAGGGCAATAACTGACAAGGGATGTAAGTTTAGGCCAGAAAGAAATCTTTTAACAGCATTCACAGGTATTATTCTATTTCAGTGATGTTTATTAAGTTCTGTTCCATATTAAACCAATGTGCATTAGGTGTCATTGTTTTTTTACTTAAGTACATCAGAAGTAGGAAGCCTGCCAAACAAATCAGTGGGGCCACCAAATAATTGAGGTGCTAAAGGAGCACTCAAGGAAGACAAGGCCATTATGGAGAAGCTAAATGAATTATTTGCATCAGTCTTCATTGAAGAGGATGTAAGGGAGATTCTCATGCCTGAGCCATTCGTTTTAGGTGACAAATCTGAGAAACTGTCCCAAATTGAAATGTCATTAGAGGCGGTTTTGGAACAAATTGATAAATTAAACAGTAATAAGTTACCAGGATCACACGGTATTCACCCAAGACTTCTGAAGAAAAACAAATATGAAATAGCAGAACTACTAAATGTGATATGTAACCCATCATTTAAATCAGTTTCTGTACCAGGTGACTAGAGGATAGCTAATATGCCGCCAATTTTTAAAAAAGGCTCAAGAGGCGATCCTGGCAATTACAGGCTGGTAAGCCTAACTTCAGTACTAGGTAAATTGGTTGAAACTATAGTAAAGAACAGAATTATCAGACACATAAAAGAACACGATTTATTGGAGAAGAGTCAACATGGCTTTTGTAAAGGGAAATCATGCCAATCTATTAGAATTATTTGTGGGGGTCATTAAACATGTGAACAAAGGTGACCCAGTAGATATAATGTACTTATATTTTCAGAAAGTCTTTGACAAGGTGCCTCACCAAAGGCTTTTAAGCAAAGTAAGCTGTCATAGATAAGAGGGAAGGTCTTCTCATGGATCAGTAACTGCTTAAAAGATAGGAAACAAAAGGTAGGACTAAATGGTCTGTTTTCAGAATGGTGAGAGGTAAATCATGGTGTCCCCCAGGGATCTGTACTGGGACCAGTGTTTTTTCAACACAGACATAAATCTGGAAAAAGGGGTAAACTGTGAGGTGGCAAAATTTGCAGATGCCACAAAATTACTCAAGATAGTTAAGTCCAAAGCAGACTGCAAAGAGTCACAACGGGAACCTCACAAAACTGTGTGACTGGGTAACAAAATGGCAGATCAAAGTAAATTTTGATAAATGCAAAGTAATACACATTGGAAAATACAATCCCAACTATACATATAAAAGGATCGTGTCTAAATTAGCTGTTATCACTCGAGAGAGAAATCTTTGAGTCATTGTGGATAGTTCTCTGAAAACATCTGCTCAATGTGCAGCAGCAGTCAAAAAAGCTAAAACAATGTTATGAACCATTGGGAACGGGACAGATAAGAAGACAGTAAATATAAAACCACTATCTAAACCCATGGCATGCCCATACCTTGAGTAGTTATATTAAAAAGAGAAATGGTACAGAGAAGGGTAACAAAAATGATTACAGGTATGGAACAGCTTCCATATGAAGAGAGATTAAGATGACTGGGACTTTTCAGCTTGGAAAAGAGATGACTAAAGAGGGATATGATGGGGTGTGGAGAAAGTGAATAAGAAAATGTTATTTACTTCTTCACATAACACAAAAACCAGGGGTTCCCCAATGAAATTAACAGGCAGCATGTTTAAAACAAACAAAAGGAAATACTTCTTCACACAAAGTATATTCAACGTGTGGAACTGATTGCCATGGGATGCTGTGAACGCCAAAAGTGTAACAGGGTTCAAAAAAGAACTGGTTATGTTCATGGAGGATAGGGTCATCAACAGCTTTTAGCCAAGATGGTCAGGACTGCAACCCCATGCTCTGGGTGTCCCTAAACCTCTGACTGCCAGATGCTGGGACTGTACAACACGGGATGGATCACTTGAGAATTGCTCTGTTCATTCCCTCTGAAGCAGCTGGCATTGGCCGCTGTTGGAAGACAGGATACTGAGCTAGATGAAGCATTGGTTTGACCCCGTATGCCATTCTTATGTCTGTGGAATGAGCTGCCGTGGCCCAGTAATATAATCTAAAATTTTGTCTGGAACACTCTTCCCTTTCTCTAGACTCCAGCATTGTGGTTGATTTTATCCACGGGCATTTTTTATTACAAAGTCATCTGTGAGAATTTGCAATTTTAAAACAAGTTCAGTGTTGCCAATTCCAAGATTTTACTATGAATGTTGCAATACCTGGTGTTTTTCTCACCAACCCCACCTGACGAATAATATTACCTGAGAATCTCTTCTTTCATTTCAAAAAAAGTTTCTATCCCCCATGATTGAAAACAAGAATCCTAAAGGCTCTAAAACCAGAAGACAAAGAAGAACAAAAAGTGATTTAAAAATCATGAGTCTTAAAAAAAAATGAATGTCATAATTTTGGGGGCCTGAATCTTGATTTTTAAATGTTTGGAGTTGGCAGTACTGCAAACTGCAGAAGCTTACACTGATTTCTAATTAACTGATGCACATTTATTTTCAAATTTGACAACATTTTTCTTGCTCTTATTCACTAATATCATAAACCAGTTTTTGGAATATACATTAGATCTGGTAGGTTAAATATTATTACTAATCAATTTAATTAGAGTGCTTGAATCATTCAGGCAAGTTCTTTTGCACAAATCGCAGTGGACTTTTTCCTATTATTGCTCATTTTTGGTTGAAAAACAGACAAAACAAATTATCCTGATTACCAGGTTAGATTTGCCATTGAATTCTTCAGTTTTTCTTTTAGGCCTGCCTTGGTTCTGCAACTTGTGGGTGGGCAGACTGTATATATGTGTGGAACCCCGCTGACTTTAACAGGAGTCAATTGAAGGACCATGGCCTTACTCTCTACCCTCAGATTAACCTTATGAACCTATACAAGTATCTACATGCTCATCTAATTCTAGCTGCTAAGAATTAGTGTGTCAGAGTTTGGTTTCTCTCGATTATAGACAAGTTCTCTCTTACTTGGCAAGACCACGTGGCAAAATGTTGTGCAGTTTGACATCAGCCCTTCTTAGGTCAAGAAAAGCCACTCTGATGTGGAGAAGTCAGAATAATCTTGATTAAAAACAAAACCAAACATATTGTATTCTCAATCCTATGCATATGAATTCAAAACTATCTGATTTAGCACCAAAAATACATGGGTGGCAACGTACAAGGAATTTTTAAACACAAACAAGATTCTTAATTTCTCTTTTTATTTTCAGTTTCCTTTCCAATTGCAATAGGTTTCAGATTTAGGTTTCCTTGAGTATGTTAATTTTATTAGGTTTATGGATAACTAATATATTACAATTGCTTATTATTGTTGGGGTTTAAAAATATTAAGCTATTGGATCTTTTCCTTATATGTTTTTACATCTGCTATTGCATCCATTTTCTTCTAAATTTGTTATGTATGTGTAATTTGATAGAAACACCTGTATTTTCATTGCATTTTGTGAAATATTATAGAAAAATATTTCATAAAACAAAAGTAAAGTAAATATTTCATTGAAGTCTATTAATAATGCACTATATACCCTTCAGTAACAGGACACAGTATCAGCATTAGCAGAAATTTCACAGGATTACTTTTCAGATTTTGAGAAGAGTCAATTTTTAAGATGTGGTGTTAATTAAAGTGGGTGGGGGGGAAATAGTGGAAATGAACAAACTAACATAGGCTCCTTGGAATTTCCTACAATGGTTTCAACAATGGCTTTCCAACTTATAACAAAAAGGCAATACAGCTTGGCCATTGGGCACCTCTACAGTGAAATCAAACTAAGCAGCAGCAAAAACATTTCTAAAGTTATGTATAATTTGAAGTGAGAGGAATAGACTATACCTTCCCCATTCCAAGGTTAGTTTAACCACAACATCACTATTGAAATTTTACGAACGTTACTGCTTTGTAAAAACATTTTCCATATCTACAAGACTGTAGTCCTAAGGGACAGTGTGTGAACTATAGTTCTAAGGATCAGCTTGGGCAAACTACAAACGTTTGTAGCCAAGAACAAACATGTTAAGAATGTCCAGACTAGATCCCTTACAAATGTATTAACTATTTTGAGATAACTGGCGTTCAACTGGAGCCAAAAACACGCCAGTGAAGACACAAGGCCTTAGAAGAACATGGTGATGGAGTGTGGAGTTTTAGCCATGGGCTACTGAACACTGATTTCTGACCTCATCATAGAAATCATGAACATAAGTTCTGAAGGCACCTTTTACCAACTTACCCAAGTGACAAGGTTAAATTGAAGAGTAACTGCTAGAAAAGATCATGTGTGCTCCAATTTAGTTGTAGTGATTAAAGAATTGCCTGTGGTAGATCTTGAACAGCCTAATAAACCTTTTGCAAAGAGGTGAGATGTATCATGTTAAACAAATCCATCTGTGTGATATCACCAAGAGGGATCTTGTCCCCCAACATGCAGGGCAAATAAACAAACTTCCCAGAAGTTAAAGTGCCCAAATCACTCACACAGACATAAGGGGGAACTAGGTATGTAGGTCCCCAATATCTGAACACCTCCCTGACATGAAGGTCATAACGCTCCCTCTCAGTTATGAGGTATTATTGTTCCCATATTACAGATGCAGAGAGGAAGCCACCTGCCGAAAATCACACAGGAAGTCTGTGGCTGTTCCAGGAATAGATGCATAGACTCAGTCTATGAGACCACCCTTCCTCTGAGACTTCTTACTTAAATGTACACTGGCTTCCTTTTAACTACAAGCCTATCCTTCCTCTCTCTTTTGTGACTGTGTATTGTTTCTTTTTACTTAAGGATAAGTAATCAGTTATATGCAATAAAAACTTTGAAAAATAAACGATTCCTTCTGTTATTAGTCAGTGTTCCTATTCTTTCACCTCTGCTGTATTTACTTAGGTTTTATTTCAACCATTCAAATCTATAACCATTTTACTCCTTTTGTGGCTGATTTTATCAAAAGGATCATCTAGCCTTATTAATGATCTTCCACAATAACTGTTAAATGCAGGGAGAAAAGGGAGGCAACCCTTTGCTCTGAGAAACGAATACAGATAAAGTGGGTGTCTGGTGCTAGCTTTAATATCTGATATTACCCTCAAGAGAAAACTTGTCATAGTCAATTGGCTGGCTGTCACAATATTTCCCACTATATATTAAAATAATCTACATAAGATGTCTGGTTAATACTTAACATTAAAGAATGAGTTTTAGATAATCAAATGAAGATAAATTTATAAAAATCTTTAAAAGAGAAAATAACAATCTGATCTGTTCCTAAGGCAGCTAGAAAAAATCATAGAAAATATATGTTTTTTGAGGCACCCCACTGTCTTCAGACAATTTAGTTTTTCTGTTACATATAGTGACATACAACATATATAAGCCTGTAACAGGCAGAATCTTTTGGAGAGACTAAGCAGAGAAAAGCAAGCTTTTAGACTCAAAGTAATATAAAGAAGGTTGCACACAAAGCAAACTAGTTTCTCTTCACATTAAAGTATCTCATTAAAACACTTCTTTCTATTTATTTTTTATTTCATAAAAGGTGCTTATTCACACTAACTCTAGGCATTCTCATAGTTAAAAGAACACAATCATACAAGGAATTGGAAAATACAATGAGCCAATCTATTCCAGACAGCTCAACCTGGCACTACAAATCAATCCCTATAATCAAAGGAAAGGATCGAGTACATCAAAGCTGAATTCTCCCCCTTCACTTACCCTTGACAAAAGTTTGAGAAAACACTGTGCTTTGCAGTGTGCCCGGAAATCAACAAATCTGATAGGGGAGTGAATGCCAGAATTGAGGGGCCCCCCTTCATAGGAAGTGTCCTATCATTAGCCCCATTTCATTTAAATCAAGGAGTACACAACTCAAGTACCTCCATGCAGCAAGTGCAGCAGTATAGCAGGGACACAGTAGCAACCTCCCAGGGAGGCAGATCCCAGGCCACTTGGGATATGTCTACACTGCAATTACATACTTGCGGCTAGCCTATGTCAGCTGGGCTATTTGCCAGCCACGGAGTTTAACTGCAGTGTAGACACAGACGTAGGGCTTTATAAGCCAAAACCAGCACCTTAAATTCCACCTAGAAACCAACAGGCCATTAGGTTTGATACCTTAGGGGGAACTGCTAATACTTAAATATATAGCATAAATATGTGAGCATAGTTAAGAATCAAAAAGCAATATAAAGTTAGAGAGCCTCAAAAAATAATCATATTAAGCGCAAATGGCTAAGCATATTAAGTGCAAAAGCCATAATTTATTATACACACAGGGTAGACACTTACAGAAGAACTTTGATGAGTTAAGTACACAATTATATTTACATATCACTGAAAACTAATATATTGAGAGCATCCAAAACAAGAAGCATTAACTAAAGCCCTCAAACCCATATGTAGCTATAGCAAAAAGAGCAGATTGGACTGCAGTCTGCATGACGTTGATAAATCAGAGGAGAGTTTATCTGTCAGGCTTTCCACGTCAAACTTACTAATATGGCATCAAGTTCCCATTTAACCCTCTCAAATTTTTGTTAAACTTGGCAAGTAGAGCAGGTGTGCAATAAACAAGAGAAATTTCACAATAAACTTTCTATTAGCAGATTTTCAAGTGTTCAGGCACTCATTTCGCTAAAATAATACTTCATAAAATTTACTCAATATTTTGCTAATCACTTTTTAATTTAGAAATACCCCTGTGCTACAGCTGAAGATGCATCTTTGTCAATGCTTACAAGTTGTGCACTTCTGTCTTAACAGTTATTGAATATTCGTTGCTAGCCATCAGCGCCAATAAACAGTACATGAACCTACGTAAGGCATCAGAAGTGGTGTTTCTGTTTCTAGTGTTCAGCTGTAAAAGTAACAGAGCTAACTTTCCTCCACAAACATCCTGACAAGACAATCTGTTTCAAAGAATGGGTGAATGAAAGATTAGCAGCAAATGCAGAATTATGGGCTAAATGGTGTTTCTACTAAAGCCACTGGATATTTTGTGATTGAAACGCCAGCAGAATAGGGCTGAATCTGCAATGAGAAACAAGTAGTGCCATCTTGACTACAATAGGACTACCCCCTTTAACAAAATTACAAATGCAAATCTTCATAATATTGTGCTCTATATCTGTATTATGCTTTGTTGTTTTAATATTACAAACAAAAACAGATGTGCAGGACCTTTCATATAGCCTTTTAGGAGTATACCCATCAAAATTTGATTGCTTTGGCATCAGTTTGCATTCCAAAACACTGCTATAGAGTACAGACTCAGGCCCACAGTACTGTACTATCAGAATTTCTAAAGCCACCACTTTATCCTCCTTTAAATCAATTTTTAAAAGGTCCTTTGGTGTGGTAACTACAAATCACTACCACTGATTACCTGGTGACCACCTGAAACTTCCAAGACCTCTATGACTACTTATTTATGCAAACACCCAGGTCTCTGCTCTTGCCTCATCCTCCCCCTTCTCCATCTCTCTATTGATTCACCTGTTTAGTATTTAGAGAATGTGATTGTCAGGGGCTGGCTCTGTGTTATTTATTTGTCCAAATCCTCTAATCCCTTTGTGGGGACTAAGGCAATACAACAAAGAAATAATAATAAATTCTCCACTGCCCAGCACTTCGTGTATTTGTTTATACCTGAGCAAAGTGGATGTAAATGCTACCCTTCTGGTTTGGTAACATTTTCCACTCACTTTGCCCATGTAAATGACAATGCAAGATGCAAGACAGTGGGCAGTCAGACCCTGCATTTATTATATGTATAGACCAGCAGTTCTCAAACTGTGGGTCGTGATCCCATTTAATGGGGTCACCAGAGCTGGTGAGAGACTTACTGGGGCCCAGGGCCGAAGCCGGAGCCCCACTGCCCGCGGCTGAAGCCAAAGTCCTAGGGCTTCAGCCCTGGGTGGTGGAGCTCAGGTTACAGGCCCCACCCCCACAAGGATGAAGACTTTGTGCTTGGGCTCCCCCACCCCGAGGCCTCAGGTGGGCTCAGGCTTCAGTCCCCACTCCTGGGGTCATGTAGTAATTTTTTTTTTTTTTTTTGTCAGAAAGGGGTTGCTGTACAATGAAGTTTGAGAACCCCCTGGTATTGACTAAACTCTGTTCAGGAGAGGCTGGTATTTCCAAAAGAGACAGCCTTTATCAGTTCCTCTGGAACACCAAATTTATTTACACTATCTGCTTAATTAGAAAATATTTATTTATCCTTATTTCAAAGTACTGCAGAAAAATATTTGCCAAACAACAATATAGTTTATTCAGCTACAACATGATTTTTTACTGCTAGAATTTTCTCCACTCACTCATGCAAGAGTATTGTTTTGGCCCAACTGAGAATGGAAGGGTTTTTACTAAGCAGTTTAAATCCAAGATTGAACCAATCTTTAATAGGTTATAATCTGATAAGTGAAAATCATATGGATTTTAAATAAGTAGTTTTTATTTTAAAACTACCAGTAGCTACATCTTATAAGATGCTAACACAAAACTAGGTCTTAAACTCTATACATGGCAGCAAACAATATTCACAGATAAATATTAAACTTCTGCTGGGTTTGGAGGTAAACTCATGTACTACATATGCCCATAGATATGCTGATAAATGAAGCATGCAAGAGTATGAACAAAGCAGTAAATAAAAAGTTCCTACTGAGAACATGGTTTCTTCACTAAGATCTTGATTTTTTTTAAATATACAAAAATTTAGTATCTGCCCGAGGGAGTGTCATGTGTAGACACCGCCAGCACAAGATAAAAAGTGACAATGCTTCTTTAGATGTTTTAGAGAAAACTTGGTATTTGGTCAGCTCCTCCAGTGAAATGTGAACTATTAGCACAGTACACTCCATCAAAACCTGGACGTTAACTGGGAAGCACTGATTAATTTGGCATGGAATGACTCAATTACACAGACTGTGGTGAGGTCTCATCCACAACACTGACTACTGAGTTGCTGCAATTTCTAGAGAACGAGGCTAGCGTCTGATGGAGGTTATAGTCTAACCACAGCAGATGCCAAAGATTCAAACTAAGAGGAAAGATTGGATGTGACCAGTTTCCTCAAAAAGCAGCATGTGTGCCCATCCGTCCGAAACATTCATGTTCTTATAAGGACCTGGGAAAACTGGTTAAACAGAAACCTGTTTGTCAATCAGAAAGATCAAACATATTTGAAGAATAAATCTCAGAGATACCAGGAAAGTGCTATGAGAGAGGATTCAACCTGAGGAAAACACCTAAACATCTCCCAACTACAATGTAAGGGAAGAAAGCAAATACTTGGAGAAATAGGGGTGGGGGATATAGATCATCTTCAAAGTAGAGGGGAGCCACTGCAGGTTACGAGGGAGGAAGGAGAAGAGAGGGCTGCACTAGCTGCAAGAGAAGCTTAGCTAGTATGATGATTATGAGCCTCTTAATACTTTAGATAGAAAGAAAATCGGACTAGTCCCCACATGCGGGAAGAGCAAGCTGGAAGACTGGTGTGTGGTTAGAAAAATGAACCAAAGCAAGTCTCCATTATCACAGTGAGAAACACCCTCAAAGCAATCCCCATAACTGCTAAATCCTCCTGCACAATTCAGAAGAATTGTGCCTCATCTCATCCCTACATACAGCACACACAGCACTGAAAAACACTTCAACTGAACCCCCAAATTACCCAATCCCTACATGGAAATACCAGATCACTCCTCTTGATTTCCAAACCCTGTTTCTTCCATCCAAGAGCCCTGACCCTTCTTCCTGATGTCAAAAATCTTTCATCCCACCATTGTGGCCCTCAGAGAAGGGAAATGGAATGGAGTTTAAGACACTGGACTAGTTCTCAGGAAAGGGTGGTTCTATTGCTAGCTCAGCCACAGACATCCTGAGTGACCTTGGGCAAGACACTTATTCCCTCTCAGTGCCTTACCTCCCTACCTCACAGGGTGTTGAGAGGATATAGACAGAGAGAGAGATAGATAGATACACACACGCACGTTTGTGATGTACTACTCAAATACTACAGTGCACAGTATCACAGAAAAGCCTGCTAGCAAAAACATTTGGTCCCAGCAATTATGCCTGCTCCTCCCCTTCTTCCAGTTTTACTCATTTGAAGGGCCACACCCTTATTTCTGGTTATTTTAAAGGCTACCTCCTTGTGATAAAGGCTTTTCACTGTGCTCCAAAGAGACATGTAAATCTCATTCCATTTTGCTCGGTAATTCATTCAGTTTGGGGTATCACTCATTCAAACGGACCTAGCTTGACAGTGGTGCAGAGATGGCATCTGTCGATGTAATAAGACAACAGCTGGCTGGCCGGGCAGGGGGTTTTCATGCCGACGGACAGGTACATGTCGGGGGAGCGATGGCTCCTCCGCACGCAGCCCCGGGCACCCTGCTCCGCAGCGCCTTTGTTTGCAAGTGCAGTTACGTTTGCGGAAGTCCATGCCCGGGCGGTGCAGCAGCTTCCACATTACAAAACAAATAGGAACCGGATGACTCAGTCTCACCTCCCTGCTGCTGTGGCACCAATGGTGGAGCCGGCGCTGCTTTGCCCAGACCGGGCAGCACGCAAAGCCGGGGCGGGGAGGAGAGGGGAAAGGATGGGGTCAAACTCAGGTAAATAAAACGTCCTCTGGAGTAAAGGAACAGCAGCTGCCGGTGTAAGGACACACCGGCACAAGTCTGGGATCCAATGCGGTCACAGGTCACTGCCAGCCCCCCGGGAATCCTCCCCAGCCCGCCCAGTTCTCAGCCAGCTGAGGCGGGAGGGGCACCACGCCGGGGCAGATTCCCTCTCTCCCCCGAGTGCATGTGGAGGCGACGGGCAATGACTCACCTCGTGGCGGGGGGTCCCTCACAGCCTCTTGGTTCTCGCGGCTGCTCCCGGAGCGCACTGCCGCTGTGCTGCGGCGTGGGCCGCGCACCATCCCCAGCCGCCGCCGCCGCCAACTCCTCTGCGCACGAGCGCGGCGGGGCTCAGTAGCCGATACGGCGTCCAGCGGCGGCTGCTGCAAGGTGCCGGCTGCAGCTACAGCGCGGAGGGGAGGGCCCGACCCAGCCAGCCAGGACTCCGCCCTCCCGGCGCTCCCCATCCCGCACGCCAGGGGGCAGCCCCGGCACAGCGTGGAGCCCCCTCCCGCGGCGTGGGCCGGGGCAAGGAGCAGCGAGCTGGGCACATCAGCCCCGGTAACAGCCTGCGGGGCGCGTCCCGGGGGGCCCCTTACTCTACCTGCCCCGGTCCGCCCAGGCGCGGGGGTATCGGTGAAAGCCCCGGATGTCAGCCTTCGTCACCCGCTACCCACACCCCCTGTGGTATCCGCCCCTATCGCCTCCTACCGACACCCCCTGCGGTCTCCACCCTCATCCTCCGGTACCGACACCCCCTGTGGTCTCCGCCCCTCATCACCCCCTGTGGTCTCCGCCTTCATCACCCCCTACCCACACCCCCTGTGGTGTCCGCCCTCATCACCCCCTACCCACACCCCCTGCGGTCTCCACCCTCATCCTCTGGTACCTACACCTCCTGTGGTGTCCGCCCTCATCACCCCCTACCGACACCCCCTGTGGTCTCCACCCTCATCATCTGGTACCGACACCCCTGTGGTGTCTGCCCCCATCACCCCCTACCGACACCCCCTGTGGTATCTGCCCCTCATCACCCCCTACTGACACGCCCTGTGGTATCTGATCCTCATTACTTCCTACCGACACCCCCTGGGGTATCCGCCCCCATCACCCCCTACCGCCACCCTGTTGTATCTGCTCCTCATTACTTCCTACTGACGCCCCCTGTAGTGTCCACCCCTCATCACCCCCTACCGACACTCCCTGTGGTATCCGCCCTCATCATCTGGTACCGACACCCCTGTGGTGCCCGCCCTCATCACCCCCTACCAACACCCTCTGTGGCATCCGCCCCTTATTACTTCTTAGCAATACATGCTGTGGTATCCGCCCCTCATCACCCCCTACTGATACCCCCTGTGGTATTTGCATTCAAAAATAAAACAATGTAAAATTTTGGAGCCTACAAGTCCAATCAGTCCTACTTCTTGTTCAGCCAATCACTCAGACAAACAAGTTTGTTTACCTTTGCAGGAGATCATGCTGCCCACTTCTTGTTTACAATGTCACCTGAAAGTAAGAACAGGTGTTCTCATGGCACTGTTTTAGCTGGCGTCGTAAGATATTTACGTGCCAGATGTGCTAAAGATTCATATGGCCCTTCATGCTTCAACCACCATTCCCAAGGACATACTTCCATACTGATGATGGATTCTGCCTGATAACAATCCAAAGTAGTGCAGACAGATGCATGTTCATTTTCAATATCTGAGTCAGATATCACCAGCAGAGGTTGAGATTTTCTTTTTTGGTGGTTCAGGTTCTGTAGTTTCCGCATTGGAGTGTTGCTCTTTTAAGACTTCTGAAAGCATGCTCCACACCTATCCCTCTCAGATTTTGGAAGGCACTTCAGATTCTTAAACCTTGGGTCAAGTGCTGTAGCTATTTTTCGAAATCTCACATTGGTACCTTCTTTGTGTTTTGTCAAATCTGCAGTGAAAGTGTTCATAGGATCATAGATTATTAGGGTTGGAAGGGACCTCAGGAGATCATCTAGTCCAACCGCCTGCTCAAAGCAGGAGCAATCCCTAACTAAATCCCCAAATGGCCTCCCTCAAGGATTGAACTCACAACCCTGGGTTTAGCATTCTTAAAACAAACTGTGTTGGGTCATCATCCAAGACTGCTATAACATTAAATATATGGCAGAATGCAGGTAAAACAGAGCAGAGGACATAAAATTCTCCCCCAAGGAGTTCAATCACACATGTAATTAACACATTTTTTTTAACAAGCATCATCAGCATGGAAGCACGTTCTCTGGAATGGTGGCCGAAGCATGAAGGAGCATATGATTTTTTAGCATAACTGGCACGTAAATACTTTGCAATGCTGGCTACAAAAGTGCCATGCAAATGCCTGTTCTCACTTTCCAGTGACATTTTAAATAGGAAGAGGGCAGCATTATCTGCTGTAAATGTAAACAAACTTGTTTGTCTGAGTGATTGGCTGAACAAGACATAGGACTGAGTGGACTTGTAGGCTCTGAAGTTTTACATTGTTTTGGTTTTGAGTGTAGGTATGTAACCAAAACAAATCTACATTTGTAAGTTGCACTTTCATGACAAAGAGATTAAATTACAGTACTTGTATGAGGTGAACTGAAAAATACTATTTCTTTTGTTTATCATTTTTACAGCACAAATGTAATAAAAATAATGTATACTTTGATTTCAATTACAACACAGAATACGGTATATATGAAAGAAGAACAACATTCAAAATATTTAATAAATTTCAATTGGTATTCTATTGCTTAACAGTACAATTAAAACTGTGATTAATCATGATTAATTTTTTTTAGTTAATCATGTGCGTTAACTGCGATTAATCGACAGCCCTAGTAATATCCAACCACTAATCAATGAGTATCAGCATCTGTACAAAATCTGCCACAAAGCAGTACTGGGAACTCTGTAATATTCTCCACAAATCAGTCAGTAATGATATCCAGATAGGATTTCACCACTAAATAGCCATTACTGGCACAGACACTATTTTCTACCAGAAATCATTCAGGATGGCCAGTATGCCATGTTCAGGAAAAATTGACCAGAGTTGGCACCTATATTTTGCTTTTGACAGGAAAGGAAATAAGAGCTTCAAAACAAATGTTTACTCTCACTATCATTTATGCTTAAATTAAGCATCTGCTAATCTTGGCCATACCTTTTAGATTGCAGGTGTTATCCTAATTCTCCAACCTCCATGATGTGCATCTCTGGATACTCTGCCTACAGGATTTTGTTTCCATCTGTACCTGATACAACCTGTGCTATCTAATCTTGGCTACAGGTCTGACCTAATAAAATAATTAGCTCTGGCCAGAGGCTGCTGCTCTCTGCCAGTAGGCATACAAATAAAAAAACAATAAAATGTTATGGAGTTCTAAGAACGATGCTGAGAGCAGCCAGGAAATATTAAGGCAGTACTTTTTAAGGAGCAACAATATGCATTGCTGCTGCACCACTTTAACTGTCAAAGGGGAAGAGCTTTCGGCAAAAATTCAATCTGATCTTATCTGAGTTATTCTGGCATGTCACAGTTCATCACCATGGTAGCAATTGGGCTGTGCCAAACAGTTGATTATATCATAGCATGAATCAACCAAGATTGGGTGGCGTGTCTGAATAGAAAAGGCAAATTTTCCATGCACAAAATCAGAAATAACAGGAAAAGAAGTGTGTGTGTGTGTGTGTGTGTGTGTGTGTTGCACAGTTTTCTGGAATATGGCAGTATTCAGAATTAAATTAATTTGGAGCCCGATCTTGCAGTTCATTTTAAAGAAAAATTCTACTGAAGCCAATGGGAGATTTCCCTCCACAAGGGAAATCATTTTGAGTCTTTTAGGTGTTTAAAGAAATGCTCTTGGAATGCTTCGGAAAGCCCAAGACACTCAGACCTCTCTCACTTTTACAGCATTTCCTGCTGTTTGGAAGTAAGTAACATCAATTACATGCTACAATGTGTAATTTTGCTTTAAGTAGTATTGTTACAGACAAACATAAAAGCAGAGACAAAAGAGTTAAGACACATGGGAAGGGAAGAAACACTAGTTTTTTAGATGAGATCTGAAAATAGTATGAAAGTCAATGTGGCAAAGAGATATAGGAAACCTGTTCCAGATGGCAAGACCTACAAAGGAGAAGGATCTTGGCTCCAACAGTGGCAAGTCTGTGTGAAACGCTAGAAGGGTGATCAGTGCTAGATGAAAGGAGAGAAACGATCAGGAAGAACATGCAATTTCATGTAGTAGGCACTACTGAGGGAGAACATCCTGAATGGAACAGGAAGTTAGTGAAACTAAGGGTACGTCTACACTGGCAAGTTTCTGTGCCACAAGTTATACAACTTTTATTAAAATGCTGGAATTAAACTACTGTGTCTCCACACTGTGCTCCTTGTGACGCTGGAGTGCATCCACATTAGCAGCTCTTACAATGGCAAAGACAGCAGTGCATTGTAGAAGCTATCCGACTGTGCAACTGCCACAGGGTGCTTTGGGAAGGGTTTGCAATGTCTCATGGGGCAGGCACAGCATCACATGACACAGGTTTCACAATCCTATTGTTCCATGGGCATCCTACTACATTGCCAGCTGCTTTTCAACTGAAGTGATGGGGGAAAGTGTGTGACAGGAAGAGACTGTGTGTATGGAGGGAAGGAGAGAAACTGTGTGTTTTGGGGGACAGAGAGTGTGTCAGCATGCTGTCTTGTAAGTTCAGGAAGCAATCAGTCCTGAGGCAGGGAGAGGGGGAAACCCTGCCATCAGTCCCTGCCTCCCTCCCTGGGCTCTCTGCACAGCAATCGTTCTCTCGCTCTCTCTCTCTCTCACACACGTACACCCCTCTGTGTTCAACAACACAAGCATTCCACATTAATGGTTTGCTTTGTGTCCCAGAGCAGATGAGCACAGCACACAACAGCTGTCAGAAATGGTGCTTTGAAAGGGGTGGAGCACACGTCTCTAGGGCAGCTGAGTTTAAAACAATGAGCAGAGTGGTCACTTGAGGCATTATGGGTCAGCTCCGGAGGCCAATTACAAAGCAGAGAGCAATCAAGTGTCTACACTGGCAATAGAGTGCAGGAGCCTCTGGCAAATAGCTTTATGAATCTCGTCTAGGTGGTTTTTTTACAGCGCTGCAACTGAGGAGTTTCTGTGCACAAAGTGGCTTGGCAGTGTGTACACGTCTGCAGTTTGAGTGCAAAAAGCTGTTTTACTGCACAGAAACTTGCCAGTGTAGACAAGCCCTAAGGATGGAGTTGGTGTGGTTTTATTTTGCATATGACAGCTATAAACTTGGAGAGGTTTCTGAGAAGGGAGTGGCAGTACTGCAAGCAAAGGGAGGCGAAGGAATAGATGAGAATTTCAGCAGAGGCAGGCAAGTCCAGGGCATGCATAATGTTGTGGGGCTTGTCAAAAGCAGATGTCCAAGCCAGGAGATGTAGGAGGGAAAAATCATCTAAGTCAAGAATGATGACAAGATTACAGACAAACAACACGAATGAGAGGCAATCAGGCAAATGAGAGGTGTTAGGGAAGAAAGGAGAAAGGAGATGAAGTTGTGCTTTCCCAAGTAAAACATTCCTATCTTTGAGACATTTAGCTTAAGGAACAGGGTGACCATACGTCCCATTTTGGCTGGAACAATCCCTTTTTAAAGCCCTGTTGTGGCCATCCTGACTTTTTTGGCAAACCTGGGCATTCGTCCCATTTGCTCAGTTGGCAAGAGCAAACGGGACAAATGCCCAATTTTGCCAAAAAATGGGGTTCAGACGATTGTGCAGGGGGGCCAGCAGTGATGTTAGCCCGGATACGGAGCGTGGGGACAGGGCTCTGGTGGGGGGCAGGCAGGGCTTGAGCAAGCAGTGATGTCAGCCCCGGCCTTTGGGAAATATGGTCTCCCTATCTTGTATGTGCGTTGCTGCTCATCCAAGCCCTGCCTGCCCCATGCGTGGGAAGGGGGGCTCCGACGAGTGGCTCAGTCCAGTCCCTTAGTGTGGGAGAGGGCTCAGGCCAGCCCCGTGCGGTGTCCTGTTTTCCCTTTGGGAAATATGGTCACCATATTAAGGAAGGAAGTTGAGAGAAAGCCACATGTTTACAGAGTCAAAGCAGACAGAGAGGATGGAATAATTTAAAGTTTTAAAACCATATGTGCAGTAGAGTATCCTCACTGTAAAGATGATAACTACAGTTATCAGTAAAAATAATAAATTGGAGAGAGAAGTAAGAGTATGTCTTTACTGCACTTAGCCCAAATGATTGGCACCTGGGGTTAGCCTCTCCTGGTGTGAGCAATCACACTGCAAAGTCCTACCCGAGTTACGGTGCACTCACTGACTGCATCCACAGGACTTCCGTGAGCACAGCCAATGGTTCTTAATGGAAGGGGATTGTTGGCCACTTACTAAAATTTAGTGGGGGGGTTTGGTTGGCCATTTCCTAGTATCAAAGAAAGGGGAAGGGTCAATTGGAAACCAGGACCCTGAGACTGACAGTCCCCATGGGCAATGGGGAGAAGCCAATGCTCCAGGTCAGCCTGATTGACAGGGCAGGCAGGCTAATGAGGGAGTCAGGAAGCCAGGGGTCCCGTCCTCCACGTGAGCTGGAGCTGCCAGACCAGAGTGGGGCTGAGCTAAGGAGAGAGCAGGATCCTGAGCTGCACCAGAGCCAAAGCGAACCAGAGAAGCAGCCTGAGCAGAGCAGAGCAGCAGCAGGGCCAGAGAAGCAGCCCAGAGAGCTGCACTGAGAGCAGAGCTGCAGCAACCAAGACCAGAGAAGCAGCCCAGGGAGCTGCACTGGAGGCTGAGCAACAGCAGCAGGAGATCTGAGGCAGACTGGAAGTGGGGCTGGAGCTGTCTCGAAACAGGTGCAGTGAGTGGCTGGGAAGCATGAGGGGGACCCTGTGAAGCAGGCCCAGCACAGGGAGATGCTCCCAGCCAAGAGGCCTTGCAGGCCAGACTTGGAGGGGGTTCGTAACCCTGATGGGACCAGGGGTGATGGGGTGGGGGGAAGAAGGGTCCTGCCACCAAGAGCCTGAAGGTTTATGACCACCACCAGAGCAAGAGTCTGACCTGCGGCATCCCTGACCTGGCCCATGTGAGGAACAGGCTGTGAACTTTCCTTACATTCCAGAGACAGCTGTTTGTGATGTCCCCATGCCACAGAGTGGTGTTACGTTTCCCTTTAACTTTTCCCATTTTTTCCTTATTTTTTAAAATTGATTGCTGTTTAATAAATTGTATTTGCTTGAACTATATGCAGTGAACAGTGGGTCAGGGAAGCATCCAGAGTGGAGTGAGTACCCCAGAGTGGGGACAATCTAGCCCTGTCATAAAAGACCACGACAAGATAGGGGATCAAGCCCCACAGGAATCCTTATGGGATTATGAGGACTCTGTCATATAGAAGTGTGGAAGGGGAGTCCTCAAGATCAGGCAGGCCTCTGGGTTAAGGGAGTGGGAGCAAGGGCTCAGATCCTTTCACTAGCCAATTCCACTAGGGTAGTGTAAAAGCCAGGAAATTCCAAACAATAGCAGGACCATTCCCCCACTTATACTTACGCTGCAGTAAGCTGAGCCACTCTATGATTCTTTTCCAGTGAAATGTGGGAGAACTGCTCTTTCCTTTTGAGCACAGGGGGGAACTGGGGGAACACACTGGAGGACTATCAAAGCTTGAGTGATTTAGTCCAAGTGCTGACTGCAATGTGGGTGGGTTACCAGCCTGAATGAAAGCAGAACCTGGGCTCTACCCCCAAGCTGGGCTGGCTAGCCTGGGCTGAGTTGCAAGCACCACTAAACTCAGGTGAGAGGTTTGTGTGTGTGAATGGGAGGAGTTTAGGGGCAACATCCTAAAGGGCAAACATACCCTAAAGAAACATACCCTAAAGACATGTCTTGACATAGTGAAGGACTCACCTAACATTTGTCTATGGCAGTGATTCTCAACCCGTAGCCCCATCAGCACACAGCTGTCACGCATGTGACATCCTCAAGGCCATACAGGTAATGTGTATATATATAGTGTGTGGATGAGGCCCACATAACACACAGAGAGCTGCATATGTGGCCCATAATGGTAAATAGGTTGAGAACTGCTCAGTGGCGCTGGAACATTTTTAATAGTGGGGGTGCTGAAAGCCAGCCTCATTACCCCTGTCCACTCTCTCCCTCCCCCGCCCCCCTGCTGAGGCTGGGAGCCTGGGCATGTGGGGCGGCAGCCAGGACCCCGGGCCAGCAACTTGAGACCCCCTAGCACCTGTGCCTATAGAACCGCTGGGCTATGGGGAATATTTTCAAAGGTCCAAATGGAGTTGGACACTACTCTTTTTGCCTTTCTAAATCTCCCTCCTCTGTCCATTTCAACTCCTCAGATAGGGACACAGGAACTATATAAGATGAGAGCAGGAGCATGGGACTCACACAGCCTCACAGACTTCACAGGACAATTATAAACTCTGACATTAACATTCAACAGCAACAAAAAGACTGAAAATTATTTTAATAATGGGAGTGCCAAACATTTTAAAATGCTCTTACAGTCTGCCAGCGCTGGATACATTTGTCAGACTATACAAATGTTTTCAGGGCCAGTAAGCATTTGTAGTCAGTGGTCGTGGGTCACAAAGAAAAATTTGATCTTTGCAGTCTCGGACTCCATTGGCTGAAGCTGTCAGATCAAGCTATCACTGTAGTTCAATTAGCTCAGTACTGCAAACACAGGAAGCCACACTGAGGGCTGGAAATAGAATGCTAATATGCTGCCTCGTCTTGCAGACCCAGCTATGTCATTCCTCAGAGCTATGTTTTTAAATAGATGGACTTAACCATCTCTCTCTTTTATGGCTTTCTTTGACATCCCTGGAATATTTCTTATAGGATATATTCTCCACTCTGTGAATGGAGGAATTTTGGCAAACTATACAACCATATAACATCTGTTAGCAAGAGTGAATATAGAGGTTTGCTATACCTGTGATGAGAATGTGAAATTATAGCTGAGGAATGCTGAGTGTTGATGTTGCGCAGCAGGCAGTAATTTACATTGATTTATTTTCCTGTATATAAAAGAATGTTTCTTAGTAAATCTACACAGCATTCATGAGGACCTGAGCCAGTATTGACTGAATTTGGCAAAGATTTCCATTGACTTCAATGACAGTTAGATTGAGCCATCCTGTTGACTTAAGCCAGTAAGGACTACTTACATAAGGAAACAAAGCAGGATTCGGCAATATTACAAACAAGTGTCTGGATCATGGCCCATGTCTGAAAATCCTCACCCTCCTTGAGAGTACAGATCCCTCCATTCTTTCAGATATGGAACTGAGAATTAGCAATGCCAGGAAAGCTATGTACTTATAGCCAAAGGAATGCTCTAAAAAGAGAGAATGTGGTTACAATTTATTCCATCTGCAGTATTTTTAAGGAAAACTCTAAAATAATATAAAAGATATTCTCATCACTGTTCCTGAAACGAGTATGGGTTTGATCCAAAGCACATTGAAATCAGTGGCACATTTTTATTTATAAAAATGTCTCGTGCTTCAAACAACTTTGACGTTTTCATTGCTATGAATTGGGAACTGAATACTCTCAGTCCTGCTGCACATCAAGGGCTGGGCATCCTGCTGAGAAATACAATGCCGTATTATTATAATTGTAGTGTTAGCCTTCACTGATGGTGGACTTACTAATTGTAGGGATTTGGGCAATACTGCATTTTGGTTGATTGCTGGAGATGTGCCCATCTTGACTTATAGAGATTTAAATTATCCTACTATTTTCCCAGCTATATCACTAAAATATTGTAGAAAGAACATTAAGTGTGTTGAACATCTTTAAGTTACCAGTAGACTATAAATAGCTACATATGCTTCACTGTTTAAAAATCCTCAATACATTGTAACCAAATGCAGATATTAAAATAGTGATAGGTATTTGAAAAAACTATTATTGCTCTGGCAGTATGTGCCTGCCTAGAACACCCCAATGTGCTAAAAAGATGTGGCTCCTGCTGGGAAAAGGCTCAGTGGCATCTGTTGCCTTATCTAGCTAGAATAGAAGTTGGAGAAAAATTTGAACATAAACCATAACTCATTTAGTGCAGTATGAACAACACTTGCTCTGGAAAGAAATATTGGGTATTATATACATGATACGCACTTTTTATATTTTGCCTTTGCCATTATTTTCAAGAGAGCTGAGAGACACCTAGTGGACAGGATTCTTAGTTAAACAGCTTAATTTCCCTTACAGGATCCACCTTATCTGACAGTGCTTCCACATTGTAAGATTGTACTTTGAAGGCAAAAATTCTCAGTTGATACAATATAGTCAATTTTTTCATACAGTGGCTTCAATACTCTGAGTCACCAAAGCCTTTACTACATCAGTCAAACAGGAAAGAAAGGTTCAAGGAGAGATTTATGCCATTATGGCCTGCTCCAAAGAATACTGTCATTAAAGGAAAGACTCCTGTTTTAGTCAGGCCCCAAATATGTTCCACAGAAAACTTAGATAACTGTATCACTAGTTTGAGTAACTCCTACGTGACTTGATCTGATTATTTACATAAGGGATTCAGCAAACTGACAACATCAAGAAGGCTGAGGAGTTTAATGCATATTGTGTTTGTCTTCAGTAAAAAACTTAATAATGATGATAAGATCCTCAACACAATATTAACAACAAGGGTAGGGGGGAGAAAAGCAAGTCAAAACAGGGAAAGAACAGGTTAAAGAATATTACATAAGAACATAAGAATGGCTGTACTGGGTCAGACCTAAGGTCCATCTAGCCCAGTATCCTGTCTACCAACAGTGGCCAATGCCAGGTGCTCCAGAGGGAGTGAACCCAACAGGCAATGATCAAGTGATCTCTCTCCTGCCATCCAGCTCCACCCTCTGACAAACAGAGGCTAGGGACACACTTCCTTACCCACCCTGGCTAATATCCATTTACGGACTTAACCTCCATGAATTTATCCAGTTCTCTTTTAAACACTGTTATAGTCCTAGCCTTCACAACCTCCTTAGGCAAGAAGTTCCACAAGTTGACTGTGCGCTATGTGAAAAAGAACTTCCTTTTATTTGTTTTAAACCTGCTGCCATTAATTTCATTTGGTGGCCCCTACTTCTTGTATTATGGGAACAAGTAAATAACTTTTCCTTATTTACTTTCTCTACATCACTCATGATTTTATATACCTCTGTCATATCCCCCCTTAGTCTCCTCTTTTCCAAGTTGAAAAGTCCTAGCCTCTTTAATCTCTCCTCATATGGGACCCGTTCCAAACCCCTAATCATTTTAGTTGCCCTTCTCTGAACCTTTTCTAATGCCAGTATATCTTTTTTGAGATGAGGAGACCACATCTGTACGCAGTATTCAAGATGTGAGCGTACCATGGATTTATATAAGGCCAATAAGATAATCTCAGTCTTATTTTCTATCCCCTTTTTAATGATTCCTAACATCCTGTTTGCTTTTTTGACTGCCGCTGCATACAGCATGGATGTCTTTAGAAAACTATCCACAATGACTTCAAGATCTTTTTCTTGTTTACTATCATCTGCAAACTTTGCCACCTCACTTTTTACCCATTTCTCTAGATCATTTATGAATAAGTTGAATAGGATTGGTCCTAGGACTGACCCTTGGGGGATACCATTTGTTACCCCTCTCCATTCTGAGAATTTACCATTTATTCCTACCCTTTGTTCCCTGTCTTTTAACCATTTCTCAATCCATGAAAGGATCTTCCCTCTTATCCCCTGACAACTTAATTTACGTAAGTCTTTGGTGAGAGACCTTGTCAAAGGCTTTCTGGAAATCTAAGTACACTAAGTCCACTGGATCTCCCTTGTCCACATGTTTTTTGACCCCTTCAAAGAACTCTAATAGATTAGTAAGACATGATTTCCCTTTACAGAAACCAGGTTGACTTTTGCCCAATTTACGTTCTTTCTGTGATACCTGTTATGTCAATATCCTCCTTTATCACGAGGCATTCTAGTTCACTCTTATTATTATTTAGACTTCTAGCATTTATATACAAGCACTTTAAAAAATTGTCACTTTTATTTGTCTGCCCTTTTCTGATGTGTCCAATTCTTTATGTGAATGTTTCTCATCTAATCTGGCCCCTAGATTATTCTCTTCCATCCTCTCCATCTGACTAAAACCTAGAGAATCTCTATCAATAGACTCTCCCCAAGAGACGTTTCTGTCCTATCCACATGCTCCTCTATAGCAGTCGGCTTCCCCCCGGCCCCATCTGTTAGTTTAAAAACTGCTCTGCAAACTTTTTAATGTTAAGTGCCAGCAGTCTGGTTCCCCTTTGGTTCAGGTGGAGCCCATCTCTCCTGTATAGGCTCCCCCTGTCCCAAAAGTTTCCCCAGTTCCTAAAGCCCTACTCTCTATACCATCATCTCATCCATGCATTGAGACTCTAAAGCTCTGCCTGCCTACCTGCCTGGCCCTGTGCATGGAACTGGAGCATTTCTGAGAATGCCACCATAGAGGTCCTGGATTTCAGTCTCTTCCCTAGCAGCCTAAATTTGGCCTCCAGGACGTCTCTCCTACCCTTCCCTATGTCATTGGTACCTACATGTACCACGACCACCAGCTCCTCCCCAGCACTATATATAAGTCTATCTAGATGCCTCAAGAGATCCGCAACCTTCGCACCAGGCAGGCAAGTCACATATGGTTCTCCCGGTCATCACAAACCCAGCTATCTATGTTTCTAATGATCGAATCTCCCATTACTAACACCTGCCTTTTCCTAGTGACTGGAGTTCTCTCCCCCAGAGAGGTAACCTCAGTGCGAGAGGATACCCCAACACCATCTGGAAGGAGGGTTCCAACTGACTGCTCTACTTCCCTGGACCTTTCATTCTCCTCAACAAGGCAGGGGCTGTCTGACCAGGTGGGATAATTCTACAGTGTCCTGAAAAGCTTCATCAACATACCTCTCTGCCTCCTTTAGCTCCTCTAGTTCTGCCACCCTGGCCTCCAAAGCCTGTACGCTGTCTCTGAGGACCAGGAACTCCTTGCACCGAATGCACACATGCGCCACCCGCCCAGAGGGCAGGTAATCAGACATGCCACACTCAGCACAATAAACTAGGTAGCCCTCACTCTGCTGGTGGGTTTCTGCCTGCATTCTTTCCGACAGCTACCTAGCTCATGAAAAGGTATTGTTTAAATCAAGAAGTTTTGAATATAGTTTAGTTTACAGGTTTTAAAAAACAGCAAGTGAACCTTGTATAGTATAGTTTAGATTACAGGTTTTAAAGAACGGCAAGTGAACCTTGTCCCCTTCCCACTTCCCTTCCAAAATCCATTGTGAAACTCCCTGTTAGCAGGGAGAACAAAGAGAACCTGGGAAATTATAGACCTGTCACCCTAATTTTGATACCTTGAAAGATACTGGAATAAATGATTAAATTATCAATGTGTAAGGACCTAAAGGATAGTAGGCTTTTAAAGAATAGCCAGCATGGATTTATCAAGAATAAATCATGCCAAACATAATTTTGTTCTTTGACAGGGTTACTGGCCTAGTAAGCTGGGGGGGAGGGGCAGCAACAGATGTGATATTTTGATTTTAGTAAGGCTTTTGACTGCCCCACATGATATTCTTATAAACAAACCAGGACAATGTGGTCTAGATGAAATGACTACAAAGTAGGGGCACAACGGGTTGAAGGATCGTAGTTGTAGTTCAAAGAGTGGTTGTCAATGGTTCTCTGTTAAATTGAAAGGAACTTATGTAGTGGGGTTCCACAGCGACAGTCCTGTGTCCGGTTCTATTCAGTATTTGTATTAATGACTTGGATAATGTAGTGGAGAATATGCTTATACAATTTGCAGGTGACATCAACATGGGAGGAATTGCAAGCACTTTAGAGGACAGGCTTTAAATTTAAAAGAACCTTGACAAATTGGAAAATTGGTCTGAAATTGACAAGATGAAATTGAATACAGACAAGTGCAAAATACTTCACTTAGGAAGGAAAAATCAAATGCATAAATACAAGCGGGGGGGCATGATTAGGTGGTAGTACTGCTGAAGAGGATTTGGCTGTGAGAGCGAATAACAAATTAAATGTGAGTCAACAATGTAATGCAGCTGTGAAAAATCACATCCCAGAATGATTTTGGATCAACAGAAGTGTCATATGTAAGATTGTCCTGGTCTACTCATCACTGGTAAGACTTCAGCTGGAGTACTGTGTCCAGTTCTGGGTGTCAGACTTTAGGAAAGATGGGGACAAATTGGAGAGAGTCTAGAGAACAGCAACAAAATTGATAAAAGGTTTTTAAAAATTGAGCATGTTTAGTCTTGAGAAAAGACTGAGGGAGGGCATGTTAACACAGTTTTCAAATATGTTAAAGGCTGTTATAAAGAGAAAAGATTGTGTACAATTGTTATCCATGTCCCCTAGAGGTAGGGCAAGAAGTAATGGGCTTAATCTGCAGCAGAGGAGATTAAAGTTAAATATTAGAAAAAAATTTCTAAAATCCTCATCACTGGAGGTTTAAAGAACAAGTTGGACAAATGTGTACCATGAATAGTCTAGTCAGTGGTTTTCAATCTGTGGTCTGTGGGCCCCTGGGGTCCACAGACTATGTCTAAGATGTCCAAAGGGGTCTGCACCTCCATTCAAAAAATGTTAGGGGTCTGCAAATGAAAAAAGGTTGAAAAGCACTGGCCTAGGTTTACTTGATCCTGCCTCTGCGCAGGGGGCTTGATGACTTCTTGAAGTTCCTTCCAGCCCTACATTTCTATGATTGTGAAACATGGTTTATCCCTTGGTGTATGCAGCAGCATAAGTAGGGCTCTCACACCTCATGTTCAAAGAGTGTTCTACACAGCACACAAAACTTGCATAGTTTCCAGTGTTAATCTGGAGGGCATTCAATACATTGAAAGAAATAAGGAAAAAATGGCTGTCAAGAACTGGAAGAGAGTTTCTTATTAATATAGCAACATAAATGAAAAAAGCAAACCCTAATTAGGTAAAGAGGAGAAGGGTATGAGTCAGAGGATATGAGAGCAAGGGCTGCTGCTTATTACACGAATGATAGTCCTCTCACTGTTTCCTTGTGCTTCCTGTGTATCTGTTGCATCCAGCTGTTGTCTTTTGCTGTATATTTTAATTGTACTCTTCAGGGCAGGGCTCTTCCGTTATGTGTGTATTCAGTAGTTAGCCACAAAGGGTCTTGATTCCTGTTTGGGGCCAATATAATGCAACACAAGTATTAAAAAATAAGAATAAGAGTATATCACATACTTAGCATGAAAATGAATGAATCATTTAAAAACAAACTCACTGGACAGAAGAAAGTAAATTTTATTGAGGAAAATATTACTATACTGCTACAAATTTACTGTAGATGTCTTTTGTACAAATTGGAAGTATGTGAATATAATAAATACACAGATGTGCAGCATGTACTACAAGCATAGGCCCAGATTTTCAAACATGTCAGAAATGAAAGTGCATGCCTACTTTATGCACACAAATCAGGTAACTGTGCATGTAAATTTTGCATCTGCAGATACTCCTCTAATCATTTGACAATGTGGTTCATAATGCACTTACTATGTTTCCAAGAGCAAAACAAAGACATTGATACCAATGAGAGAAAAACCCTGGCAGAGAACTGAAAAACAGTCATATGATGAATAAGCAGGTTTCTGCTGTTTACATCCTCATTGGTGAATAACAGAGGAGTCAAAAGCAATGTCAAATGCAGCTCAGTGAAGTGAAAATTATTATTCCCTACTGACAAGGCAATCAGATAACCCTGCAATGCCACTACCCCTGATGTGACTTTCTGTGGAGAAGCAGGCTTGTAAAGGTGCCAAATTAAAAGCATTAAATTCATTTGGTAAAGGGAAAGAAAAGCAATATGTGAAAACAAATACTAACTACACAGGATATATGCCTTTCATATTTACATATGCACTTCTGCATATCACTGGGTGAACTCTAAGACAGGAGCTACTGTTTGTATGTAAAAGCATTAAGGCCCTGAACCTGCAACAAGCTTCATGAAGGCAGACTCTGACTTCAGTGGGACTCCATGTGGGTACAAGGCTCTGCCCATAAAGAATTCATTGCAGGAGAAGGGCCTAAGGTGACATTTTCTATTTGTGGTTTAGGGATGAAATTCACTGTAGCACTGGGTCTATTATTGGGACTTAAATCATCCATAAGCTTTCTGCTGGCTCTTTCCACAGGGAAGAATGGTACCCTTTGAGAAATTCTGTTTTAATTATACATTGAAACAGTATCTATACAACGTGTGATAGTCCCTCCCCTATTTTTGTTGACACCAGGGTGTCCAGAGCCAAAAAGCACAAGTCTCTACAGCTTGAGTTAAAAAGTTAGGCTCCACAGCTGAAGACCGTAACAGACTCACTTCCTGTGACCACTGTGAACAGAGGGGGACACAACACACATTGACCAGTAGGTTTCATGTGGAATCTGCCTTGCTTTACACTGGACAATAGGTATTGTTTATTAAAAATAGTAACAATAATAAACCTACTATTTTATATACTCAGATATGAGATCAGTTGCTCTGCACAGAGATGTGAAGACCTTGAAGTAGTTTTATTTGTTTAAATGGTTTTATATTGCAAAACAAATTTAGGGGTGAATTTGGATGTTTGAATATTTGTTTCATTGTTTGTGTTTTTGTTAATGGGAAATGTGCTTTAAGACCAGAGTGAACATTTGATTGTAGTGTTTTTAGAAGACTCCAAGTGCATGACAGCCCCATCTATATTTCCATGGTGTGAAAGACACTGCCTGTGTAAGTTCCAAAAGGTCTAAACTTGGCCCCTTCAACTCCCATTAACTTCAGGGGCTGGTGAGAGAACTAGTCATCTTGCAGGAGACACTCAGCACCCCTTGCATATGCCCCAGAAGTGACCTGTCCCCTCACAAAATCATGCCCCATCATTGTTAATCATTTTGGTTTTTTAAAGCAAGATTTGTTGTGTGTAGATATTCCAAGGTATTATGGAACCAACTCCTCCTCCATTTTCCCCTGCTCAACGGACAAGGTGAAAGAGTCACAGCTAATGGGTCTGAAATTGCTCCCACTAAGAATCAATGGAAGTTTTATTAATTGGGTCTTTAGAGCAAAAACTATGTGATTAGAATGCAGTGAAATCTGTATGAGACCACGCATATTAGGCAACCTCTGGTCGTAAAAGTTGCCTCAAAGCATTCTCATGTGTACTATGGGCTATTCAACTTTCCCTTTATTAATAGGCTGCCTCTACTGAGCAACTGGTTTTGGAGCAAGTTTCACTAAAGTTGTGTATCATACAGAGATCTGGTTCTGCCTTAGAAACAACATAGGCAATTATTCATCAAACTAAATTTAATTCATTCTTTAAAACAAATTAAATAAGAAAAAGTCCTCTACCACCTTCAGCAGGTTGATTGACAATTTATGGTAACACATTGATCAAACAGAGGTTTTGAATCAGAAGACTTAAAGCTTCCCAAAAGTTTCTCAGATCTGTAAGCTGCAACCCCACCTTTACTGGCCCATTTTTCTGTTTCAGTGGCCCCTTAAACTTCTACATTATATAGTAAATGTGGCGCATCACGCATTATTTCTTGTCACCTCATTAAGCATTCTTTCAAGTCTACTATTCCCTCCTCCTAAGGATCTCAGCACAGCATGCAGGGCATAGCAGTTCCACTTGAACGTGGAATCTTCTGAAATGAGATAAATATCAACAAAACCTTGTATAACTCAAAGGCTTTTGTAACCAGTTGCATGTTGAGACCATGGGTGAAATCCTTTTCCCACGGAAAACGCCAGTTGACTTCAGTGGGGCCAGCATTTCACCCTATAGTTTTAATCTCTGATAGGACCAATCTTGGGTCTCTTCCTCAAGAATTTAGGCAAACGGTTCTTTTTGTGCCATATACTAGTACAGCTTTATAAAATGGGTGATAGGAAGCACCAATGGAATATGGAAAAGCATCATTTTACCTTTCTCCCCAGAAGCCTGTGTATATCTCTTCTACATTGTACCAAGTACTCTTGAGTCAAGAAGAGAGAGATTCAAGGTTACTCTCACACCTAAGCCTCCATGCTCCAATACACAGCATTACTGCCAAGCTAATGGGTCTAAGGCCTTGACATCCACAGCCATCCACAACACAGAGAGAAGTATTATCTTTGAATATGTTTTGTTTTGTTTAATAAGCTCCATTTGATTTAAAGAGAACAGTACCACTAGTAAGCAGCAAAATTATTAACATCTATGGAATTTACACAGGGTCAAATCCTGCTGAATTCACTCAGTGCCTGGTTCTGGTATCACTTATTCTTGTGCAGGAATAACTCAGCTGAAATCAAGTGAGTTAATCCAGTGTAAAACTGATGGGAGATCAAAATCAGACCATCAGTTTTCTCATACTAAACTTCCTATTGACTGCAGTAGGATTTTTGGCTAGTGTGAGGACTGAATAAGTATAGAGCACAACATGTTTACTTCATAAATATATATATATATGCGTATTTTGTATTTTAGGCTATACTTGACCAGAGGTGAAAGTAAGCCAGTATGGTCCGGTACAGTGTACCGGCAAGAGTCAGTATACCATGCTGGACTGCATCGGCTTCTGTGGCGGGGATTTAAAGGACTTGGGTCAGGGAGACCCAAGCCCTTTAAATCCCGGCCTGCAGCTCCGGCGGCTGGGCTGGGGCTGGCATTTAAAGTGCTCCTCCGAGCTTCCCACTGCGGCCGGAAGCCCTGAGAAGCCCTTGAAATTCCGGCCCTGGCCCGCCGCGGCAGCCGGGCCGGACGGCAGGGAACTCAGAGGAGCCCTTTAAATCCTGGCTCTGGCCCCGGCCCTTTAAATCCTGCCTGCAGCTCTGGCAGCCGGGCTGGGGCCGAGATTTAAAGGGCCTGGAGCTCCGCGGTGACTGAAGCCTTAGGCCCTTTAGTTTGCCCGGAGGGCTACCAGCCACCTCTGCAACTGGGAGCCCCCTGGATGATTTAAAGGCTCTGGGACTCCCAGCCACAGCTGGTGCCCCAGGGCCTTTAAACCTTGAGGCCCTGCCTCTTCCGGATGAGGCCCTCCCCAGGACTCCGGCCGTACTGGTAAGTCCTGTGAGTTACTTTCACCCCTGTACTTGACAGAATTGTGTGTGTTATGAACTGTAAATGCAAGATGAATAAGAACTAACTCAAAAATATTTCTCTTTTTCACCTGGATCTTGGATCTTGTGCTGCAAATGGTTTATTGATGACTAACATCAAAAGGCATCCCAGTTTGTATGTCATATGCTCCAGTTAAAATAGTTACACACTGAAGCCCAGATGGGAAAACTCCTTATTTGGCTGGACATCTGCAGAACCTTTTATTTACTGTGAACTGGAATCTAAAAATGGAATAATTTTATAACAATTAAAGACACAATTAGAACCAGGATTACGTATGTAGGCAATGGGCCTGCGTCAGCAGTGAATACACTGACTTCTGGCCCCAGGGATGGAAAGTCCAGCTGGAAGAATGCTGCAGTGGCACAAGGTGGCCTCCTGCAACCACTGCCCCACTGTTGGCATGGAGACAGCCAGTGGATCCTCAAAAAGGAGTGGCACTGGCCAACGATGGGGCATGGCTAGAGCAGGGGTTCTCACAAGAATTTTTTTGGCAGCCTCAGAATGTGGCAACCAACTCTGGTTGGTGGCCACTCTGACAATTTTTTCCCTAAAATACTTTATTAACTTTAGGAAAACTCAACAGTAAAAATAATGTACAGTTATATTTTGGTGCCCTGGGTCCCACTGCCTCCCCAGGCTCCACTGCTTCTCCCCCATGCCTCGGGCTCCCTTCTGTGGCCTCGGACCTCAGGTTCACCCTACTTCTTGCCTCTGGACCACAGCGCCCAGTAAGGCCAGCCCTGCAGAAGTCCAGAGCCAGAGCCCCATGGCTGGAGCTGGGAGTGGGCTGAAGTCTCAAGCCCACAGGCAGAGCTCTACTACTGTCAGGGGGCTGAAACTCAAAGCCCTGAAGTTGCGGGGGAGGGGGCTGAAGCCCACCTCAGGAGTCCCACAGCTGAAGTCCGCTGCCAGAGTCCTGTGGCTGCAGCTGGGTGAAGTGGGGGACTATAGCCTGTCACTGGAGCCTCTGGCTGAACCGGGCGGGGGAGGCTGAAGCCAGCCGCTGAGCGCTGCTTTGCCCCCTCCCCCATTTCTGCACAAGAGGCTGTTGTGGCCACAGGAAAATCGACTGGTGGCCGCATGTGGCCACAGTGGCCACATTTGAGAAACATTGGGCTAGAGCATCCAGGATATGTGCTGTTTAGGGCATCTATGGAGTCCTAGATAGAAACTAAAGCTATCCATCCCTGGTTGAGTCCCCTGGCTGAGTGGTGGCATCACTACTGCCTACTCACACAGGGGGTGAATTCCCCCTGAGGCACAGTGGCTCCCAGTGGCACAACGGTATAGGTTCAATTATACCTGTAGTAACAAAAGGGGTGAATCTAGTCATACATTGGGGCACAAGGGTAATAGAAGGTTTTTATCAATTAAATAGGAAAAAGGCTGGCGTGTCCAATGCATAGGGAAAGATTGATTGTGTTCATGGTGATACAGTATACTAGCGAGGGTATAAATTCCTCAGTTACATTTGTTCTTCCCTTTTGTTATCCTACCTATAGTATCCACCCAGATACTCATAATATCTTGTGGAATGTTTATCTCCTTTACTGCATCCAGTGGGCCTATAAATGCAACATCCTAATGAACTACTTCAGCTAGTAACTTTGATGCCAGAATGTTCCCAGCAAGAACTTTACTAAGAAACTATGCAGCTTCCTCTCATTGAGTAAATGGTAACTTTTGATCTTTTCTTCAAAAAACTAACATAAAAGGAGAATGTTTACAGAATTTCTGTCACCAGAGGAAGACTTATAAAATAATGTTTGTGGTGATTAATACAGGGAGGTTAGACAAGGCTCCCAAGTTTCTCAGAAATCATTTTTTAACAATGCTAGATTCTTCTTTCTGCTTCTTTACTTTCAATACTAATTAGATTTCCCTCCCCTGTCCACTTGACAAACCCAATTTCACTGATAGTTGGATGTGCAAGTTATGGAAGATCATGTCCCAGATTAACATGCATACCATGGAGACCCTCGGAAAGAAAGGGGTCTAAATCCTTACTCAGGCAAAATGCCCACTGAAATCACTTAAAAAATTAAATACAAGATTGAGTTATTTAGTTTAAACAATAGGTTACTGTGTATGCAAGTGCATATTTCTTACAAGATAGTACTTTCATTAGTCCACAATTACATGTTTACACAAATTTAACATCTATTGTCATAGGATAAATACATGCAGTTTTATTCAATATTGAAAAGAAATTCGACAACACTGAAGTGAAAGAAAAATAATGACCCATATTTGCAAATTGGAAAGTCTAAGGTTAGGCACCAAATACTTAAAAGTGTTGCTTGATTTTCAAGTAGCCCTCCCTGAAGTCATTCAGAGCTTCTAAGAACTCAGCACTTTCGAAAGTCAGACCAATTTCTTACATGCCTAAATATAGAGCTTAACTTTAGACTCCGACTTTTGAAAATCTTGGTCCCAGCCATTTTTTTTACAGTGATTTCCACAGGAATTCACTGGACTCTGAGACTTTAATCAGAGGTGCAGGTATTCAGCACCTTTGAAAGTCAGGCTATTTAGGTGCCCAAACATGGATTTAAGTGCTTACGTATAGGTACTCACATTTTTCCATTTTTTGGCCGTGCCCGCCCCCCCTTTCACCAGGGTTGAATTTGCCCCCTTAAACGTGACAGCATGTAGTGGTGTTAAGACCCTATAATTCCTCAACACAGAAAAGAGTTAGATAGTGTAAGTCAGGGCTTTAACAGTTAGCTCTGAGTTTATTTGCTTTTATTCTGCAGCAAGCATCTTAACCTTAACATAATCTATATTGTGTGTGTGTTAATATTTTAGAATCTGGGCAACGCTAGTAGTTGAATTCAGATTTCATTTTAGTTATCCACATGGTATTAAAATAATAGGCAAGTCATTGATGCGCTGATGAAACACATTCTCATGAGAACATGCTTAGACTACCCCATCCTCTGTATTAGAAAATACTGTCTTGATCCTACACCATTATAGTCAATGGGAGCATTGCCATTAACTTCAATCAGCATAGGATCAGGCCCTAGTACACTATGTTATTTTTTTAAGTTTTAAAGAAACGTCCCAGGTAAAGACATATGGACAGATTGCGATTCTTATAAAACCTTTGAAGATGAATAGAAACATTAATATTTAATGATTCTCATTAAAAGATTTCTATACACTTAGGATGCGTAGATTGTGTGCCAGTCATAACAAGAATTGATAATGTGAATGTCTATGTATAATTGACATAAATGCTATACTATACATTTACCATACTGTTTTTGTTTCTACTCACATTTTCAGCTGGAAATTAAATTCACTAACAATAGATGAGAAACCTGAGATATTTGCTTTGTAGTGCTATCAGTGCAATCTGAGTTCAATTATTCATGTGTGCAGCATTTCTGAAGCCATTTTGTATCACTGACATTCCTGTTTCCTAAAATATACCATTTTCACAAGGTATTTGAAATGGGACTTAACATATTGTAGTATTTACAGTGGAAAGCTTTAAAACATCTGTTTGTTTCAGAGTGTCAAGATGAGGATCAGAATAACACAGGAATAAAGTTACAAGAAATAGATAATAATAACCCTATACTTCCCCAGCTCATTAGTAAATTCATTGGATTTCTCCCCAGCAATGTTTTTTTCCAAACCTGGAAACTAAACTGAGTGTGAAGAAAAACAACGTATGTTTAGTTTTGAACAAAATTTTAATTTAGCTTTGAAGGGCCCAATTCTGCAGAGTGCTAAATGCTCTCAACGTCCATTGAAGCCAGTGGGAATTGAGAACACAGAGCACCTTAGGAGATCAGGTCCAAAATTAATAATGTAGTACTGTACGCTGCAGAAATTCAGAGATTCATGGTTTATACCATACTAGCTTCTCTGGTCTCCCAAGACATAGTACCATGGAACCAAACTGAATCAGGAAGCAAAGTAACCTCTTTTTTCCCTGCCACAGAACTTTCTTCTCCAGACTTTGCCAACAAAGCATAAATTTGGCTGGTGATTAGTCAGATCAGAGAATTAGTCTCTTGTCCTAGGAACGATAAGAGTTTAAAATCCAAAGTCCACTGAAATCAATGGAAGTCTTGGCATTGACTTCAATGGGATTGGAATCAGGCTGATAGTCAAACACACCCGTCAACTATTGAGAGAGAACATGTAGGTGATATATAACATCTAAGAGCAGAACCCAGAGAGGGTGCTCCCTCCATTTTTCCTCTCTCTTCTGGTTTTGTCCGTTTACCAGAACATCCAGTTCCATTCATCCTCCTGATGTTCACTGCAGTGAAATGGAGGTCCAGGAGATAAGAGCAATGCTGAATAGTCTAAGCCAGCAGTTCTGAACCTTTCTGGGCTCAGGATCCATTTGAAAATGTTTATTGCCTGTCGTGACCCAATAAATAGTCTGGGGTTTGAAGCCCTGGGGTTGTTTTGGTCTGAACCTGAACCTGCCCCCCTCCTTCCCCAGAGGAGTTGGGTCCTGCCCAGCACATGTAGTGCTGGGCAGCCACAATGGCAGCTCCTTCAACTCCTGTGCTGTGGGGCTGGCTGGGCTTGGCTCTCAGGTCTGGCTGGGCATTGCAACCCCTAGGACTGTAGCACTGCTCAGGTTTGGCCCCACCCTCCTGACTGGACAAATTTGTGAGAGTGGAGTTGTGGCCTGGCTCATAGGATTGCAGTGCTACTCACTCAAGTCTGGCCTACTCGGACTCCCATCATCACAACAGCTGGGCCAAATCGAGTGGCGCTGGGACTCCACAGGTTGCATTGCCTGGAGCAGGCAGGCAAGCCCAACCAGCCCTGTGAGACAAGAGCTATAGGAGCTGCCACATGACCCTTTGAAACATTCTGGTGACCCATTAGTGTTATGTACATGTTTGTTTTGTAATTATTTATATACTGGGTTTGGTAAAAATATTTCCCTAGTGTAGCACAGTATAATGTAAAGGTCTACATCATGTGGTTTTTACACCTTCCCTGGAACCCAACATCCTATCAGGTCTAAAAAAAGTATGTTAAAAGTGGAGCACTTAAAAGTTAGGTAATGCCAGAATTAAGGTTCCTTGGACTTCTCATCTAGTCTCAGTCCTTCTTTTCCCTTGCTCCTTATCCCAGTCTCTTTGTCCAGCTAGTCCCCTTCAAGTCTACACTCCCCTGCCAGACTTGAGTCCCAGTCTCCACCTCCCAGGCTTCTTGTCCCAGTCAACTCCTAGCCCTCCACCACAATGCCTAGGTCTGGCACTTGTCCCTTCCTTCACACTGCCTGGGTACCATTGTGGGGTGGGAAGAGAGAGAGAGAAAGGGAGGATGTCATTGAGAGCACAGGTGAGACAGGCTCCCTATTCTCAGTTCTAGTGCCTGACCTTACCCCACCTTGGAGCAGTCATTATCGGAAAAAAGACAGCTTCATCCCTGTAGCCTGTGCTGGCATATGCTCCATTGCTCTGTGGGGATAGCAATTCTGTCATACTTAGGAGTTTTGAGGGGATGGAGCATATTCAAAATGTCTGCTCAGCACAAGTAGCTGTGACACTCAAGCATGTTCAGTGAGGATAGAATCTTTGGAGATTTTAGCTGCTAAAATGTCTAGCAACTCTCTACTAAGCATGTACAAACTGACTTTTCAGAGGCTTGTAATTTGACCAAATCTGGGCAGATGTTCATAGGGACAGCAAAAGGCACATCTTTGACATAAACATCAACTTCCTGCCAAATTTCAAGTCCCTGAACCAAAGTATGGGCACACACGAGCTTTCCAAAAAAAAATTATTACATTGAAAAACAATGTATTTTCCCCTAGCCTTATTCTAAGAAATGACTGAAGTGTTTTGGCTGAAATTGCAAAAAAAAAGTGCTCAGCCTGAGATACATACCTGCCATGGAAATTAAATTTCATCCCAAACTATTAGTTTGGCAGTTATAAAAACTGAAGAGAGTCTTATAATGGGAAATGTTAGGCACCTTAATAGATGGGGGCTACCAGTCACACCTCTACAAAAACTATCTACTGAAATAGACATTTTCTGTGGGTCCATTGTGAACATATTATAACAATACTTCACTTTTTTAGTTCAATAATAAATATGGTACCTAATTTGCATGATGAAATCAACAACTGTAACTATTTACATAGCACATTACACTTTAAATGAATGTTTATTAATTCTTACAATAGCCCTGTGATGTAGGTAGAAATCCTTCTCCCCATATCCATCATGCTTGGCAGAGAGCCACTTAAGCCGTTCGATAGGAGACACTGAGGACAAGGATGTGTCCTAAGTTTCCCCTCTCACTGTTAGGTTCCACAGGCTTGATCTCACTACAGAGTTAGTTTGATGTAAGGTAGCTTACGTCAACCTAACTCTGTAAGTATCTACATTACAACGTTGCTCCTGCCGATGTAAGTTGCTCACTGCACTGACCTAATAACTCCACCTCTGTGGAGGTTGATGTAGTTAGGGCGATGCAGTGTCAGTGTAGACACTGCTTTTCTTATATTGCCTGTTGGGGTGAGTCCTGTGTGGGGCTGACAGCTCAGGCTTTCAGCCCTGGGTCAGGCTGGGAGGACACTCTAGCTGTCAGTGCACCACACATTAAGTCAACAGAAGTACTCCTAGTGAGGACGTACACTGTTGACAGAGGGGGCGTAGTGTGGACTTGAACCACTGCAGTAATTACTGCCATGGCTGTACATCGACCTAACTTAGGTCAACTTAATTTTGTAGTGTAGGCAAGGCCTAAGTCCAGGCTGCAGGGAGATGCTTAGCTTGGCTTGGCTTGGGATCCACAGCTGGAAACCACCTGGAGTCAGGCATCTTAGGCATCTATACAGCAAAGAAAAACACGGCTAGTTTGTGCCAGCTGACTTGGGCTTGCAGAGCTCAATATTATTTTATTATATATCCCCAGCAGGGCTGGCCTTACCATGAGGCGACCGCCTCAGGCTCTAGACTGTGGGGGGTGCCATTAGGACCCAAAGTGTAGAAAATTGTGTCTGCTGCTGGTGCACGTGTATTCTCTGTGCTCTAGATGCACAGAGATGGTGGAGTGCTGTGCTGGATGAAGGAAGGCACAAGAGACATAACAGGCAGGCAGGAGAAAAAAGTGAGAGGGAATAACAGAAAGCAGCAGGAGCTGCAGGGAGAGGGAGGAGGAGGAGCCTCTTATGTACCTCTCTAGCACCCCCAGGAGCCTGGACTGATTAACACCAGCTTCTCAGGGAGTTTCCTGTTTCCTGCTGCTTCCCTGCACCCACTTGAGGAGAAGAAACAGTCAACTGAAGTAGTAGGAGCCAGTTAGGCCCTTAAGACACTGATATCTTCCCTCACTCAGGCCCTGCTACCAGCCTGCTTATTTGTCCCCTTCCATTGAGTGTTGAGAGCCACTATAGCTGGCACAGAACAGCAGTCATGAGTGAAAGAAGAAAATGCCCCTCTGGGGCAGCATTCAGAAAAAGAAAGAAAGCAAAGGAAGCTTTTCTTTCTAAGCAGGAAGAAGCTCTCCTGAAATACATAGATACAAATGTTCATGGTGAGCCTTCTGGCCCCAGTGAGGATGTGAGTGGTGAGGAGATGCCTGATCTTCCAGTTAGCCAGAGTGCAGGTGACCTGGCAGCTACTGCAGCATCCATATCTCTATCTCAAATGGATGTAACCATGCACATTCCTGAAGAAAAGTGTAGATCAGAGAAGAGTGTGTTGGAGGCACAAGTTTAGTTCCTTAAGTCTAGATGATCCAGAACTGTGGACCCACTTGAGCAGTAGCCTGAGGGACTTCCTTGTACTGCATGGGCCACAGCAAGTGAAAAACTTCATGTTCCCCAAAGACAATGAAAATAGAAGTTTCCATCCAACATATTACTGGTGTGAAATCCCCACTGGTGACAAAGTGTAGAGGCCATGGCTTATGTACTCAAAAACCCAGAATGCTGCATACCATTTTTGTTACAAACTCTTCCAGTCTAATGTTCCAGCCACACTGGGTTCTACAGGAACAAAGCACTGGAAAAATCTGGCATGCCATGAGAAGGCAACAAATCACCAGAGAGCATTCCAGAGGTGGAAAGAGTTTGAGATGAGACTAAGGTTAAAGGCCATCATAGATTCATAGATTCTAGGGTCAGAAGGGACCAATGTGATCATCTAGTCCGACCCCCTGCACAAAGCAGGCCACAGAACCCTACCCATCCATTTCTATAACAAACCCCTAACCTATGTCTGAGTTATTGAAGTCTTCAAATTGTGGTCTGAAGACCTCAAGCTGCAGAGAATCCACCAGCAAGTGACCCATGCCCCACGCTGCAGGGGAAGGCGAAAAACCTCCAGGGCCTCTGCCAATCTGCCCTGGAGGAAAATTCCTTCCCGACCCCAAATATGGCGATCAGCTAAACCCTGAGCATGTGGGCAAGACTCACCAGCCAGCACTCAGGAAAGAATTCCCTGCAGTAACTCAGATCCCATCCCATCCAACATCCCATCACCAACCACTGGGCATACCTATCTGGCGATAATCAAAGATCAATTGCCAAAATTAGGCTCTCCCATCATACCATCCCTTCCATAAACTTATTAAGCTTAATCTTAAAGCCAGATATGTCTTTTGCCCCCACTACTCCCCTTGGAAGGCTGTTCCAGAACTTCACTCCTCTAATGGTTAGAAACCTTCGTCTAATTTCAAGTCTAAACTTCCTAGTGTCCAGTTTATACCCATTCGTTCTTGTGTCTACATTGGTACTAAGCTTAAATAATTCCTCTCCCTCCCTAATATTACTCCCTCTGATATATTTATAAAGCGCAAGCATATCCCCCCTCAGCCTTCTTTTGGCTAGACTAAACAAGCCAAGCTCTTTGAGTCTCCTTTCATATGACAGGTTTTCCATTCCTCGGATCATCCTAGTAGCCCGTCTCTGAACCTGTTCCAGTTTGAATTCACCCTTCTTAAACATGGGAGACCAGAACTGCACACAGTATTCCAGGTGGGGTCTCACCAGTGCCTTATTTAACGGTACTAACACCTCCTTATCTTTGCTGGAAATACCTCGCCTAATGCATCCTAAAACCGCATAAGCTTTTTTAACGGCCATATCACATTGGCGGCTCATAGTCATCCTGTGATCTACCAATACCCCAAGGTCCTTCTCCTCCTCTGTTGCTTCCAACTGATGCGTCCCCAATCTATATCTAAAGTTCTTATTATTAATCCCTAAGTGCATGACCTTGCACTTTTCACTATTAAATTTCATCCTATTACTATTACTCCAGTTTACAAGGTCGTCCAGATCTTCCTGTATGATATCCCGGTCCTTCTCCGTGTTAGCAATACCCCCCAGCTTCGTGTCATCCGCAAACTTTATTAGCACATTCCCACTTTTTGTGCCAAGGTCGGTAATAAAAAGGTTAAATAAGATTGGTCCCAGAACCGATCCTTGAGGAACTCCACTAGTAACCTCCTTTCAGCCTGACAGTTCACCCTTCAGTATGACCCGTTGTAGTCTTCCCTTTAACCAGTTCCTTATCCACCTTTCAATTCTCATATTGATCCCCATCTTTTCCAATTTGACTAATAATTCCGCATGTGGAACTGTGTCAAATGCCTTACTGAAATCTAGGTAAATTAGGTCTACCGCATTTCCTTGTCTAAATAGTCTGTCACCTTCTCAAAGAAGGAGATCAGGTTGGTTTGGCACGATCTACCTTTAGTAAAACCATGTTGTACTTTGTCTCAATTCCCATTGATCTCAATGTCCTTAACTTCTTTCTCCTTCAAAATTTTTTCCAATACCTTACATACTACAGATGAGCATCAAGAGAAGATTGCATCAGAGTCTCTTTACTGGCAAAATGTTCTGAAAAGGTTCATTGCCATTGTAAGAATGCTTGCTACTCAAAACTAAGCACTGCATGGCACTTCAGATCAGCTGTAGGTGCCAAACAATGAAAACTTCCTTAAAATTGTGGAGCTGATGGCTGAGTTTGATGCTGTACTCCAGGAGCATCTAAGAAGAGTCACCACCCAAGAAATGTACACACACCACTACCTTGGAAAGACAATTCAAAATGAGATCATACAGTTACTGGCAACAAAAATCAAACAGAAGATTGTGGCAGATTTGAAGTCAGCAAGATATTCCTCTGTTATTCTGGACTGCACATCTGCCATACGAAACAAATGACTTTAATGGTACATTTTGTAACAACAATAGAACCTAATGAAAATTTCCCTGCAATGGTGACTGTCAGAGAGCATTTTCTAGAATTTATTGACATTGATGATACTACAGGAGCAGGTATTACTAATGTGCTTCTTAAAAAGCTAGAGATGCAGGAATTGTGATAGCTGAGACGAGAAGTCAGGGCTATGATAATGGTGCCAACATGAGAGGAAAGAACAGAGGAGTGCAGACACAGATCCGAAAGTTAAACCCTCAAGCTTCTTTTGTCCCATGCAGTTCTCATCCATTGAACTTGGTGGTGAGTGATGCAGCATCAGCTTCTAGTGAGGCTGCTGATTTTTTTTAGTGTAATTCAAAGCATCTGTGTATTTTTCTCTGCATCAACTCATCGATGGCAAATTTTGAAGCAACATCTGGGAACATCCTCTCTGACACTGAAACCACTGAATGCCACACGATGGGAAAGTTGAGTGGAGGCGATAAAGCCTATCAAACACCAAATTGGGAAGGTAGATGATGCCACAGTTGCCATTATGGAGGATAATGCTATGACAGGCACTGTTCACGGGAGAACAGTGGCAGAGGGAAAAAGAATCACCAGAAACATACATAACTTCAAATTTCTGTATGGCTTAGTGCTGTGGCATGATATACTGTTTGAAATAAAAGTTGTAGGCAAGAGACTCCAAGGTCTTGACCTTGATATATCTGGAGCAATGGAACAACTGGACAAATCAAAGTCATACTTACAGTCTTACCGGTCAGATGAGGGATTTCAAAAAGGTTCTAAGAGTGCACAGAAGTTTTTCCCACCCATTCAAGAACAGAAGAGTCACCGAAGAAGACATTTTGATTATGAGGCATTGGATAATCCCATAAGAGATCCCAAACAACAATTTAAAGTTGAATTCTTTAACCAGGTGCTAGATTGTGCAATACAGTCAGTTGAAGAATGTTTCATGCAGCTCAAGGAACACTGCAGTATATTTGGGATGTTGTATGATATTGCAAAACTCCTCACTATACCTGAAGACCACCTACAACAGCAATGCAGGGCACTAGAGACAGTGTTGATACATGATGACGTGCGTGATATCAATGCGAGTGATTTAGGTGATGAACTGAAAGCCTTTTTAAGATAATTTCAGCAGGATCAGCTCCAAAGGCTGTTCTGGAATATATGTGCACAAATAAGATGACCACCCTCTTTCTAAATGCTTTTGTTGCTCTGCTCATACTGGCCCAGACTGTGGACCTTCAGGAAGCAGTTCAAATCTTTGCAACCAAGAAGGCATGGAAAGCACCACTTTGATTAATCAAACAGATAAAAATGCCAGTGTTTATTATGCAGACAAGAAGTTATATTTGCTGTTAAGCGTTACTTAAAATTTTTGAATAAGGCATTTTAAGTTCTTAGTTCTCCTTTATTGGGGTAGGTAGCTGTCACGGAGTGTGAGGAAGTCAGGGCCCTGCACCCCTCTTCCTGAGATTCACCATGACTCTCAACCAGCCAGTAAAACAGAAGGCTTATTAGATGACAGGAACACAGTCCCAAGTAGAGCGTGTAGGTACAACCATAACCCCTCAATCAAGTCCTTCTGGGGGGTTCAGGGAGCTTAGACCCCAGCTTGGGGTTCCCTGTGTTGCACCACCCACCCAAGACTGAAAACAAAAACTTCTCCAGCAGCTCTCTTCCCGTCCCCCCAGCTCCTCATCTCCTTTGTTCACTTTCCCAGGCAGAAGGTATCACTTCTCCCAACCCCGCTCCTGGCTCAGGTTACAGCTCAGGTAGCTTCCTTCAAGGCAAGTCCCCCATCCCCAATGTAACTCTCCTGCAACATTCCCAGGTCAAATCCACCCTGCTTCCTGCTCCGTCACAGTAGTAGAGCAGTACTATGAGAGGAATAGAACAGGAAGAAGGCAGAATTGAGACCTTTCAAAGTTTTGGCCCAAGCGAGGGGGCATGGGGGCGTCATTTGAGCTCCCCGCCTCAGATGCCAAAATGTTGTGGGCTGGCCCTGATCCCCAGAGTCAATCCAATCCTTCATTTGATATGAAGAAAAGTTCAGAATGACAGTAGCTGGCAAGAGAAGTCTATATTTTAAGATTAATTTTAGCTTGAAAATTCTGTATGTAAAGATTGCCATGAACAGCACCTTTAAAATTAATTAATCCAGTGGTAAATGTGGTATGGAATTACAAGTAAGACCTTTAATGCTGCAGAAAAAAAAACTGACAAGGAAAATGTTTGCAATATTCTGAAGGAAATCAGTCAACTTACATGTGTTTAACATTAGGAATATTTCTCTTTCCTCAGTGTGGGCCTGTAACTCCAGCAGATTATAATGGTGAGTTACATGTGAATCAATGGATAGTTATAAGAGGCATATATTTAAAATATTAAACACTAAAGTCATTAAAATTTTTTTTTAAGTCTAAAGGCAATTAGTTTCTTTTCAACTCGTTTCTACTTTCTGCGTTTAATTTTTGCTAATGGAATCCCATCCATTGATCCTTCTGTCGCATTATACGCAAACGTGTTAATTAGATTTGTACATCATTTCCTTTGTTTCTGGGCTAGTCAGTGGAAGGAATTATTCATAGATAAGCATTATTAGGATTCTGTTCCAAATCTCTCTTTCTTCCCATTCCTCCTTTAAGATGATACATGTTAATATAGGCAGACAGTGGTAAAGTAGGGTCAGACAGTGCTCCTATTGAAGTTAATGAACATGATTCTCCACTGTCTTTAAGAACTGTGCAAAGTGGATATAAAATACTACTATTGTGGGTGTAAATCACTGCAATTAAATAGCATTTAAAACCCATTTTTCCACCTTTGTATATTCAGGAGAGGCTCTAGACATTTCGCCGCCCCAAGCAAGGCAGCATGCCGCGGGGGGGGGGCGCTCTGCCGGTCGCCGGTTCCACAGCTCCAGTCGACCTGCAGAGGGTCTGCTGGTCCCGTGGCTTTGGTGGAGCTGTGGGACCAGCGGACCTTCCGCAAGCATGCCTGCGGGAGGTCGACCAGAGCCGCGGGACCAGCAGACCCTCTGCAGGCATGCTTCCGAAGGCACCCTGCCTGCTGCCCTCCTGGCGACCGGCAGAGTGCCCCCCATGGCATGCCGCCCCAAGCACACGCTTGGTGTGCTGGGGCCTGGAGCCGCCCCTGTGTATATTACTGCACAAAGTACAAGGCAATGGAGAATAAAGCATAACAAGATTTTTAATCATTAGATTTTGTATGCTTTACTATACCGTTGGCCAAGAAGAGATGGCACAGGAGCTACTACAGTGTCTTTATGCCACCTAAAGATTCCTCCAGCATTGAGGAATCTTCCAATACTGGCCTACACTGGCTTTAAGGCATTTTTGTGCTGAGCAAGCAGCACTAAGATATTGGAGAATTGGGCCCTACATATTTGTAACAATTTTACTTTCAGCAATGAATGAATGAATGAATAAGTAAATAAATTTCTCTCAATAAAATAATGTCCAAGCAAGTTGATCCAAGCCCGTAGCTGTTATTAAAACTAACAATGAAGAGCCAAGTGTGTTCAGATTATGCTGAAAACAGTACACGTAAATAGCTTACAACTACACATTACTATGGGCAGAGACACAGACATTAGTCTTCCTTTTTGCTGGCCAAGCCAAAAAAATCCAAGAGACTGAAAAAGCTTGTCTACATAGCTTTCATATAATTTTATTATATAGTATTTGTACTAGTGTACAGGGCTGCCTGGGAGCGGGGGAAGTGGGACAATTTGCCTCAGGCCCTGCAGGGGCCCCTACAGGAGTTTTTCGAGATCCCTGGAGCGGGGTCCTTCACTCGCTGCGGGGCCCCCGGAGCTTCTTCCGCTCCAGGTCTTCGGCGGCAATTCAGCGGTGGGGAGGTCCTTCCGTTCTGGGACCCACTGCTGAAGTGCCGGGTCTTCGGCAGCAATTCGGCGGCGGGGACCCCCGCTGCCGAAGACCTCAGGCCCCCTGAATCCTCTGGGCGGCCTTGTTAGTATAGAGCTTGGGAGCTCTAGTAATGGACCAGGACTCCATTGTTCTACAAACAGCAAACAAAAGACAGTCCCTGCCCCAAAGAGTTTACAATCCAAGACTAAAACAAGAGACAACAGATAGATTCAGACAGACTGATGTGGAAGTATTAAAAAACAATGAGACTATACAGGTCAGCATGACAGGCAATGTTCTCAGCACACTAGCAGCCTAACCATTGTCAAGTTATTTGTCAGCATCATGGAAAATAAGAATTTTTAGGAGGGTTTTGAAGGAGGATTTAACTATATTGGTTTAGAAAACAATATAGTTTAAGCAGCACAGCCCCTTAGTCTGGATGAAGCTATGCCGTGTAAAAGTTCCATATCAGTATAGTTTATTTCTATAAATATGCAGAAATAAACTACACTAATAAAGTAACCTTTATTCCAGTATAATCACATCCACACTAGGGGTTCTGCTTTAACTCTATCAGTTTCTAGATAACATTCTTTTTTGTATTACTCTTTTAAGAACAAAAACTATAGTAAGTGGACCCGCCGCCGAAGATCCGGACGTGCCGCCCATTTTCATTGTCTGCCCCCAAGCACCCGCTTCCTGCACTGGTGCCTGGAGCAGGCCCTGGTTTAGATGGTGAGCCTGCTGTAGCATTTCTCACTGCTAAAGTTGAGTGGGAGGCTGGGGTGAGGGGAGTGGAATCCTCTTAGCAAGGGAAGACATCAGGGCAAACACCACCCGCCCCACACGTAAATGCACTCATACACACAAAGCTATTGCTATAGACTGCACACACATCAGCCCAACCTGTTCTCCTAGGGCCTGATCCTTCAAAGTGCTGAACATTCACCTCCTACTGAAACCAACTTCAGGAGCTGCTCAGCACCTTGCAGGATCCAGCCTCTGGCCAAATCTCTTGGGAAAGGTCATTTGCCTGCTGTTCAAGAGGGAAGATGTGCTATGGAAGGTACTGCTTATCCTAATATATAGATGAGATACAGACAGTGGAGAAGGTGATAAGGGAGATGCTACTACCCCTACCCCCTACGGTGATGTGGGAGAAAGTTTGATGAGGATGACATCTAATCCAGGGAATAATGGAGAGATTAGTACAATGGGGGGTATTGCTGCCTGTAACACCAGGGTGGTGGGAGGGAGCATGTGCAGTGATGGATGTTACTGGCTGAGATCCTTGCTGCTGGGCCTCCATCCCAGCAGAATCATAATAGCAGCTGCAGCCGCTGCAGAGTGCAGCCACCCCCTCGTTTCCCCATGCTTCCTCGGAGGCCCTACAATGGAAACAGCTTCACTAAAAACAGTTTAATAATGTCTTTGCTTCCATCCTTCCCCTCTAACAGGATGCAGATTACATTTGGAAAAACACACTTATTTCTTTCTCACACATTCTTGCTGCAGGACAGAAGTCACTGCTCCCTCATTGCTGCAGGCCAGACCTCAAAACAGAATAAAAGAACTATAACTTCAAAATGTAAGTGAATTTAACATTTGTGAAAGGTGTTAGACTAAAAGCTCTGGAGACTGCAGTTCTCCGGCCACAGGATTACTAAAGTACAGGCAAAGGCTTCCCCCTACTGTACTAGTCTCCCAATGTCTCTTAACTCTTCCCTGGATGAGGGTCACTTTTAGGGAATGTAACAGTAGTTCAGTTTCCACAGTCCACTGTGGACCTGCTAAGTGGGAGATTTGCCATTGACTTCAGTGGAGCAGACTTGGGCCTTTAGTCCTTGGCCTCTCTGTTGAGGGTAACAAGTAGGGTTGCCAGGTGTCCTGTTTTCGACCAGAACACCCAGTCGTAAAGGGATCCTGGTGGCTCCAGTCAGCACCGCTAGTAATATACAGGTGCAGGTTATATATAGGTGATATACAAGTGTAGGTTATTAATCACTAGTATGTAGGTGATATACCAGGAATCCAGCTGCTGCTGGAGTCTTCCTGCTAAATCCCAGGAGTGACATTTAGCCGCCGGAACTGTGTTCTTCTTTGCAGAAAAACATTCACTCATGAGTCCTCCCACAACTGCATTATATTTTCTCCCAAACATTGAGAACCCTGACCAGATTCTCAGAACCCTCATCTCAGTGGGATAAATACAACTTGCCCTTCCTTCTGGTTGCCATGGCTTTCCCCCTCACCAAATATCCACTCACTTTAAATACCTGACCTGGCTACCAGGGATATTCTGACTCCTCAGCAGTCTTTTTTCTCAGTTGCTAAGGTTCTCTCACACCTCTTCCACTGACAGTATCACCTGGCCCATAAATTCAGAAGTGAAAGGGTGACAGTACAACTTATTCCTTCTTGTACAACTTCATCCTCCCCATTATATTTTTTCCTGTTTCTGCTTGTAGGAGTCAGTGGACTTGGCTCTGTAAGGTGTTATCTCTCCGACATTCCTCTCTGCAAAGTGTTTTTGGAGGAAGACTACGGGAACAATGATATGTGTTTAGAGATGGGCTGATGCCAGTGTTCGTATAACATTTTTTTTTGAGACAATGTAAGAATCTCACAAAGACCAGCTTCTTCTATCACTCTGCCCTCACAGAAGGCTTTCCTTGCACACACACACCTGTCCCCTTGACAGTGTTGCTGTTTCCACCTTCCTATGTAAACAAGAAAAACATACTACATACTTTCTGCTTCAAGTCCCGGCACTTTGGACACGGAATGCAATGGAAACCATGGGTAAGAAAATGCCTTGTGGAACGTCACTGCTTGCATAGCCTACCATCTACTCTGGTTCAAGGTACAAAATTCATATGTGGAGCTATGAGCAGAGCACAGGATTGGGAGATGGGAGACCAGGGGCCCCAAAGTCCCACCATATACACTAGTATTAATCTCAAGTAACTGTACTGAAGCCAATCAGGTCACACTGGTGTAAAAAATCAGTGTAAGTTACGAAAGAGTCGGACCCTGGGCTTCTATTCCTGGATCTAACACAGACATCCGGTGTGACCTTGCATTGAACACAATCCTCCCCTTTGCTTTAATAATGGGCTTCCAAAGGCTCCCAAAAGTCCCCTCCAGCAAGTTTCTATAATTTTGAACCAGTCTCTGAGGCTATATTTCCTCAGCTGTACAATAGGAATAACAACAGATAGGTAAATATTATCTCAAAGAGATATTGTAAGGCTAAATACACATCTATAAACTGTAGAGACTCTCAGATGGAAGGTGCCATATAAGTGCAAAATATTACCTGGATATCAGACTCCCCATAATTCAGGTATGTTTCAATTTGAGCTTTACGTTCGGTCAATTTACAGAGAAGTCATTTTTAAAACATGGATGGAGACCTGGGTTCAGATCTTGAACACTTCCACACTTTGGGGGCATCCAGTTATGGTGTTTTGGTTTGGGCCTATTTCTAATTGTACTGTATTGAGAGAGAGAATATTGATGTCTTATACACTCAAAATAGACTAACAGGCTTCATTTTTGATAATAAGATAATTTATGGCCAAATACCCTGATATCTTGCAAATGATTCCATGTGGGTAGTCCCCCAGATGCCCACAAAGTGAAAATGGGGCTCCATATCGGTGCAGTGGTCTGTCTTTGCATAACAATTGCAGGACTGGGGCCTTAGTTTAAAAGCCTGTATCACAAAAATTTACTTCCTCCTCTTTTATGTCAAGTTTTAGTCTGGATCAATTTTTTTACAATTGAATTTAAAACATTTGGAGAAAGAAATTGCAACAGAAATGCTATTACAGATGGTGCCACTACAAGTAGGGGCTGACATTTTCAGAAACAAAAAGCAAGTCTGCCATCTGGAGTCTTTTAGTGTTTCTGAGATGGATTTTTATACTGGAAAACAAATCTTACTGTAAGGTATTAAAATGAAGTTACATCAAGACAACAAGTTTAGCAACATGCCACACCAAGGAATGCTGATATGTCCCCACTTCATGAACTGCAGTTTCACCTATCCCACAATCTCTCTCACACACTTTTAAACTCTAATACTAATATTCTCAAAGTGTGAACACAACGTTGGTATATATCCTTCACACTTATATGTTGGAGAACAGCACTGAGAAGACCTCAGATTACTAAATTATTTTTACTATATTATTGTAACAAATACATAGACACTTGAAGCACAGGCCCATATTGTTTGAGTTAAAGTAGAATCTTTGTTAGCTGTTGGCAGGGTAGGGCCTGTGAACCCAGTTATAAAGTTTTGATTCCATCCTATAGCGAGCAAAGTTATAAATCACCCCCAAAGTTATCCTTAAACTTTAATTGCATTTTCTATTTTAAGATGAGTGGTGGCACTCCAGGGATAAATCCAGTCCTGCAGTAATCTCCATATGGGCGATCAATGGGAATCTGCAGAACAGCAGGGATCCACCTACATGAACCTCATTGCAGGATCATCACCCAAGTTCCTAATCTCACCAAAGATATAAGCATGTTTGAAAATCATTCTAAACCTATGTTCAGATAGACTCCCATCCCCAAACCTGTTAGAACATTTGCAGCTGGCTTTTCTAGACAGGGCAATATGTTCAAAACCACCTAAAAAACCCTGTACTTACTATTAGCCTCTACCATGTCTCGCACACGATTTGGGAAACTGGTGCAGTCCTATTAACACTCAAAGCCAGTTCGGAGGGATCCCTATTTGAATTGTGTTTTGAGATAATGTTCAAACACAGTAAAGCTGAATGAAAGGAATAAACACACTTTTGCTTTTGACTTCATGCTAAGAACTGCATCATGCTAAAAAGCTGTATATAAGAAGCCATTTGCAAAGCACAAGTTTTATAGTTCCTACAAAACCAAGGCATAATGCTGCATACTCTCAAGCACCATCTTCCGTTAACTATTTACATAGTAGTAGTAGCATTCATTATTTGTATGACTGCTGCAGTCTGTCATAAAGCAGGACCACATTATGCTAAATTCTATACAAACACAGAACAAAAAAGATGGTCCCAAGCTCAAAAAGCTTACAATCTAAGCAGAAGACAAGACAAACTCTATACCTCTTTTAGAGACTAATCCCGTGACAGTGAGGATGGGGTTATGTTTATGTCTTTGTAAATGCAAACTCCAATGCATTCAAACTCCTCCAGGACTTCCGCTGGGACACTGATGACAATACTATAGGTAGTAGCTAAAACTTCTTCAGGTAAGTTTATTTTTAGTGACAGTGAGCCTGTATACCAACACTTAGCTAGCATTCCTCATGTGCTCAAACTGAATGGCAACCAATTTGAAGGGCTTCTTCAAGACTTCTCTACTGAGGTGGGAGATATGCCAAGCTCTGTGCAGTCCTGTTTGCCATTAGGGAAACTGGGCTATCTGCTTTTTCCCCATAATATATTCTCCTCACAAGAGAGCAGATCTACCTACTATTCCCCAGCTATTCAATATCAGCAGGAACCAAGACCTATTAATGTTGCTCAGTGAGGAACCCCCTGACCTTACCCTTAAGCCTGTTCTTAACAAGCCCCTGATGGTGTGGCTGATGTGGTTAGGTCCTATGATGATGTCCCTTGAATAGATATGGACAGAGTTGGCACTTGGGTTTGTTGCAGGGTTTGGTTCCTGGGTTAGTGTTTTTGTTGGGTGGTGTGTAGCTGCTGCTGAGTATTTGCTTCAGGTTGGGGGGCTGTCTGCAAGCGAGGACGGGCCTGTCTCCCAAGGACCATCATAGGACCTAATCACATCAGTCACACCATCAGGGGCTCGTTCATCTGCACATGTACCAATGTGATATATGCCATCATGTGCCAGCAATGCTTCTCTGCTATGTACATTGGCCAAACAGGACAGTCTCTACGCAAAAGAATAAATGGACACAAATCTGACATCAGGAATCATAACATGCAAAAAACAGTAGGAGAACACTTCAGTTCTCCTGGACACTCAATAACAGACTTAAAAGTGGCCATTCTTCAACAAAAAAAATTGAAAAACTTACTCCAAGAAACTGCAAAACTGGAATTATTTTGCAAACTGGATACCATCAAATTAGGTCTGAATAGACTGGGAGTGGATGGGTCAGTACAAAAAATAATTCTCCCCTCCTGATACTCACACCTTCTTGTCAACTGTTCGAAATGGGCCACCTTGTTTACATTGGCACTACAAAAGTGATTTCCACCCCTTTTTGTCAGCTGTTGACAATAGCCCTCTTCCACCTTAATTGAATTGGTTTGTTACCACCGACCCCCCAACTTGGTAAGGCAACTCCCATCTTTCCATAGGCTGTGTATTTATACATCCTTACTGTATGTTCCACTCTAAGGTGCCACAAGAGCTCCTCATTGTTTTTGCTGATATAGACTAATACAGTCACCACTCTAAACCCACCTATCACCTGCGGAATGGGTTGTGTGACAAGGGATATTGATCAGTATACTCTGGCAGAGATGGGAAAAAGAAGGGAAGTGGATGGGAAGTAGAGGGTTGGAAGAGGAATTTGGTTCCTTTAAATTGGATGCCTATGCTAGTTCAGGGTGAGGTTTAGAAAATGTTTCAACACTTAATGGGGAGCACTGCAGCAGGAAATGGGACATACTGGAAGATCAGAGTATGTGTGTGTGGGGGTCAGCGGGGCTGGGTGGAAGAAGGTGCACAGGAGCAGCATAGAGTGCGTTCGTGGGATGTGTGAGAAAGTAGTGCTAGATATGGGTGAGCAGTGCACAGTGAGTGCAGACGAAGCATCAGCACTAGGTATGGTTGGGTAGTTAGGTGGGGTATGTGTGGGAGCAGCACTGGCGAGAACTGGTGTGTGTGTGTAGGGTAATAACACCGGGTCTGGGTGCAGGGGAAACAGGGCTGGGTGTTGCTGGAGTATGTGGGTGGAGGTAGATCTGAGTGCTGAGGGGCCTGGAGGTGAGTATAGTTGGGTGTTGGAAGGAGCAGGGTTGGGCATGGTAGTGGTAGGAGCAGGACTGGATCAGGGTGCTGGGGCAGCAGGGCTCAGTTGGGGTGGGGTGTTGGGGAAGCAGGGCTGGGCCGGGGTGCTGGAGAGCACTGGGCTCGGTGTGGCTGAGTCAGGGTGCTGGGGGGAGCAGGGTTGAATTGTGGTGCTGGGGGAAGCAGGGCTTGGTGTGGTTGGATCAGGGTACTGGAGGGGGAGTCGGGTTGGGTCGGGGTGTTGTGGGGGAGCCGGGCTCAGTGTGGCTGGGTCGGGGTGCTGGGGGGAGCCGGGCTTGGTGTGGCTGGGTCGGGGTGTTGGCGGGGGGAAGCAGATTTGGGTCAGGGTGCTGCGGGGAGCCGGGCTCAGTGTGGCTAGGTCAGGGTGCTGGGGGGAGTCGGGCTGGGTCGGGGTGCTGGGGGGAGCCAGGCTTGGTGTGGCTGGGTCGGGGTGCTGGGGGGAGCTGGGCTGGGTCAGGGTGCTGGGGGGGAGCAGGGCTCGGTGTGCCTAGGACGGGGTGTGGGGGGAACTGGGCTGGGTGTGGCTGGGTCAGGGCGCTGGGGGAAGCAGGGCTGATCTGGGGTGCTGGGGGGAGCCGGGCTCGCTGTGGCTAGGTCGGGGTGTTGGGGGGGGGGAGCCGGGCTGGGTCGGGGTGCTGGGGGGAGCCGGGCTCAGTGTGGCTGGGTCAAGGTGCTGGGGGGAGCCGGGCTTGGTGTGGCTGGGTCAGGGTGTTGGCGGGGGGAAGCAGATTTGGGTCAGGGTGCTGCGGGGAGCCGGGCTGGGTCGGGGTGCTGCGGGGAGCCAGGCTCGGTGTGGCTGGGTCGGGATGCTGGGGGGAGCTGGGCTGGGTCAGGGTGCTGGGGAGGAGCAGGGCTTGGTGTGCCTAGGACGGGGTGTGGGGGGAACTGGGCTGGGTGTGGCTGGGTCAGGGCGCTGGGGGGAGCAGGTCTGATCTGGGGTGCTGGGGGGAGCCGGGCTCGCTGTGGCTGTCGGGGTGTTGGGGGGGAGCCGGGCTGGGTCAGGGTGCTGGGGGGAGCCAGGCTCGGTGGGGCTAGGTCGGGGTGCTGGGGGGAGCCGGGCTCAGTGTGGCTGGGATGGGGTGCTGGGGGGAGCCGGGCTCGGTGTGGCTGGGTCGGGGTGCTGGGGGGAGCCGGGCTCGGTGTGGCTGGGTCGGGTTGTTGGCGAGGTGAAGCAGATTTGGGTCAGGGTGCTGCGGGGAGCCGGGCTCGGTGTGGCTAGGTCAGGGTGCTGGGGGGAGCCGGGCTGGGTCGGGGTGCTGCGGGGAGCCAGGCTCGGTGTGGCTGGGTCTGGGTGCTGGGGGGAGCAGGGCTGGGTCAGGGTGCTGGGGGGGGAGCCGGGCTCGGTGTGGCCGGGCTGGGTCAGGGTGCTGGGGGGAGCAGGGGTGGGTTGGGATGTGGGGCGAGCAGGGCAGGGTCAGGTTGCTGGGGGGAGCAAGGCAGGGTCGGGGTGCAGCGGGGAGCCGGGTTCGGTTGAGGTGCTACGGGGAGCAGGGCTCGGTGTGGCTGGGTTCGGGTGCTGGGGGGAGCAGGGCTCGGTGTGGCTGGGTCAGGGTGTTGGTGGGGGGAAGCAGGTTTGGGTCAGGGTGCTGCGGGGAGCTGGGCTTGGTGTGGCTAGGTCAGGGTGCTGGGGGGAGCCGGGCTGGGTCGGGGTGCTGGGGGGAGCCGGGCTGGGTGTGGCTAGGTCGGGGTGCTGGGGGGAGCCAGACTGGGTGTGGCTAGGTCGGGGTGCTGGGGGGGAGCAGGGCTGGGGGGAGCCGGGCTCAGTGTGGCTAGGTCGAGGTGCTGAGGGGAGCAGAGCTTGGCATGGCTAGGTTGGGGTGCTGGGGGGAGCCGGGTGGGTGTGGCTGGGTCAGGGTGCTGGGGGGGAGCAGGGCTGGGGAGAGCTGGGCTCGGTGTGCCTAGGACAGGGTGTGGGGGAACCGGGCTGGGTGTGGCTGGGTCAGGGCGCTGGGGGGAGCAGGGCTGATCTGGGATGCTGGGGGGAGCCAGGCTCGCTGTGGCTAGGTCGGGGTGTTGGGGGGGGGGAGCCGGGCTCGGTCGGGGTGCTAGGAGGAGCCGGGCTCAGTGTGGCTGGGTCGGGGTGTTGTGGGGAGAGCAGGGCTGGGTCGGGGTGCTGAGGGGAGCCAGGCTCGGTGTGGCTAGGTCAGGGTGTTGGCGAGGGGAAGCAGATTTGGGTCAGGGTGCTGCAGGGAGCTGGGCTCGGTGTGGCTGGGTCGGGGTGCTGGGGGGAGCCAGGCTCGGTGTGGCTAGATCGGGGTGCTGGGGGGAGCAGGGCTGGGTCGGGGTTCTGCGTGGAGCTGGGCTCAGTGTGGCTGGGTTGGGGTACTGGGGGGAGCCGGGCTCAGTGTGGCTGGGTTAGAGTGCTGGGGGGAGCCAGGCTGAGTCGGGGTGCTGGGAGGGAGCAGGGCTGGGTGTGCCTAGGTCGGGGTGTGGGGGGAACCGGGCTGGGTGTGGCTGGGTCTGGGTGCTGGGAGGAGCAGGGCTAAGCTGGGGTGCTGGGAGGAGCTGGGTTCGCTGTGGTTAGGTTGGGGTGTTGGGGGGGAGGAGCCGGGCTGGGTCGGGGTGTTGGTGGGAGCTGGGCTCGGTGTGGCTATGTCAGGGTGCTGGGGGGAACCGTGCTCAGTGTGGCTGGGTCGGGGTGCTGGTGGGGAGAAGCAGGTTTGGGTCAGGGTGCTGCGGGGAGCAGGGCTCGGTGTGGCTGGGTCGGGGTGCTGGTGGGGAGAAGCAGGTTTGGGTCAGGGTGCTGCGGGGAGCAGGGCTCGGTGTGGCTGGGTCGGGGTGCTGGGAGGAGCCGGGCTCGGTGTGGCTGGGTCGGGGTGCAGGGGGGAGCAGGGCTGGGTCGGGATGCAGGGGGGAGCCGGGTGGGTGCAGGGGGGAGCAGGGCTCGGTGTGGCTGGGTCGGGGTGCTGGTGGGGAGCAGGTTTGGGTCAGGGTGCAGGGGGGAGCCAGGCTCGGTGTGGCTGGGTCGGGGTGCAGGGGGGTGCAGGGGGGAGCAGGGCTGGGTCGGGATGCAGGGGGGAGCCGGGTGGGTGCAGGGGGGAGCAGGGCTCGGTGTGGCTGGGTCGGGGTGCAGGGGGGAGCCGGGCTCGGTGTGGCCGGGCTGGGTCGGGGTGCTGGGGGGAGCCGGGCTCAGTGTGGCTGGGTCGGGGTGCTGAGGGGAGCCGGGTGGGTGCAGAGGGGAGCCGGGCTGGGTCGGGGTGCAGGGGGGAGCCCGGCTGGGTCGGGGTGCAGGGCGGAGCCGGGCTCGGTGTGGCCGGGCTGGGTCGGGGTGCAGGGGGGAGCCCGGCTGGGTCGGGGTGCAGGGGGGAGCCGGGCTCGGTGTGGCCGGGCTGGGTCGGGGTGCAGGGGGGAGCCGGGCTCGGTGTGGCCGGGCTGGGTCGGGGTGCTGGGGGGAGCCGGGCTCAGTGTGGCTGGGTCGGGGTGCTGAGGGGAGCCGGGTGGGTGCAGAGGGGAGCCGGGCTGGGTCGGGGTGCAGGGGGGAGCCCGGCTGGGTCGGGGTGCAGGGGGGAGCCGGGCTCGGTGTGGCTGGGTCGGGGTGCTGGTGGGGAGAAGCAGGTTTGGGTCAGGGTGCAGGGGGGAGCAGGGCTCGGTGTGGCTGGGTCGGGGTGCAGGGGGGAGCAGGGCTGGGTCGGGATGCAGGGGGGAGCCGGGTGGGTGCAGGGGGGAGCAGGGCTCGGTGTGGCTGGGTCGGGGTGCTGGTGGGGAGCAGGTTTGGGTCAGGGTGCAGGGGGGAGCCAGGCTCGGTGTGGCTGGGTCGGGGTGCAGGGGGGAGCAGGGCTGGGTCGGGATGCAGGGGGGAGCCGGGTGGGTGCAGGGGGGAGCAGGGCTCGGTGTGGCTGGGTCGGGGTGCAGGGGGGAGCCGGGCTCGGTGTGGCCGGGCTGGGTCGGGGTGCTGGGGGGAGCCGGGCTCAGTGTGGCTGGGTCGGGGTGCTGAGGGGAGCCGGGTGGGTGCAGAGGGGAGCTGGGCTGGGTCGGGGTGCAGGGGGGAGCCCGGCTGGGTCGGGGTGCAGGGCGGAGCCGGGCTCGGTGTGGCCGGGCTGGGTCGGGGTGCAGGGGGGAGCCCGGCTGGGTCGGGGTGCAGGGGGGAGCCGGGCTGGGTCGGGGTGCAGGGGGGAGCCGGGCTCGGTGTGGCCGGGCTGGGTCGGGGTGCTGGGGGGAGCCGGGCTCAGTGTGGCTGGGTCGGGGTGCTGAGGGGAGCCGGGTGGGTGCAGAGGGGAGCCGGGCTGGGTCGGGGTGCAGGGGGGAGCCCGGCTGGGTCGGGGTGCAGGGGGGAGCCGGGCTCGGTGTGGCTGGGTCGGGGTGCAGGGGGGAGCCGGGCTCGGTGTGGCTGGGTCGGGGTGCAGGGGGGAGCCGGGCTCGGTGTGGCTGGGTCGGGGTGCAGGGGGGAGCCGGGCTCGGTGTGGCTGGGTCGGGGTGCAGGGCAGAGCCGGGCTCGGTGTGGCCAGGCTGGGTCGGGGTGCAGGGGGGAGCCGGGCTGGCGCCTGGCTGCGGGAGCACGTGGCTACTCAGCGCAGAGCGCGAAGAGCAGCGGATGCGGGGCGGGGGGACCCTCTGCGACTCCCCCTCCGAGTCTCTGGGAGCCGTAGACCAGGCAGGGCTGCGCCGGTCCGTGTCCAGGGCTAGCCAGCAACCTCACAAACCATAGAGAAGCGAGCCGGGCCCTGAGAGATGTCACTTCCGCTTTCTATGACTTCCGTTTTGTGGTGTTATTGCTTGTTTCCGGTCCGTGCCGAGGAGGCGCGGCTTGGTGACGCACATTGGCTGGGCCGTCCTCGCTGGTGTGGCTGTCGCGGTTTCTCGTTGCCTACGAGGGATGGGTCCGCTAGTGGGGCTGGCGGTGAGGCAACTCCCCAGGTAACGCGAGCGGGAAACTGGCAGGGAGGGGCGCAGGAGTGCTCATAATGAATAGTTTGCTGGCAGACTGGATGGACATATCATGTGGATTCCCTGTGTCTACTACTATTCAGTATTTTCACTTAATGATTTGGGTTACAGAGTAGAGCTAGTGCTTCTGACATTTGTAGATATTACCGTCTTGAGAGGGGTTGTAAGCACTTTGTGGGACAGCATTAGCATGTAAAATCTTGATACTTGGAGAATTGGTCTGTGAGTAGCAAGATCAAATTCAATAGAGGCAAGTGCGGAGTATTTTGCTTAAGAAGAGGGAAAAAATCAAATACACAGATACAAAATGGTACTGCAAAGGAGGCCTTGGAGATTATAACAGATCGTAAATTGAAGGAGAGTCAGCAATTTGATGCTGTACCTAAATAGGTAAATGTCATTCTGGGAAGTATTAACAGGTTATTGCATGCAGCACATGGGAGGTAGTTGTATTGTATAGCTCTACTTGGCACTGGTGAGGCTTCAAGGTGGAGTATTCTGTCTGTTTTAGGGCACTGAACTTTAAAAAAGATGTGAGTAAATTGTAGAGAGTCCAGTGGAAAGCATCAAACAAATGTTTTGGAAAACATGTGCTATGAGGAAAGGTTGAAAGAATTGGGCATGTTTAATCTAGAGAAGAGGGAAAAAAAAAGACTGAAGGGGAAAGTAAGTCTTCAAACATGAAAAAGGTTGCTATAAAGAGGACATTGATCAATTGTTCTCCATGTCCACTAAGCATAGGACAGGTAGTAATTGGCTTAGTTTGCAACAAGGGAGATTTACGTTGGATATTAGAAAAAAACCCAACAAACTTACTTTAAATATAGTTAAGCACTGGAACAGGCTGGTTCGGGAGGATGAGGAATCCTTGTCCAAAGTAGTAAAACCCCTGTCAGGGATGGTCTAGGTATACTTAATCCTTCCTCGATATTGACAGATGGACTAGATGGCCTCCTAAGGTCACTTTTAGTCCTACCTATCTATGATTAAAATGATCCTGGGGGGGGAGCAGCAACCTGCAGCATTTAACTTTTAAAACTCAACCTTTGGCATTTTGGGACCACTTGCCAATTATTCATGGCAGAATATAATACTCTTAAAATAGACAACAATAACATACAGTTTTTGAAGTGGAGATCTGATAAAAGTGAAAAATCTGTATCTATGGGGCTATTTCTCACCTGGGGCTGTTATCCATTAGGTTGAGCACTTCTGAAAGCAACCTGGGAACAAATTCTAGGGGGCTGCACTTTCTGCTACTTCAGGTACTCCTATAATTCTCAGAGTATAGTGATGAGACCTTTCATTGGTCTGCCACTTTAAATTTAAGAGAAGGTAAGTCTGTTTGGCTTTTCTGCACCTGGGTAGAGACCCCTTGTACTTGATCTTCTAGAGTTGATATTCTTGCTTCTCTTTCATTCACCTACTCTGTCAGCGCTTGCAGAGAGTTAATTGAGAGAAGACAGGAGATATCAAGGCCACAGTACAAGTGTGGCTGACAGCAACTTTCTCCAGCAGGGCCAACACAGACACAGTGCCCTCATTAGCCATCTTGTCCAAGAGGTTAGAGTCTGTGTTCTCTTTGTCTTTTAGCTACTTGTGGAGCCCACAGTAGACAAATATATGTCTGTCGATTGTCCAGATATTTAGGGATACCTTTTACTGAGACTGGTTTTGGTCAGGGGCTCTATACTACAGATGGAAATAGATATTAGTGGATGGATCTAGAGCTCAAGGGATCTGTTCCTCCAGATCATGTAGCACCTGCTGGAGCTCATTCATGTTAGGTTTTGTAAACTCTCACTTGTTGCAAAATGTAATTCAGGCCTAAAAGTAGTTGGCCCTTACTTTTAAATATATTCTGTTAATGAACTTCAGTATGGAAATGCCAACAATAGGATAATATTGGGAATAAAATGAGGAAAATGGTATAAACTAGGGCACTGATAAGATGGTTGGTTGCACACTGGCAATTCATGTACAAAGTTATATAAGACATCTTTTATAGTCAAACTGCCGTAGTCTCTTGGTAAACTGAAAAAAAATCTGGTATCTTAGAACTCTGGCAGGTGTCGTTCGGTCTGCTCTCAAGAATGGGGCAGGATAGAAAAGAGGAAGCAACTATGCAATATTGTCAAAACAAAACAGTTTATAGATCCAACAAAATGACTATATGCAAAAATCTTCTCTCGGATACATTGATGTAAATGGTGCACAGCTCCTTAGATTTTAGTTGTTATTCTCAATGCACAGCAGAGAAGCTAGAGCAGATTGTCCCCAAATAACTAAATTTATATAATTGTCTCTAGAGGTTATGATAGGGGCAACTGAAAAAAATTGCAGTGATGCAAGGGCTAGAAAATGTGCCTGAAGCATTAAACATGCACTGGTATTTTCGGAATATGCCTACTAAATATTGGACATTGAGCCAAGCTGCTGATTATAGCCAGGACTTCCTTCTGTATATGTGCAAACTTCCTTTGAAACTTCTAGGTACTTAAGAAATGACAGTGATTTGTAGGTGTTGACACATGCTATTTGTTTATTCTTTTTCCCTGTTCCTTTAAAACCAACAACTATTTATTAATGCTAGAAACATGTTTTAGTATGTGTAAGAAAACATGTTATAAACCCATTGTAGTGATTAACAAGTCTGTTGTTTATGACTTTAAAGGGTGATTGCTTTTACATTATTCATAAGTTAGAACAGAGACTGGCAACCTTGGCACATGGCCCTTCAGAGAAATCCGCTCGCGGGCCAGAACAGTTTGTTTACCTGCAATATCTGCAGGTTTGGCTGATTGCAGCTCCCACTGGCTGTGGTTGGTCGTTCCAGGCCAATGGGGGCTGCAAGAAGCGGCAGCCAGCACATCCCTCAGCCCATGCTGCTTCTCACAGCCCCCACTGGCCTGGAACGGGGGACCATGGCCAATGGGAGCTGTGATCGGCCGAACCTGCGAATGCTGCAGGTAAACAAACCGTCCCGGCCTACCAGCAGATTTCCTTGATGGGCTGCGTGCCAAAGGTTGCTGATCTCTGATTTAGAAGTTGAATTGTGTAAAGTTGTATATGTTAGGAAAACCTGCCACTGACTTGACATTTACAGCTAGAAACTTCTATCAAAGCTTAGTGGAACTCATTCAGAGCATTTAATTTTTGAAATGCTTTAGCTACCATTGACCTTGGCTTTCTTGTTTCAGATTGAAGCCATTCAACAGATTACAAATAATACTACAGCACTTGGTAAGTATAGGGTTCTATCTGGTAGCGTTAGAAACCGATTTGTAACTTCTACCCTTGTGTGATAGAGAATAAGTGTATACACTTATTTAGTTTATCCAGTCATTGCAGCATTATATTGTAAATTCAGCTTTTTAGTGTTTAGGTCCAATGTTGCCAGTTCCACTTCAGTTGGTGTTTACTACAAATTCCTCTTGCAATATGAATTTATGCTTATTAAATACAGATTTTATTTTTTGGCATCCCACGTATTTTTAGTGATTGTTCTGTTTGTCTCAGTACACCTCTACCCTGATATAACATGACCCGATATAACAAGAATTTGGATATAACACGGTAAAGCAGTGCTCAGGGGGCTGGGGGGCAGGGCTGCACACTCCGGCGGATCAAAGCAAGTTCAAAATAACATAGTTTCACCTATAACGCGATAAGATTTTTTTGTTCTCCCGAGGACAGCGTTATATCAGGGTAGAGGTGTAGTTTTAAACTGAATGTTTTCCAGTGTGCTAAAATTTTCTTCTGTATATTTTAGTTTGCTTACTCTACATTTTAGTTGAGTTATAAATTAAGATTGCTTATGAAAATTAATTTTCATAACTTTTGTATAATATTGCCAAACAGGATCACAGGCAAGGCCATTTGTCATGATCCGATGTGTACTGTGTTAGATGATGAGTAGGAGAATAGAGGATTGTCTTGTACATCTAACTCATAACTGATGCAAGTGTTTTCAATGAAACAATATCACAACCATATGTCCTAAATAAAGACGTTGAGGAACATAATGTATTTCAGAACGTACAACACAAAAGCTGTTTTATTTCCAAATATTCAAATTAACAAGCTTGAAGCTAGTATAATATACTTAGTATGGCTTTAGGAGCAACATTAAAGAGTAGCTGAAATAAATCAGTCTTTAAATAATTTGAGAGATGCTTTGGAAAACTTCAGTCTAGAATTCTGTCAAAATAATTACAATGACTAACCACAGTTAAAGGGAGTTTTGAGAATGTTTATGGAATTCTACTCTATACTGTATGGTTACTCAACATTAAAGACATTGTTTTATTTGGTCTCCCTATTTTTGCGTGTACAGAATATGTCCAAACACACAGATTCTACAGCTGACGTGTTATTGGAAAAGAGAGGATGTGCTGGAGTAATAACTTTGAATAGACCAAAGGCTCTAAATGCATTCAATCTTTCTATGATTCGGCAGATTTATCTACAGTTAAAGGTTAGTGGCTTTATTTTAAACTCAGCTTAAATTCATACATCTACTAGCAGTTTTAAATGTAAAGCAGCCACTTTTTTTTGTTCTTTTTAATCAATCTGTAACTTCTTGTATGGCGTCACTGACCCAATCATTAAGACCCTACTTCAACAAGGTACTTAAACTTGCACCTAACTAAATGTTTGAGTAGTTCCATTGAATTCAGTGAAACTACTCACAGTTTTAAAGTAAGGCACGTCCTTAAATACCATCCTGACCTATGCAATAGATCAAAGAATCTATACTTGCATGGTAGTTTGGTTCCCCAAATAACTTCCTACATTTTAGTGAAATGCTGAATCATGTTGCATATGTGGTGATATGGATTCCTTTTTCCAAACGTTATGTGAGCAGGGCTTAGGGTCTGGGGTGGGGAGTACTTGGACTAGTCCAAATTCTGACTGTCTTAATGTAGAAATCATACCACTTTACTGGTATAGTTAAAGTGGTATGATTTCTACATTAAGACAGTCAGAATTTGGTATACTCTTATAGCTAAAGTGGTACAACCCCCTTCTTTAGTGCTGATGCAGTTATATTGGTATACATGTTGATATTGGTATAGCTTATTGCCATATGGGAAAAGGATTAAGATAGATGGATAATGCACTTTTTATAACTGCATCAACACTGGGGAGGCTGTACGACTAATTATTTCAGTTAAAAACAAAAACATGCTCCACTGATGTAGTTATACTGGTACAAAACTGTGTGTGTAGACCAGGCCTTAGTCAATTCATTTGGCTAAAATCCATCAGTCATGTACTTCCTGCCCAGTCTGTTTGGTCCTTTAACACCCTGGTCCTCCTACTGGCTGAACTCTGAGCCCCCGTTAATACCATCTGAATCATAGAGTCTTCTGCTGTGGAAGTGGGATAGCACTGGTAGGAGCTCCTCGCAGGCTGACTGCTCTAGGGTGTGGCAACTCCTACCAGGAAAGAGGACAATAGTCCTCACAGAGCACATACTTCTAATAGCAGCAAGTGCTTCCCAGCTGCTTCCCCTGTTTCTCTTCTGATGGTATTAACACTGGAGTTGATTCAGGAAGACCATTTTACGTCAGTTAAACCTTCCAAGCATGAACTGAATGTTTCTTCAGGGGGAACAAACTTGTTTTTTTAAGAGGGAAATAAAAGATTCTGCAGATGTTGATGGCACCCACCCAGGGGAGATTTCTACTCAGCTGTGTTAATGGATTTTCCAAGTCCTGCCTTTTGTACGTTGTTAGGGCTCATTTTCTGGAAGCAGTAAGAAGAATGACCAAAGACAGCATTTGAGAGAAGTTGTGTTTTTAAGTGAATTTTTATATATTGGGGAATAATATTTCATTTGTCCTTCCTCTTAGACGTGGGAGAAAGACCCTGAAACCTTTCTAATAATTATAAAGGGAACTGGAGGAAAGGCTTTCTGTGCAGGAGGTGATATCAGAGGTAAGGACTTGAGAACGTGCTGAATTCACACTGGTCACTATTTATTTTACAATTGTGACATACAACTTTCAGTGATTAGTTACTTCAGTATTCATATCCCTCATTCTAAGTATAGGGCATATTTGAATTAGTGAGATTGAGGTAAATAGATACTGTTGTGCAAGAAACATCAAGATTTTATGTGGCCACTGTAAAACATGTATGAATTGTACATGAGCTGCTTTTCAGCTTATGTAGATAATACAGAGATAAAGCAAAATTGTATTTGCCCTGGGACAGCAAAATTTTGTTACAATGGTTGAAAAATAAACTCCATATGAATAGCTGGCTAACGCTTAATACTAGGCATGACTGAAGTGAATGTGGTAGGAAGAGGGAAGCACTTTGAAGAACTTGCCTCCTCAGAAATATCCCTTGCTACTGTGGGCATCTGTCCTTGCAGTCTGGAGGCCCTGTTAGACAACCCACTGATACTGAAGACCCAAATAGTCATGACAGCAAAAAAACCTCCTTATATTTATAACTTACTATAAAGATTGTACCCTATTAGGCAGATCTGACCACAGTGATCCATGCATTTGTGAGCTCCCAACTGGATTACTTTAATTCAGGGGTGGGCAAAACTTTGTGGCCTGAGGGCCACATTGGGGAATAGAAATTGTATGGTGGGCCATGAATGCTCACAAAATTGGGGTTGGGATGCAGGAGGGGGTACAGGCTGTGGGGTGGGGCTGGGGATGAGAGGTTTGGGGTTCAGGAGGGTGCTTCAGGCTGGGATCGAGGGGTTTGGAGAGCAGGAGGGGGATCAGGGCTTGGGCAAAGAGTTGGGATATGGGGAGAGGCTCAGGGGGGCGCAGGCTCCGAGTGGTGCTTACCTCAGGCAGCTCCCAGAAGCAGTGGCGTGTTCCTTCTCCGGCTCTTATACACAGATACGGCCAGGCAGCTCTGCATGCTGCCCCATCCGCAGGCACCGCCCCTGCAGCTTCCACTGGAGTGCGCAGGAGCTGGAGCGGAGCCATGTGGCAGCTTCTGGGAGCCACTTGGTGCGGCTTCTGACCCAGGTCCCTGGCCGGAGTGGGGCCGAGCCGCCTGGTGCAGCTCGCAGGTCGACTTAAAACAGCTCCAGGCCGCAGGCCATAGTTTGCTCCCCCCCCACCCCACTTTAGCTCATTTAAGAACAAACCATGTAGCCTGAAAATGCAACAGCCTGTCTGCTTGTTGAAACTAGTGTCCTCTCAGCACTGGGTCCTCATTTTCCAGTATTCAAAATCTTTAGTAGGAATGTTTTTATTGATCTAGGAAATTGGCTTTCCCTCTAGGATCATAACCTGCCGTGATCATTCCAGTGAATGAAAACTATGAAGCTGTCAGCCAGTAGAAAAGGCTAATGAATGCCAGAAGCGTAACTTTTATGAGAGCTGGATGTAGATTATTGGATATGTTCCCACAAGAAATTAGTGAGGATATTATTATGCATAACTCAAGGAAGATATTGATCGTAATTAAAATAATTGTTTAGGTCTACTGGTAATTGCCACACTTCCATTTGCTGCACTGGAATGCTGCAGAAAACAGGGTCCCCTCCTACAGAATTTAAGTCCATCTTGCAGAATACACAAGACCTTGCTTATTGTGAATATTTAATATTACTAGGCCATTTTTGTTGTGCTTGTTAAATTTTACAAAATTTTTAATGCAATAATTTTTAGTTTGAATTTTGTCTTATTTTACTAGCTATCACAGATGCAGGAAAAGTTGGAGATAGGCTAACACAAGATTTCTTCAGAGAAGAATACATCCTGAACAATGCTATTGGTATGTGTGCACAAAGCAATTTCCAAATATAAAATACCTCTAGAATATTTGTGGGTTTGATTTTTCACAATGGGGGCTCTAAAGCATAAATTCAACACTTAATTTTATAGAACTGGTAAGAGATAAAGATGAAATTGGAAAGTATTAATTTTTCTGACTAAATGCCAGTTTTGGTAACCCATCTCTAATTTGGCAGTTGGGAATCCCCTTGTAATTTTAGGATGGGGGTAAGTATGGTATTCGTTTCCCATTTTAAACTGTTAAACAACTTCTCCATTTCATCTTGGGGGTTGTCAGTACCTATATTTCAGTGATGGGGAAAGTGATTCCTAGATTTGCAGTTGAAGTGTTCTAGATAATTGTGAAGTATTATTTGTTTAGTTTAGAGAAGACACTAAGAAGACGTGACAAGATATATTATTAGACGGTAAATACAGCAGTGCCCATTTTATGTCAGAATGAAATGGGAAGGCAATACTGCTTTGCTACAAAATATTATGCAATGAGTAGAGTTCCACTGATTATTACTGTGGCAAAGGGTTCAGTAGGATTCAGAAGAAGATTGGACCTTTGTGAATAATCTATTTAACAGTCAGAATATAAACTGTACATGGGTTATTAACACCTCATTCTTCAGAACACAAGTCAACCACTAGCAGTTTGGAGTCAGGAAGAAGCTTTTCCTGCAGACATGTTTAATTGAATATTCTGGGCTTTATGCCTTCCTTGGCAGCATCTGGTACTAGTGACAGTCAGAGAGACAAGATACTGACTAGAGGGACCGCTGTTTTGATGTTGTATGGCAACTCAGGTGTAGCTAAAGGATATTTTCAGATTAAAAATTCATCTTTCTGAAAAGTTAGTGTGTTATCTGACAACACCATTGGATTTTTAAAACTGAGGCCTGGTTTACAGTAAAATAAAAAAAAATAGGTTGACTCACTATGGTGCTCATGGTTGTGAAAAATCCACACCTCTGAGGGTTGTAGTTAAGATGACCTAATTCTGCGTATAGGCCATGCTGCAGGAGGTGGATTACCTGCATGGCAATGGGAGAACTTCTGTTGGCATAAGTAATGTCTGCGCTGATATGCTACAGTGGCACCTCTGTAGCATTTTAAGTGTAGACAAGCCCTGAGAATTTAACATCTTATTTGTGGTGTTTTTGCATCTAATTTCTGTGTTATCCCACCTTTTGACTAGAAAAGATAAGTCAGTTTTACTTTCTTGTTCTCATGCTCTTGCAGATTGCGACAATGTTTGTACAGTGAAGAACACAGGGGACTTGAAGTAAATCTTTTCCATTGGCTTTAAAGCACATACAAGTGTTTCTGTTGATCATGGCTTTATTAAAAGCATATATAAAGCAAATGTATATTTTTGCTAAATTTGCTCTGATAGCATTTCTGAGTGAGATTTTCAGAATGTCAGTTTGTACATGTGCAATTTTGTATTATGTATTGAAAGCACCTCTAGTGCTTATCTAAAATTGTCAGCAAATAGTGCATCTCATTTATGCAGTCAAAGTGGAGATGTAGGACAAAAATCACCTTAACAGCCCAGGCAGTAGTATTGCATGTTCATCTAGGGTGATGGGGTCAAAGTGCACTTCCTTTGTTATATCTGATAAATACTATTTCTCACTACAGGATCCCCACACTGAGTAGTGTAACACCCTCTTATAAATACATATACACAAAGAGACAGTTAAATTGATGTGGGAACTATAACTACATTTTCATGCATTTTGTTGCTATTTGCTATAACAGCATGGGTTGGGATTTAGCAGTTTATTAGATTTAATTAAAAATACTGACTAAAAAGCATAGCTTCATTAAAAAAAAAGCTGTCCTCAAAGGAACTGAGACCTTGGTTTTATTCCTCCTAAGTTACTCTGGGTGTTTAGGTATTCACACTCTTACAGTCTTAAGAATAATGTAAGTTTGTTTACTGGTTGCTTTATAAATGCATTCTTAAGGATGATAGAAGTGTTTCTAGAATTCACCCCCTAGAGAATTAACGGACAAATCATACTGAAGTTTATTCATATAATTTATGAACTACTTCAAGTACCTGTACTGTTGGGTGGTGACATCAAATAACTTTATTCATTATGAATTTAACATCTTATCCTTTTATCTCTTTGTTGTATAAAGTAATTTGTTAAAAACTACAGCCAGTTAAGAGAAATATTTGTGGTACCTGTGCATCACAGGTATTTTCTTCTAGGGTGGGGTTAAGCGTACATTCCTACAAAAATATATTACTTATGCCTAATTGTTACATTTCTGTTAGGTACCTGCCAGAAGCCGTACGTGGCACTTATTGATGGGATTACAATGGGAGGTGTAAGTAAAATATTTTTCTAAGTGAGACAGTTGAGATGGCTTGTCTATGTTAATGTAATATTTGATTAAAAATATTGAGTGAAGCAAGATTGACAGTTTCAAGAAGTGCATACAGTAACTCTTTGCTTAACGTTGTAGTTATGTGCCTGAAAAATGCTACTTTAAGCTAAGTGATGTTAAGCAAATCTTAGCAAGGTTCTAGGGAAATATTTTTTGCCAGACAAAAGACTATATATATTTTTGTAGGAATGTACACACACACACACGTGTACACACACACGTACATTTTAAACAAAAATGTAATACTATACTGATTATAATGATAATTGTGAAGCTTGGTTGAGGTGATGGAGTCAGAGGGTGAGATATTTCCCAGGGAATGCCTTGCTACTAAATGATGAATGAACACCTGGGTGATCCCACAAGGGTTAACATATTATTGTTAATGTAGCCTCACACTCTACAAGGCAGCACGAATGGAGGGAGGAGACACAGGCCTTGGCTACACTCACACTTTACAGCGCTGCAACTGGGGTGTGAAAAAACACCCCCCTGGGCGCTGCAAGATACAGCGCTGTAAAGCGTCAGTGTAATCAGGGCAGCAGCGCTGGGAGCGCGGCTCCCAGCGCTGCACGCTACACCCGTAAAGGATGTGGTTTACATGCAGCGCTGGGAGAGCTCTCTCCCAGCGCTGCTGCTCTGACTACACTCACACTTCAAAGCGCTGCCGGGGCAGCGCTTTGAAATTCCAGATGTAGCCATACCCACAGTAGAGGCATGGCAGTGGTTGCAAATATTCCCTGCGGAAACTGAACGTGATGATGAACCCACACTATCCCACTTTCCACAGTGCTGGGCAGGAGAGGGGTCCATGTGAGATAGAGACAGGGACACACACACACACACACACGTGCATTGCCCCTTTAAGTACGCTGACCCCACTCTAAGTACACTGTCTTTTTAAGTACATCAGCAAGTTGAGACAACAGCTGTTGCCAGCAAGCTCCCTCCATCCTGAGCCCTGTCCTGTCCCCTCTGTTCTGTGGAAATGGGGTACAGGAGCAGGAGGGGAGGGGGAGACACTCTGACATCAGCACCCCTCTTAACCCTCACCCCTGCACAGCAAGCAGGTGGCTCCCAGGAGCAGCTCCAAGGTGAGGGCAGGAGCAGCACTTGGCAGTGGGGGGAGGGACAGCTGAACTGCAGGCAATTGATAGCCTGCTGGGCAGCTGCTACATAGGGAACCTAGGGGAGCTGATAGCGGGGCTACCAATCCACCCTGGTTCCAAGCCCCCACCAGCTAGCTCCAAGGGGCTGCTCTTCCTGCAAGCAGTGGACAAAGCAGGCAGCTGCCAAACAATGTTATAAGGAAGCATTGCGCAACTTTAAACGATCATGTTCTCTAATTGATCAGCGATGTAACAATGAAACAATGTTAACCGGGACAACACTAAGTGAGGAGTTATGTTAAATGACTGTTATACAGTAAGTCATTTTCAGATATTATTGGGTGATATTTGGCCCACATCATTTAGAAAGTAGTTAATTTTTAAGTGTAACATCTCTCTTTCACATAACTCATTAATATACTGAAGTAGTAATGCAGCTTTTGGTTGCTTTTTGTTCCTATCTCTCAAGTGACCATTGCAGAAAATAGAAAAAAAAACCTGATGTGACTCCATATATAATGACCATTAACTCTGGAACCTTGCTTTTCATCTGTAAAATAACATCCATACCTATGGCACACTCATGGCAACTCCAAGAATCTAGTCCTTGATACATTGCAGCCCCAAAATGAATTTAAGAGATGGTTTTACTGTTTTGTTAAAACCAAGCAATAAGTTGGATCTTCTAAAAGTTATACGGTTAAGACTAGTTGACATTGGAATTACATGCACATATTGTTAATGAGCTACTCTTTCACAAGGGAAAAATACTTCTAACTAGGCAAACTGGGCTAAAGGGAAATTGTATGCATCAATGACTCAGCATGACTTCATGTGCCAAACATTTACTGCAAATTCTTTGAAGGTATGTTTACCTGATCCTCTTTATAGCAGTCATGTTTGATAGGTACAACTGGAGGGAAGGAGATGACGTCATACACAAGAGTTCTGCCACAACAAAGCAGACTGCTATTTTTAATGATTCTGTTACTGTTAAAGATAAACCTGCACTTTTCTCTGAGGATTTGGTAATAGCTTTGAAAGCAGCTTATTAAGGAGGCTGGAATTTTGGTATAAGAACCCTGAAAGAGTGGGGACATTAGCATGCAGAATCTGCAGAAATCTCTTCCAGCTCTGGTCAGTTTGCCTTGGACACTATCCCTGGTTAACTTACTTTCTTAAAGGTTAGAAGTCTAAAATATAAATACTAGTTATAACTGAGTAGCTAGTATTGGCTGTACATATTAGTCCCATTTTGTTTCTTAATGATACCATATTATATACAATACCATGAACAGAGTACTCTAAGAAAGAGATATGTCATTTCTCTTTAATTTGGCTTTTTAGATTTCACTAATACATTCAAATCCTAGCAGAGCACATTACATAATAGAAAATAAAGTCTGTATATTTGTGGTATGAGATCTGGAAATTGTTAGACCTAGGTCTTTGAGTCATTTGTTTGGCAGTTGAATATGTCTGTATGGGCTGAGTTTTCATTTTTAGGTAAGAATATCCATGTGATCACAGGAAGATCTTAGTTTTCAACCCAC